>NC_142009.1:159983299-160288152 GCF_049901735.1 Notechis scutatus
CCTTGAAGTATATAGAGGACAAATTTAGGACAATCATGGAACTCAGAAGTGTTAATTATTATATTGTCTTTTTTCCTGTAGCAATAAATAACCAAGTGCAATGACTGATGTAATAACAAATCCTAGAGATTGCCACTATGAAGGTTTTTTTTTAAAATGATGGCTATTTTCTCTAATGTCTGTCTTTATGCTCTGTGATGGGAAATGGGACTGGATGCAGACATTCCAAAGAATAAAATTTATTTCAAGCAGGAATCTTTACTGATTTGTTTACCGCTGCTGCAAAATTATGTATGCTACCAAAATGTCACAAATAAAATTATATCCTGTTGATATGAAATGTTTTTTTGTTCAAAAGCATTTAAATACTGTTTATGTGATCCATCTGTATTTGTGTACAAAGAGAAATACATTTGTGTGATTACAAAACAAATAATTCAATTTACGTGTGAGAGATGAGAAAAAAATGTATTTTGTCATCACTGATTTTCAGTATTTAATTTTTAAGATGCCAATACAATATAGTACAATCAATTTTTTATTAGGTGGAATAAGGTAACATTATTTAATAATATCGTGGTTTTGAATTCAAAACAATCATTGGGGAGATGAATGGAAATATTTGGGAAATCCGATTAATATAAAATTGATGAGGTAAATGCTGAATACTTGGATGTTCTTGCTCATTGTGAAACAAAGTAGGAATTAGACAACTGAGACGATAGAATTATTTCCTTCCAAAGTACTAAATGATCCAGTTAATGACAGCATCTCCTCTCCAGAACCAAGATGCAATCAGTGGCACAGGAGTGAAAAGCCAATTCGTGGTTAGTATATCCCCAGTCCCAATTTTAGGCAAACAGGGATTTCTTAGTTTCCATTTAGGGACTGCTTTTTACAAGGAAACACATCACACCAGTTACTCCGTCTATTGTGTTTGCAAACAGTGGAATATGAACAGACACAGAGTATCTACTTGTGGAGAACATTGTTTGGTTTTCTCCCACTACCTCCCAAACCTGTTCTTAATGGTACAATAGTAAAAGATGATACAAACTAAAAAAAAAAGAAAGCAAATAAAATATGCCAAAGAGAAAGAATAAACTTTTTAAAGAAAGCAACTTCCTGTTATAACAAGTGTAAACAATTCCTCTTCCTTTTTACCTCTTAATTAACAGATACAAAATTCTTCATCCCATAATTCAACTATAAGGAAATTCAGGAAGTAATGTTTTTTCCAATCCAGCGGTAAAGCAAAAAATTCAAACAGAACTCTAAAATAATACTACCTAACAAACATGACTCCTCATTTTATATCTTGACTCTTAAAAAAAAAACCCACATAAAGGAGGGTTAAAGTAGACATAAAGTAGTCCCAGGATCTTAGTATAAACCAAAGGCTGAAATTGAATATGACAAGGGGGACAATATCTCCTTTAAAGAGCACAAGCTCATAAAGTTATTTTAATTTAAATGAAAAGACAAGCCAATTTAGAGGCTGCCAAGTTAGGATATATAACAAACATGTTTAAAGGCTTAAGTGTTTCCTCCCTTCCATTCAATTGTCTGCTTGAACAAGTTACTGCAATTTTAGGGGCAGTTTTTCAGAATTTCACAATTACCCAGCTAGCTTTGTGCCTCAGGCAGGATTAGAACTCATGACCTCCCTGTTTCTAGCCTAATGCTTTAACCACTATACAAAAGTGGCTCTCCAAACACCATATTAACCATAAGCAAATCCAGTACACAAGATTTTTTCCAGTTCAGATGTCAGCAAGTCCAAAAAGAATCACCCAAAATAATATGTCCCAATTTTAACCCTGATTGAATAAACTAACTTTGTGTTCTTACTTTTTGCACAAAACAATTGTGCTCTTTAATCCATTCAAATGATTGTTGATCCTTGTCTCAAATTTCTTCAAAAATTTAAAAAGCTTCTTTTCTAATCCACCCAAAAATATTATACCAATTACTCTCTGGGGTTGGCATTCTTGTTTCCTTTTTTAAAGCCTCATCTGATATTTTTTTATGTCTAATGACAAATTCTTGTTCACATTCCCAGATAGATTTTGTTGCAAATCTTTTTCTCTAACAGCCTCATCTGGGAATAGAATGTTGCTAAGAACAGACAACATAGCTCTCATCAATGATTCAAGATCCCAGTGCAATTCCTCAAAAATGTCTTTGAACACCAAGTTGCTTATCTTGTTATTTCTAGTGTCTCCAATATTGAAAATAACTTTCCCACAAAAATACTATTATTCTTTAGAATTTATTTCAAAGTATTAACATTCAAAATCAAATATTCCAACTTTTCAGAGCCCTTAATCTGTTTAAAACTTTCTAAACATCTTGGTTTTTGCTGTTTATTTTATATTCTTAAAGCTTTTAAAGTAACCATTAAGAAATATTAAGGAGCGAAGGCACTCATCTTGTGTTTCCAGCCTTGTTATTTTGAAGGTCTCTAACCTTTTTAAAGTTGTTAATAATCAATTTCTAATTGGTGATTAGCAGAGGAAGTGTGAACTAATATTCCCTTGGTTCCTGGTGAACTTGCATCCTCTCTTTGCCCAAAGTGGGTCAACAAGGTGCTCATTCACCTGCCTGTTTTTAGTTGCAATTGTCAACTCCACTTACATGGATCTATCTTCACTGCTTCATTTTTTTTCAGAAGTCATCTAGCTGTTATGGTTCTAATGTTACACCCAAATTTCACAAGACACAATTTCTTTGGATTTTCATTGACTGTTGATCTGCCAGAAGATCATAGTTCCTCCAAGTAAGACTTTCAGGTTTATTTAAATAATCTTTATACAAACTATGGCTCCAAGCAGTCTTACCTAGATTTAAATTTAGAGAATTCAGGTTTCATTTGATTCTGGTTTTGATCATATCTGATCCTCCGTTCACAGCACACTGGGGATTCTTTGGCTCATTCGATCTAGACTTTAATAGATTGTACCATTGTCCCACATTTTTTTCTTCAGAGCATCAAAAATCAATCTGTCTAGCTGTATGGAACTTTAATGTATAGAGCATTTAAAAAAAAGATTTCTAGATTTATTTTTTACCCAGTTCAGTTAACTTCATATCTTATATGTGAATAGAATCATCCTAGTTCTATATGGATATTAAGTAGTGTCATGCAGATAAAACTCTGGCAACCTAGAATTTTGTTTGTGACAATGTTTTTCACAAAATTTGGTGCTGTATACTAATTAGGTGAATGGAGTCTCACTATTGCTTACATGGAACACACCAATTACTACTTTCTTTTATATGCTTTTAAGAAATTGAAATCAATCTTCAGCCTTATTCTGATGTTAATTAGTCAAGCACTAGAAACCTACCCAAAATCATAATCTTAAATAAATCTGTCAGTTATCTATTTTTGGAAATAGCAACTTCCACATAATTCCTCTTTGCAATTCTCCTTTGTCACTTGAAGTTGATCAAGACTGTCCCTCTGGGTACGAAAGCAGAAAGGATGTTATCTCTTCCATAAAAGGTTACCACAATTTCAGCTGGCTGTGAAGATCCCCAGGCATCAATATATCCAATGAAATAAGCACACCATAAAGCAAAAGCCTAACTTAACTATGAAGAGTGCTGATGAGAAAAAATATCTCTAATTAACATTCTGCATTTTTTTTAGCACTTCCAAAATGCTGCCTTTAAAGCATGAACATAACTTTACTAATTTTGTCCATTTAACTTCTAGCTTTCCACAAAAAACACACGTTATGGGTGTCTAATCGTGTCAAATCTGATTGAAAGCCAGAACACTAGGGTGTTATGATGAATTTCCCTAAATCACTGGAGTGCTTTTCAAGTGCAAATACATCTTACATTTTAAGCATGCTCAATTAAGAATCCTATCTCACTGGATATATATATATATACATATATGTATATGTATATATATATACACATACATATACATATATACATATACATATACACATATACATATACATACACATACATATACATACATATACATATACATATACATTTATATATATATATATATATATATATATATATATATATATATATATATATATATATATATATATATATATATATATATATATACACACACACACACACACACACACACACACACACATACAGTTCCCAATATAAAATACTGGGGACAGAGAATACACTGGCCACCACCATCATTTCCATTCCATTCCTGTCTTGTCAAATGTTGATGGTAGGCATTTTCAAGAATGCCTGAGTCCCAAATGGTCCCCACAGAAAAAAATGATGCTGGGGTGCTTTAGCTTAGTCCTGGACATGGGTTTATCTGCCCAGAAAATGAAGTAGGTAAGTAGAAGTAAGAAGCATCCTGCAGGGGCAGGAGAGGAGCTGAAGGAACAGCAGAAGGCATTCTGATATTGTGCCCACATCTTCTACCTGTTGCTGGATCTAATTGTAAGTGTAAAGTTTCCTAGGATTGTTGCAAATTAATAAGTAGAATAGCAGGTCATTAATGGAAGACTAGAAGACATCTATGGTCCCTTCCAACTCTGTTAGTCTGTTATTATGTCATTCCATCTGACAGAAGTTCACACATTGCATGAAGCCTAGGTTTGTTTTATCTAGGTTCTGTTGAGTAAACTAGAATAGTTGGGCTTTACCATAATATTAAATTATAAACCAGGTTTACAATCTATAGTTGCTGAGTCCATATAGTAGCGTAAGCTAAATCAAACAAATTCCAATAGTGCTTAATGTTGGAGTCCTAGTGTGATGTCACTGGGACCAATGTGTCTCTTGACACACTCCAATTGCCCTCCCCCTAATCTGACACTTTACTTTGTGATCTCTCTCTAGTACCTTCAGTCTCAACATTTTCTCAAAATCCAAGTGTGCCCACTGAACAAAATAGTAGAGCAATCTATGATATTTATCAGCCTTAGCAATTATGTGGCAGAATCCAGGAATAGATCTGACCTCATGGAGATCTGAACATACCACCTATGTTCATGAAATAGATTTGACCCTTTGGCCAACTTCAGCAAAACCACTGCTGGCTAATTCCAGATATTGTTTACGATTTTTCACCACAGGTACTCTTCTGTTCTGAATACTGCAGTTATTAAGTGAATCACACGGTCATTAAGCAAATCCAGCTTCCCCATTGACTTTGCTTGTCAGAAACTGACTGGGAAGGTTGCAAGCGGTGTTCATGTGACCCTGCAACCATTGTAAATACATGCTGCCTGCCAAGCTCCCAACTTTCTGATCACATGACCATGGGATGCTGTAAGTGCAAGGACTGGTCATAAGTCACTTTTTTCAGGGCCATTTTAATTTCAGTCACTGAATGTGATGCCGCCATGATGTGAGTTTGACACCCCTGCCATAGTACACTACTACTGTTTTCATACATTTCAAATCAAAAACTGCGATTAAATCATACTAATATATATTTTTTGTGTGTAAATTTTATTTGAGTTTTCACAAAGAGAAAAAAAATACAAATAAAACATCTTTTTTGAAAGCGGCATAATCCCAGGTTACATTTCTTCATACAGACACAAATTCAGGTTCATGCTCATTTTTATATTCTATTCCATATCTTATTACTATTTTACATTTTCTGCTTAGCTTCTCCCCTCTTTTAATTTTCTCAATTTTATTTTAATTATCTCATCTCAATTCAAATCATTGTATTTATAGTTTTTGTCTGTCCTGTTTCAATTATCTATTATCTTTTCTCATTAAAAAAAATTTCTCCTGTAGTTACTGATTGGAGTATGATGCCTTTATATCTTTTCCCTAAAGTTGTAACATTCAATATGATACATAACTTCCATTCGGATTCTGCTTGGTACATTCTTAAAATACACACTGTATTCTTAAAAAAAGAAAAAAATTATAAATATATATAAAACAACATTCCATTCCAATTCAATTCTATCATTAATATTAATATTCATTAAAGTCTTAACATCTTTAACATTACTTTTCAATTAAATATCATACTTCTATGGGAACAATTATAAACTTTCCATAGTTAATTCCCCCCCCCTCTTCACTTATATTTTATAAAACATTGACTAATTAAAATGTTCCCGTTCCTTCCTAATTCAATTTTCTCATTTATTTTATTTCACTTATTTTATTCACAAACATTTCACTAAACTACACTAACTATTTTATCCCTCATTTTAATCATACGTTGTTTCCAATTTTCTAAAGTTATTTCTATTACTAATATAACAATACAATCTTATGTACCTTTACAGAATCCCTTTTCAGTTAGATTTTCACCCATTATCTCTAAATAGGTCCTCTTTCTCTATATCTTGCTCCGATCCTTTGTAACTTCTTTTCCTTTCCTTCTTCCCTCTCTTCTTCTCTCTCTCCCCTTTTTACCCCCTTATCTCTCTACCTCTATTTCTCTCTTCTGTATTCCCCTTTTCTGTTGCTTTCCAGTATTATACTTATTTTTTTAATGTCCAGAAATCTTTATTATCCCTTTGGCATTTTGTTTTATTTTCAGCTTAATTGCCTATTGATGACAAAGCAGATTTTTCCGATTTCTTATTTAAGTCTCTTAGTTGTCAATATAGGGAAGGAGAGAGAAGAGAAAAAAAAGCCAAACCTTTCCCTTTTTCACTTTCCTTCGCTGCTTCCGACTCTTCTTTGGGAGCGATGTTATTTTTTGTAAGTTTAAATTCCAGGATACCTTAGTTGTTGTTTTTACAATTTAACCTGGTCAGCCAAAACTTTCACTTCTTATCTTCCTCCTGCACGTTCTTTTCCGGTTGAGTTCTTCTTTATGGTGGCCATTTCTGACCACCGCTGCTACCGCCTTCGGGAAAGGGAGTAATGGCCAGCTGAGGAGGAGAGATGCGGCTCTCCTCAACCCTGCTGGCAGTCTCCCCCCTCTTCACCACCTCTACGGGGTGGCTTAGCCCCGAAACCAGCCAGCTCGGGGCGCTCCACCAGCGAGCCCAGACAGAAACTGCGCACGATCGCGGATTTCTGTCTGTCGCCGAAGCCCTTCAAACCGGAAGTCAAATCATACTTAATATTTTGAAACACTAACGATTTTCCAGTTTCAAATATCTTTCCTCTTACATTAGGGATTCTAAAATTGTGTACTTCCTACATTGGCTTGTCTCCATTTAACCTTTTCACTGACAGATACTAGGAATAGAGCCTTAAAATGTCAGAACTGTGCTTGTTACCCTTTTTAGCGAGCTGATAATTTAACTGAAATCAGGAAGTCAAATTGTTACCTCACATTTTAGCCGTCAGCCCCTTCCTTCTCCAAACTCTTGTCTTCCTTCCCAACCTACTGTATTTTCAGAGCTGTTAAAAGTCTGCTGTGTTTGATCTCCTTCCTCCTCTACATGAAGGATTTTTAAAATATTTTTTGCCCTTAGACGCTTTATGTATTAGTCTTTTGCCCTTACCTTCTCCTTTCATAGACCCCACTTAAACTGGAATCCTAGTCAAAATTCAATATTTCCTTTTCCTATTGAGATATTGAAATGTAAATATATGGATTGGGATTCTGCATTAGCAGTCCAGTTATCGGTGATCTCATGGAAAGTCAACTTCTCAGTCAGAAGGACTATAAGAAAAATAGAGCATAGATTCTCAGAGAATTTTTGTTAGTTTTGCAAGAACAGTTTAATTGCTGTGTGGGAATGGAAGCATTTTGATAAGGGCAAAACTCCAAAATCAACTAAATATATTAAAAAGCTATTTCAAATATAAAACTATTCAGGTATCAAAAAATTCCTACCAGGTACCAAGATCAGCAACCCTGCTATTTTTTATATCAAATAGATTTCACCTCATCTGCAGACTATAAGAACTTGTCTGGAGCACCTTTTAGATGCAAACACTGTACCATGTTGAATGGCATTTCCCTACATTTTGCTTTGTAGCAAAATGGGACTTTCAGGGTTTGTTCTAACCCATTTGTGCTCAATCACCATTTTTACACTGTTTATCTTACTAGTTTTGAAGGAGAAAAAATACTTACAAATCCTCTGAGTGGGAAAGAACATTTTTATCAGTGGTGGGATTCAATTTTTTTTTTTACTACCGGTTCTGTGGGTGTGGCTTGGTGGGCATGGCTTGGTGGGCATGGCTTGGTGGGCATGGCTTGGTGGGTGTCAGGGGAAAGATACTGCAAAATCCCCATTCCCTCCCCACCCCACTAACGTGCTTTCCAGCTCCGTTCTCCTGTGCAGGGCAACAAAAGAAGACCCAGTCAATCAGATGGGACTCGATGGGAGGCAGAGAATAGATGGGGGCAGGGCCAGTCAGAGGTGGTATTTGCTGGTTCTCCAAACTATTCAAAATTTCTGCTACTGGTTCTCCAGAACTGGTCAGAACCTGCTGAATACCACCTCTGGTTTTTAGGCACTTCCTGCTGATTACCACACAGAATGTAGCTAGAAGTGGATTACTTCCACATCTTATTTTTTAGAGAATCAACTAGGAAGAAGGATGACACTGATTAGTTGGGCAACTATTTCTGGATGAGTAGATGGGTTAAAGCAGGGATTCTGAAAGTACCTGACCCAATTACCCCTTTCCTCAGCCTTTAATAATGTCATTAACATGATCTCCATAAAGAGAGAGTAAATGCTGTTTTACACAATTTTCTCAGCAGCAGGAGTCAATGCTCAATTTACAAACAAGCAATTGCAAATTGCACCCAGGACATGCCCTAAAGATACTACCCCAGTTTAAGTAGGTTCTAGGTTAAAAAGCCTGACTACAGGCAAGGAGTCAGGAACAAGGGCCACTCTTTTGAAGAGGATTCTAGTGACTACTGAGATTTCTCTACTTTTACCACTTATTTACCAACTACATACTTCTCTGCTGGGTTGAGTAAAATAATCAAATTGCTCTTGAAAAGCTACAGGCTGTGGTTTGTGGCATCTCTTAAAGACCACACATTTTAATTATAAGGTTCCAAACCATCTGAGGCTAGGATAGTTGAAAAACTACCTCTTCCCATTTAGAGCACCCCATAATTTCCTGTCTTCCTCAGAAGCTTGTAGTGTATGTCATTCCCCTCCTCCAAAGGGATGAGGTTGGGGAGGGTGTAGGAAACTGAGGTTTGTGGAAGCAGCAAAATAATACACTTGGTCTTTATCTTTACTGTTGCAGATATTGTTCATGCAGACATTGCAATTCTTCCAACTGCTGTACACCTTCTGATCTCAGGAATGCAATCACCACGTTGATCAATGTTAGAGCCCAGGAGGATGAAATCCTTTACTATTTCTCAGTGTCCAGCTGCACTCTGGCCTGTGTATTCTCTGCCGTTGTCTTTATCTTTGTTTTCTTGATGTTAAGGTGCAGTCCATTTTTTTACTTTCATCTTTGACTCTCAGGATTAACCATTCCAGATCTTCCTTGCTTTCTGCCAGCAATGTTCTATCATGTGCAGGTTGGAGATTGTGGTATACAATTATAAAAGTACACATGCATATCGACATTTTGTGTGTGCACATTAATGTGTTTAGATTTAACAGAACTTTGGGACTAATGGAATTATTCTCTTGAAGCCTGCCTCGCTTCCAAGTGATTTATCTTTCTCCTGGGCCAACTAGTAAGAAAAGGAATATCTCATCCCTAACTGTGGATTTCTTTATAGAGTCTATTTATCTCCTTAGGACAGAGGTCTCCAAACTTGGCAACTTTAAGACTTGTGGACTTCAACTCCCAGAATTATCTCGCCAGCTATGCTTAGGATATGCAGGTACATAAAAGGTATAGCAGGAACTGTACAATATTGTATTCAACAGGCAGCCTTGGGAGCACTCACTCTCTGGCCCACTCTCCAAATGGGCACTCCTGCCTTCTGCTATAGTTTCCTATAGCTGCTCCGTGGCTGCAGGGCTTCCGTCAGCTTCTGTCTCAGGTCCCAAGATCTTCCTCTCCAAACTGCTGCCCAGCGTCTCCTCACAGGCGAACTTTCAGCCCTTCCCATCGGTGAGGACTCCGCTGCCTACTCTCACCCAAAGCTTCCCTTTGCTGAGTAGCTGTTATGCCACAAGGTGGAGGGGTGTTAGTTGCTTTCCTTTCTGAGGGGTCCTTGGTGCTCTCTGAGCTTGTTTATTTTTTTGCAGACGTTTCATTACCTAATGAATGAAATTACCTAATGAAATGTCTGCAAGGAAACAAACAAGCCCCAGACAGCACCAAGGACCCACTGAGCCACAAATATTTTCCATTATTGGGCTTTTCTTTCTCTCCTATCTCAGCCCCCCTCCCCCCCCCACCAAAAAAAAACCTTGTGCCCCATCCAGAATCAGGTTCTTTTACATGTTTCTGAGATAGTTCAAATGCTCTCTGCCTTCTTCCAAATTAGTTCTTCTACCACCTGTCCCAAATTGCCTGGGCTTTGGGGGTTAATTAAACCCTAACCTGGCAGCCGCCTTTTGCAGGAAATCTTCCTGTCTCTTCCTCTCCCCAAGGTATGCACCTCTGCTTGCTTATGAGGATGCTGCAATCCGGAGACCTTGGCCTTTATCCAGCATACCTTTGCCCGTTGTGACCTTTTCCTCCTCCCCTCAAAGCAAGGGGCTGCTCGAGTTACAGGAGCTGTCATCCCCATCCCTGTTTCCCTTCCCGCAGAAACAGGAAAAGAAGGAAAAAAAGGAGAGGGGTTTATCCTAAACAGAAGAAATGAACAAAGCAAGGAGGAGATGAGAAGGGAAAAGGGAAGAAAAGAGAAGTTGGCTTCCTTAGAGGAGAGGCTAATGGTCTTTAGTGGGCCAGGAGAAGCAACTACTACTGTTATTATTCTTCCCTGCTTCTCTGCCTCTCAGAACCAATGTATAACTGAACAGTGCAGAAAAGTTAGAAATAAGTAAATAAAATCAGCCTGTTTAACAATAAAGAATTGAAAAATGTTTGAAGAAGCATGGTTTAATATATAGGTTCCAAAGATTTTTCTGCTTTCCACAATAAAGCAATGTTACAATAGCTGCTCCTTTTAAACAGTGTTTCCATTCTGCAAATCTAAAGCAATCCCATCTATCTGCTTTAGAGATGATCTGGGAGCAATTGTCTCCTGTAAATACAGCATATGGATTGTGATGCACTTCCAGGTTTCTTTGTGTGTTAAGGAGCACAATTTATCCATTAGGGTTTCAATTTTATCGGTCTATACTCTCACGCAGCAATTTTAATAATCAAATGCATTAGCTAAATTGTTGCATGTTAGCCGTTTTTGAGAATTAAGCAACAAGAATCAGAATTACAGAAGCGAAGGAGGGATGGGCTATTTAGGGAGAGGGTTAAATGATTAATACAGTTGTTCACAGATTTCTTCTTGTGTAAATTTAGTTTGCACTTTACCAATGCAAGCAATAGGTGTTAAAATGTGAAGTGTCTCAGTATACAATTCTCCTTAAAGAATTTATTCTCCTTAAATACTGTACAGTAAAAATACGTGCAAAATCAATGGTGCTCAGTTAAAAGTTTGAGTTGCACTCTGACTTTGATAAAGCAATTGGAAAGTCAACAGTCTCTTTGCATTCTCACATTCTTTGTTTATTCCAGATTGCTTTGGAAGGTGCAAATGTAATGCAAACTGTCATTTCACTTCAGTGCACTTTTGTCCTCTCATGACAGTATGCATTGGCCCCAGAGAATTTAAAACTCTGACTGGAGGATTTTGTGTGAAGTACTTTTTGTTTTCCAAGTAGATTTCTAATTGATATCTTTGGGGTTAGAAAATGCTATATAACAGAAGCTCTCTAGTTAGAAAATATATCAGTTGAACAGAAAATCCTACCCTTGCATATTGTACATTTTAAATAAAATCTAATTCTTAGTTTGCAGATAAGAAAAAAAAGGGAACTATTTATCTGCTATAACATTCTTAAATTTCATTCGTCACATGCCTTAGCTTTTGAAAAAAGAAATAGAGCTCTAAGAGAAAGAGAAAATAATTCAAAGTCTACTGAATATATTAAAAAGTCTATAAATTTGTTCTTAATTTGCTAAGTGTGCTTCCACACAAATTCTAAGACGTATTTACTTTGATAATCTTATTTCATGATTAATTAATTACCTTAATAAGCATGCAAAAAGTTAATATCTTGCTCTGAACATTACTGAAATTGTGGTTATTGTGCTTTAATCACAGAAATCTAGTCACTACTGAAATAATGATGAAGAGTTTAAAGATTATAAATGCTTCTGACAATCTTAAAATGAGACTAATTCAGCCAAAAAATCATTTCATGTTTACCAGATGCCTAGATAATGTTTTAAAAATGGTAGTTGTGTTCATTATGAGGAAAATGTAAAATGATAGAGAGGACATAATATGGCTTGTCTTGTTACTGTCACATTTTGGTTAATATGCATAAATAGCTTCGTATTTCAGAGAGAAGAATTATAATGTTTAAAATTGTATGTGTAATTTTGGACAATGTATTAAAGACTTGAACTAATATATGAAGAACTATAAAGAAATAAACAATAGATTTTTTTTAAAAAAAGCATTCAATTATTCCTTCTGCCCTTCTTTCTGTTGAGTAATTATCATCTTAAAACTTTTCCCAAACCTCTTCATATCTTTTTAATTCCCAAGCCCCCAAAAATTCATTTTTCCTTCTTTCAACAAAAAGTACTTACAGGTTTTCCAGCCTTTCAAACAAAAAAAAAACCCTGACATTTTTTTTCTCTACTGAAACTTGTCAGCTCCAGTATTTCTGTAAGTCTAGTTAATTTTATAATCCAACCTTCGACTTCAGGCATTTTATTGCTTTTTCAGCTTATTTGCATACAATAATCTTGTCATCATTACCATATTACAATAAAAATTTCCCATATTTTTTTTTTCTAATCCCTTATCCATAAAACTTAGTAGGAATAATTCTGGTTTTGTCATGAAATTAGTCCATCTCTTTTGCATCACTATATGGATTTGTACCCCCTTCTTTCTTTCTTTTTTCAGACATGCAGACTGCCCTCCATACCACAAAACAATAATGTCTATGGCAAAACACAAGAGAAAAGCTACTGCATCACCCACTTGGGTTTGTTCGTGTGGGTTAGGTGTGACAGGGATGTTACAATTTGATGCTACTTGGGCACAAACCTCCGGGAATAATTGGATAATCCCCCAAACAATGGCACATGGGGTTTTTTTTTCTTGTAAAAATGAGGCATTCCCAGGTAGCCACCCCAAGCTTCCAGAGATACAATATCCCCTCCCCAGCACAGCCCACTTTGTGTCCCAGCTTGACTATTTGATTTAGGCCAGTTTGTCATTTATTGGCCTTAATAATGACTCTGGTTTTCCTAATGCATTGGACCACCAGCATTAAGTGTTCCAGATACTGTTCTCTGACGGTTGAAAAGATAACTACATCTTATTTATATAGGCCATAGGAAAGTCAACAAAATCCATTTGCCAGTCTTTCAAAGTTGTGAGAACATTTTGAAGATGAAGGTAACTTGTGATGCATGACAGCAGCTGATTTCTTTCTTTCTTTTTCCTACTGAGGGCCCTTTCCATTACCTTTTTGTGGAGTCCAGGTAGAAATACAGTATCTTGACTGCCATGTGATCTGTTCCATCATATCAGCAGTGGGACGGATAAACAGTTAGCCTGGCTCTGTTTTTCTAGGTTCGCAACAGACCATGGAGAAAACTACTCTGCCCCACTCATCAAGCATAGCAACCAAGATGCCTGGGTAGACCTATGCACTCCTACAGGGTCAGTTCACTCCCACTTCCTGCATCTCCTCAGTTTTCTTTTTAAGTGTAGCTATGGGGCTGCTGAGTAGTCCTTTGTGTACTCCATGTCCATAATGGAGACGACCAGATTTATTAATTTCTTAGTCATATAGGCCACTTCAGTTGTAGCAGATGCTGAGAACTCCAGTTTTATAGTAGAGGCTAAAACAGTACGTCAGAACAGTTTTAATAATCTCATTTGAATTTGACATGAAAGTAATCTCACATATAAACTGCTTGCTAGGAGATCATCTCCACTTCAATCTCTGACCGGTCCTGCTGGACAGGCAGAGATATTGCTGGGAGCAGGCAGTCTCAATGATAGCCAGGTCCACTTTGGTGGGAAGGTAACAGTATTCTGTGCACCTTTGGCGTTTAGTCATGCTGGCCACATGACCATGGAGACATCTTCGGACAGCGCTGGCTCTTCAGCTTTGTAACGGAGATGAGCACCACCCCCTAGAGCCGGAAACCACTAGCATGCATGTGTGAGGGGAACCTTTACCTTTAAGCCAAGATTAATATGTTCTATGAATACCTTAGCATACTTGCACTACTGCTAGGGAGCCTCCTTCTGTGAGTATCAAAGCAAGAACCAATGACATATTTTCTATTCCAATCCACGGCAAAATCCCCAACGGGTGTCTGCTCGTATTAAGCACCACCGAATACTAGGGTTTCAGGATATCCACGAGCCAGCCTGGATCCTAGGAACTCTATGTCATAAATTCAGCTGCTCTACCTTTTCTTTAATGTGATAACAACACTTCCATACTGCTTGGACCTTAATTGTGATGACATGTAGTCTCTCAAAATAACCCAAAACCCAAACATATATTAAGGTCCAGTAAAGCCTTCAACTTCACTGTTTTATTAGGCACAGTTTAAAGTAATAAAAGTAAATAAGGAGGCAAATAGAAATCCAAAACAAACTGCATTGATGAGAATTCCAAAGCAAGCCAAGATAACTAATTATAAACTCCAGGAAAATAACCGAGAAAAGTCCATGGGAAGAACACCAGCAAAGATAAGCCCCTTTCAAGGTAAACACTAACTGACTCCAGCAATTCTAACTGCGCAGTTGAAAACCTATATGCATAGCTCCCACCTGCAAGCCACGAGGAGGATCATGGTAATCTCCTGTTGAGTAGACCTCGCTTTTCCCTGATCCTCTCCTCCCTGCGTGACCTAGGATGGATAGGGGATGGGCCTGGATCCTCCTCTGACTGCTCAGCCGGCCTCTGTCCTTCCCCAGCCTCCTCCACCACCTCTGGAGCCACACTCCCACTCCCTGTTGGCTGTTCCTCCTCTCTCTCAGAGTCAGACTCCACCAGGGGCATGACATTAATAATCGGTCTGAGGAGCAACATCTGATTTCCTGGCTTAAAGGTGTTCTTACAAGGTGCTCTGTAATAGCCCTGCAAAACCTTCTACTCTTGGAGGAATTTCACCTCTCTATAAACAAATCAGGTCCAGATCCCATTGGTGAAGCCATACTATTTGATGGGCCTTAGGAAGCATCCCTTCTCTGTCATGGTGCCTGCCTTGGGGAATAGCCACAGGCCTGATCCTGCTAGCCTTCCTCCAGAAGGCAGTTTTTCTTCCTCTTGTTCTATCATCTCACCTCAATTTAAAAAATCCCATGAAAAAAAAATCCCCTTTCTACCATTTCCTACCTTACCTCACCTCCTGGAATATCTTTGCTTCAGAGTATGCACATCAGGATGAAGCATTCATTCTACAATTAACACTAAACATTGAAGCAGGATTATTTTACAAAACTAGTATAATTCAGCAATTGCATTCAAGAGACTTTATGCCAAACCCAGGAACAAAATCAAAGAAAAGCATACTTCTCTGCTTTTAAAGTTTGCTTTTTGCTTTTGGAATAAAATTCGTCCTAGGCTATTTTTAGGACTTGGAAAAGAAAATCTCCCTCCCCAGCATTAAGCAACCCCAAAGAATCCATCCACCATTCAAAGGCCAAGGAAACCACTAGCATTTCACAGTATGTTACCAGTGAGGCACAGAAAATGCCAAACAAGGCAAGATCTTCCTCCTGCGAATCAACATCTAATACTCTATCAGCGCTGCTTCCAAGCTCTGCCTCTGGCTTTAAAAGGTGAGAGGATTCATTCATCCGCTACAAGCATTTAGCCTTTTTCAACTCTGCCCAGAACCTTTGTATGCCAGTTGCTAGTACGTTCCTGTGAGAATAGTAGTTTCATCCCCTGGGAAATAAAAGTTAATATTCCAAGCAGATGATAGATTAAACTGGCATTTGGATTTGATTTAACAGCCATGTAGTTTTGCTGAAGTTGCATCAGTTGTTCAGCTGATTAGAAGCTAGCTGCACAAGTGGCCACTGGCCTTTATCTATGGAGTTTTTAAGGCTATAAAACTAATGTACCATTGATTTTTTTTTTGAAAGCTATACATTCAATCCTTATAAAAGGACTTGTCACTGGCAAACTCTAGGACTGAAATTAGTTTTGCCCAATGTGCTTGATGCCCAGCAGGTGCGCTCTTACTGTCCCTTCTGGAAGATGTAATTGGCTCTTCAGAGATCTGGCAGATCTGATTTTCAGCTGTTCTCGGAGATAATCAACTCCATAAGTCAACTACCAGGATCTCAAGCAATTCCAAAAGAAGGAGAGAGATGAGGAGAGAGATGAGGCAATAAGCAGAGTGAAAACAGCAGGATGTATCTGAAGAAGCCTTAAGATTGGGTATTTCAACTACTAGTCCTGTTGGCATATCCAATGGCAAAGAATCTTTTCCTGGGCATAATCAAGACTGGAAGAAATAATTCTAAACTGGAGATCAAAGGCAGAGTTTAGCAAGAAAGCGTCGTGGAGAACTCCAGATCTAAGGTACATTTAGATTCTTGCTTTTATCATTAAGAAAATGTTGGATGATTATAAATACATGGAGTTTCTGTGGAAGCATATATGGATTTTGGCTACTGTGTGATTGAACTCTTTTTTAAGCATTATTATTTGGGGAATATTCGGCTTGTTAAATGAATTCTTCATTGAAGGAAGATTTTTTTTTTCACAAACTTGCTAACATGTATTACTCCAGAATTCAGTTTGGTACAGTATTTGACAGATAGGATTAAAAATAAATCACAAGTGTGAAAAATATTGAAAATTGCTAAATGCATATTAATTGCTGGATCCAGTTCAGACCAGGAGAATAAGCAATATTAGCTATATTGACTATCTAAGATAAACTGGGTTTATACCTTGGCAGTGAATAGCAGAATTTTTCCTTGGTACTAAACTATGTTTAACTTAAGGAGAAAATGATGACATGATAGCTTAGCTATCTTCCAATACTTGAAGGGCTGTCAATTTATTTTTCAAAGCACTTGAAAGCAGGATAAGAACTAATGGGTTCTTATCAGAGGGAGATCCAACCTAGAACTAATGGGCTCATCAGAGGGAGATCCAACCTAGAACTAAGATTTACTCTCATTTCCTGACAGTGAGAACAAATACTTAATGAAACAGCCTGGGCAACCATTTGTCCGGGATGGAATAAGAGCTCCTGCCTTGGGCAGGGGGTTATAGTAGAAGACCTCCAAGGTCCTTTCGAGCCCTATAATTCTTTGCTTTATAGGTGATTTTTTCAATCCAGCGGTAAGCGGTACCAAATCTTACACTGTTTGGGAACACAGTTCTAAAGTATAAGTGATAATAATGCTCTAATATTTTTGCTTAAGACGGGAGTAACAGGTTTTACCCTTTCCTCTATAATGTCTGTATATGGGATAGTTTGTTGAATAGTTTGCTTTCAACAGCAGTTACTTCTTCAATTCAATTAGAACCTGCAGTTTGTTGACCAGACCCAGCATAGGAATGCATGAGAAATACAATGCTAGTCATATATGTTGGTCGTGGTTGAGATTTGTTTCCAGTCTGCTGGCTAGCCACCTGAACATAGCACTGCATGTGTATTTGAAACAAGAGTGATAGATTAGCACCTGTTTTCTTACTCACTTGTAAAATTTCATCCTAGTTCTTCTATGCATGCTTTATTGTCTCTTGCTAGTTCTTGAGATATGATAGCAATTTCTAAATACTTAAAATGTCTAAGTATCAACAAAAACTGGGCACATTAAGAAGACCACCTTGTCTTCCTCACACCCACTGTTCAGCAGGAATGCCTTTTCCATACCTCTCTTTTCTTTGCAGAGTTGTCCAGAGTTGTGTCCATCCAACATCAATGCAAACCATGTGCTCTTCAGGAGAGAGACTTGTGGTTCTATTATTGATTTTTGCTTAATGTTACACTGCAGTAATAGTAATGATCCAATCTTTAGTCCCCCCATATCCTAGGTATACCTCAGAAACGCTAATTGAAATCAAAACATTTTATTTTAAAGTTAAATGTGGCAAAATTATTCTTGATATGATATTATCAGCAAATTTAGGAATATGATAAGGTGTAAAGGTAATGTGGCACCAATCTTTTTTTGCTCTTAAGGACTTTGAGTATAACATGTAATGTTTAATTAGTAATCTGCATCCAAATTTTTAATGCAAATCATCTCTTTGCTATAATGCAGAGGTGGATCATAGATTCATGGCCATAAACTAAAATTATATAATTTTCCATGCATTTTAAAATCATAATGGAAGCATGGCTGAGCCAGAATATTTTTTTATTTTATCCCAATAGTGTATATTATTTGAATCATTTGTTTTCTCTTTTCCTGTTTAGATAAATGTGATTAAGTAACCTTCTTTTATTTCTTTGATATCAGTTTCAATATGACTGGAATGTACTCAAGGCAAAATACTTCATCCCAAGATATTAATCTTCCTCACAACCAGCCAGATGGAGACCCTTTTGCATCAAAACTCTCAAAGGAAGCTGACATAATAGCTGGAATTTATTTATTATTAATAGGTAAGATTGTTTTATTTTAGCTGTTGTTCTGGTAGGAGTTGTAGAAATGTATGTTTTGTGATAAGACTCTGCTACTGTTGATTTAATTTTGAATTTTATACAATAATATTCCTTGTATACCATAATCCATAAAGCAGTACTTTTTGAATTGTACTTAGTCTTCAAGGAGGATAGAATTGCCTTTTAAAAAAGTATGATACCTATTTGAAAAGTAATGTGTAAAATGTTTAAGATTTAAATGAATATTAATATTAATGATAGAATTGAATTGGTATGGATTGTTGTTTTAATTATATTATATATGCATAATTTTTTCTTTTCATTGTGTAGTTTTAGAATGTACCAAGCAGAATCCGAACGGAAGTTATGTATTATATTAAGTGTTATAATTTTAGGGGAAAGATATAAAGGCGTCATGCTCCAATCAGGGATTACAGGAGAAATTTTGTTTAATGAGAAAAGATAATAGACAGCTGAAACAGGACAGACAAAGAATATAAGTACAATGATCTGAATTGAGATGAAATAAATAAAATAAAATTAAGAAAGTTAAAAGAGGGGAGAAGCTATATAGAAAATGTAGAATGGTAATAAGATATGGAATGGTACATAAAAATGAGCATGAACTTGAATTTGTGTCTGTACGAAGAGATGTAACCCGGGATCAAGCTGCTTTCAAAAAAGATGTTTTATGTTTTTATGTTTATGTTTTGTTTGTTTATGTTTGTTTTTAAAAATCAATAAAATTTTCAAAAAAAAAAAGAACAAATTGCCTTTTAAAAGAGTTCTGTGATGTGTCACGTTGGATTATTTCATCCTCTCAAAACTATTGGCCAAAGTTAGAAATCTTGCTACCGATTGCCTGGGGCTGAGACAGGTATGTCACTTTTTTTTAAGGCTTAGGGAGAGGGTGAATGTTAATTAGATTTGGCTTGTTAGCTACCATTTATCCTGCCATAGATTCTTCTAGGAGAAAAGTTATCAGAGGAACTAGTGGAAGAATTTTTCTACATTCTTACTTATCTCTCTTTTCATCAAAAAAAGAAGAAAATTTGTCCAGCCATAGCTTTTTCTATCACCCTGCTGCTGTGATAAAGATTTTCCCTTCCATGCAATGCATAGGGTAGGAATTTTTCAAAAAAGCAGAACATCAAGACAAATTGAAAGGAAGATTGTGCTTAAGGAGAAATTATGTTTGCAGGATTCCAATGAGCTGTTCCTACCAAGTCGTCCAGCAGCCAAACTAGAGCCGGCAAAAAGGAGAAATGCAGAATGTCTAGATATTGTATTGTACAGTAGTTGTGACCACAACCGAGCTCAAAATTTCTGTTGCTAAGCAAGGCAGTTGTTAAGTGAGTTGTGCAGTCATTGAATCTGGATTCCTCCACTGTCTTTGCTTGTTGGAGGCCAGCTGGGAAGGTTACAAATGGTGATCATCGAACCGAGGACAATGCAATTATCATAAATACATACCTGTTGCCAAGTGCCCGAATTTTGATCACCTGGCCATGGGGATGCTGCAACAGTCATAAATGTGAAAAATGGTCATAAGTCACTTTTTAAAACGCTGTTGAAACTTCAAATGGTCACTAAATGAATTGTTGTTAGTCAAGTACTATCTGTACTTGAAAGGAACCTCTCCATTGCTACCTGAACAGAGGTTCCATGGACATTTCTCATGGAAATGTCCCACATACAATGTGATTTCTAACTAATGTGCATCATGCATATATAGACACACATGTATACCCATATTATAAAGAAGCCTATACAAAGAGGAAGAAGATACTACATCAGGGGTGTCAAACTCACGTTGTCATGGCGGTGTCACGTGACATATTGGGACTTTTTCCCCCCTTCGCTAAAGCGGGAGTGGCCAGCACATGACATATCTGGCCCACAAGCCGGGAGTTTGACAGCCTTGTACTATATCTTTGGGAGAACTATTGTAAAATATTGGATTGGTTTATTTTACTCAAGATGCATCAGGAACTGCAATAGTGTATGTCATAACGTGCCAAGATTGGATTACTGTAATGCACTCTACATGGGGCTGTCCCTGAAGACTCTTTGAAATGATATACAGCTGTTCACAATGCAGTGGCATGAGTAGCGATGGGTCTGTTGCACTGTTTCATGAGCTGCACAGCTTACCAGTCAGCTTCTAGGAACTATTCTAATTCTAGAAAGCCCTTCATGACACGGGCCCTAGTCAGGCAGAATGGATACTTTCCAAGTTTCATCAAGGAAAGACCCAGCAAGCATGTCTCATCAGCCCTATAGAATGGCATCAAATAACTCCCATCATTCAGAACATCATTAAAAACATGGTTGGAATAGGATGGTTGTGAAGTCCCCACAGTTTCTTAGGTTTTTTTTTTCCTCAGTTGTGTGTAGTTTCACAATTGATTTGGGTTTTTTTCCCCTCTTTTAATTATAAGCAGCCTAGAGTCATTAAGAAGTCAGGCATCCTTGAAATTGAATTAAATAAGTTTTTTTTTTAAATTGTACAGTTCTCTCCTCTGAGCTCATTCTAGCACAGTAAAACAAATTCTTGGGGGATCATGAGCTCAAAAGCATTTTGCTTCTTTGGTAAAGTTGCTACTCTTTCCCTATAATTATCACACATCTTTCCTTAGTTCAGAAATTCATTCCCCTTCATAGAGCTGTTCCCTTTCTATTGTCTGTCTTTTTTGAACTACTTGCCTACCTATTTCATGGGAAATAGAGAAGAGTCAAGAGGGAGGATAATGTTTGACTCTAACTATATTCCTCTTCTGGAGGAAAGGAGAGATACAAAAATTATGAATAAAATATAAGAAAGAACATGTGAATATATTTATGCCAGCAGTTGCATGCTGGGGTAGCCTACTTTACATATGAGCAAGAATTTGAAAAAGAGGAGAGATGGAGATTGTTTTAAAAGCAAGTTCATCTTTAATAATGTAGTTGTTAGGGCTTTGTCATGTTTTGGATGGTATGCTTTTAAAGAAAGTTCCATTGAAAACTTTTCAGAAGTCTTTAAAAGGGTTTCTTTCTCCTCAAGAAAATGTGACCTTCCACTGACAAATTCTTGTCATTGTATCTTTATCTTTACTCAAAAATGTGATTTCCCCTCCACTAAACTAGACTATTGAGGAAAGGTGTGTGTGTGTGTGTGTGTGTGTGTGTGTGTGAGAGAGAGAGAGAGAGAGAGATGCATCCTTATTCTGTATGAGGGAGAGAAAGGAAATGAACGTTTAGAGGAGGTATACATGAAAGAAAGTGATAGAATATTTTACTCCCAAAACTTTGGTTACAAAGGAACGTAGCTTTTCAGAGGGAGAAAAGGGTTTATGGGTTTGCTGCAGAGCATTCTTGTTCTCCAGATCTTTTAATCCCGTTTATCTCTTTTAAGATCTTCATGTTTTGAAAATGAACATTCATTTCTAGGAAGATGTCTTCTCTGTCCACTCTGATCGCACTCTTCTTGTCGAATTTTAGACTGTCTACTATTGACCTCACCCCTTCCTAAGAGGCCTGTAAATGCATCAATGTGCCTACCGTCCCTGTCCTATTGTTTCTTTTTATTTTTCTTATATGTATCCATTTCATGTATACCTGTTATCTTATAATCGCTTGACAAAATAAAATAAATAAGATAAAATTTTACTTTACTGTAGGGGTCCTGTCCACTTTAGGCAACGGATATGTTATTTATATGTCCATACAACGGAAAAGGAAGCTCAAGCCAGCAGAGATCATGACGGTAAACCTAGCAGTCTGTGACTTGGGGATTTCAGGTAATTCCACTTCAGCTCAGCTGAAAATGAAAATTTGGGGCCCTGTAAGCAGCATCTAGGCCTATAGTGATATCTTCTTGGCACCACTGCCATTTTTCCCCCTGTGTTTACAAATGATTAATGCCAATCAGCATGGAAAATAATCATTGAAACAGTACATATTTTAAATAATAATATGGAATTTAGTAAAAGCAGTATTTCAGTTGAATGCATTATATATCAAACAGTTTTCCTCAATTTGGTGTCCCCCAGATGTAATGGATATACTCAAGGCTTAGCTAGGAATTTTAGAAACCATGGTTAACACAGCACCAGAATGGGGAATGCTGTTACAGTATATAACAACATGTGGATGATCCTTTTTAAAAATCTAAATAATGCTGTACAATAAAATTTATTTTTACTCTTTCTTCAGATATATTGATCATTTAGTCAATTGAACCTTACATTTAAAAAATTAATGATGAATAAAATGTGATCAATTTAAAAAATTGGAATGCTCTGCTAATTTGATAATAAAGATTCAATAAAATAAACATTGCATTGTATAATTCATTCATATCATATTATACTGATGGCTTTTATTTTAAAAATGGAATAAAAGTATGTTTAATTTTGTGGATTCGGTGTAGTGCAATTTAAAGAAACTTACAAACAGATCATGAAATTATTTATAATTTCTTTTCAGTAAAAAAAGGAAGTAGGAGAAATAATTATAGCAATTATTTTCTAAATTCAATTATTTGCAGCCAGTACCAAATGTATTCATGTAGTCATGTAGGACTCTTTTATATAGTCAAAAAAAATCTTAGTTTTCTTTAATTTCAATAAAAGCAATTCAATATGAAGTCCCTCCATTTTGTATATTAAATACCATATGAGGAATTGGCTTGAAAATTATGAAGTGTGCCATGACTTTGCATAGAGTTGTTGAAATGTTACTGATCTTAATACTACTGGAAAAGAAAAATTCAATGAAAAACAGACCTATGCAAAGGTATGTTCATTGTTTACCATAAGCACTTCTTGTGATGGAATCAGATTTTCCATTGCTGTTCTCCCTCATAACACTCCAGTTGTTTGCTCTGAAAATCCCTGTTTTCAGGAACAGGTTTGAGGGAATATGATAAAAGATGATAAGAGGGTGGAACCCCTTTGCCCACTATTGCTTATCTCAATCCAATCCGATCCAATCCAATGTCTTTTCAAATGTTGAATTGAAATCTATATAGCATGTTGTTGTTTTACTACCATTGCTGATACATTCTAGCACAGGGGTGGGCAAACTACGGCCCGCGGGACACATCCGGCCCGTTGGTCATTTTAATACGGCCCGCCTCTGAAAAAAAAATATTCCTCTCTGAAAAAAAAATTGGGGCCGGCCAAAGAGACCCGCGCGCGCCAAAAATTGCACACACAACACGGAGCTGGGCAGCCGCTTCCTGGTAGCGGGGCCAAGGCCACCGCCCGGGGAACGCCCACTGCTTTCCCTCGCCAGGGCTGGGCGGTGGCGTGTTGCCCTGCGCTGCGTGGCCCCCGCCTGGCAGCGTGCTTCTCAGCTGGTCTCCTCCTCCTCGGCCATACAGAACAAACAGGCAGAGAAGGAGGAGACCAGCCGGCTGGTTGGGGGAAGCTTTCTGCGCCGAAAGAGGCAGCTACTAATCTCCGGCTTTGCTCCGCTTCTCCAATGGTCCGGCACCATCCTGTTCTTCTTGTGCTGTGAAAGAGGCGGCTAATGATCTCGGCTCCGCTCTGCTTCTCCAACATCCGGCGCCACCCTGTTCTGTGTCAGGCCCAGCAAGTCCGAGCAGCCGGCGCACAGAACAGGACAGCGCGGATGTTGGAGAAGCAGAGTGAGCCGAGATCATTAGCCGCCTTTCGCAGCACAAGAAGCCTCCCCAACTGGCCAGGTGCTCTCCTCCTTCTCTGCCTCCTTCTCTGCCTCTCCCCTCTTGCTCCTCACAGTTGCCCTGAGCTGGTGCGGTTCTTTACTTGGGCAGCCAGACGCCCGCAGCAGCGCCCGCAGCAGCAACAGGCAGTTCTGCCCGGGCTCTGCTCAGGTGTCCAGCTGGGGCTGTCAGGAGTTGCTACCACTGGCACAGCTCCGCGCTGCTCCAGTCCCACGTTGCCTTGGGAAGGGAAAGGCAAAACCAGGAGCCGCTGAGCCTGAGCCTCCGCTGCCGCTGCTGCCGTTGCAAAGCACCGCCACGGCTCTTCCTTTTTGCCTTTCCCTTCCCGAGGCAACGTGGGACTGGAGCCGCGTGGAGCCGTGCCGGCAGTAGCAACTCCTGACTCAGGGGGCCTCCGAGGGGAGGGGAAGGAGGAGAAGAAGGGGGGAGGGGGGGCGATTCCCAAAAAATCTTGTGCTGACCCGGCCCGTCTGTCAAATTTTAAAAGTGAATGCGGCCCCCCGAGCCAAAAAGTTTGCCCACCCCTGTTCTAGCATGACTCTGTTGGATATATAAACATAGATATATCTCAGAAGAAACTTAGGTAGTCATGTTGGACTCAACAGTTCAGTTGAGTGAATAGATCTCAATCATAATTTATGACCTGCAAAACATTGGCTGAGGCACATCTGTAATTCCACTGTCATCTATCATAACATTCATTACTTTGTAAGATAGCCATCACTTTAATTTGCACAAGTAAAGATCAAAATTAATGTTTCTCCACCTTTCAGTTATGAATAGAAATAAACTAATTGGAAGAGTGTGAAATAGGTACAACAGCTCATGTAATGAAAGCATCTTGACCTCAGCAACTTTTCTAAACTTTGAAAGCTGAAATTTACCACTGATCATGAAAAGGCTTTTTTAACCACTTCTTCATTGTGGTCAATCCTATTGAGGAAATCATCAACTTACATGCAGAAAATCTGGAAATTGAAATGTTTGGTGGACATGTTATGGCTGTTAAATTAGATTTTGAAAAATATTTGAAATATTTTCCAGCATGAAGTCTTATAACCTTTCTTGATCTGTGAATGAATAATGAAACTATTAACAGTATCTTATCTCTCTTCAGTTTGATCCTTCCTTCCTTCCTTCCTTCCTTCCTTCCTTCCTTCCTTCCTTCCTTCCTTCCTTCCTTCCTTCCTTTGTCCTTCCCTCCCTCCCTCCCCCTCCTTTCCTTTCTTTCTTTCTTTCTTTCTTTCTTTCTTTCTTTCTTTCTTAATTTTTATGTTGCTTGAGGGGGATTAAATTCATTTTTCTTTATTCTTTCAGACCTTTACCTGCTTCTGTTTTTCTTTTCTTTTACAGTAGCAGGAAAGCCATTTAGTATCATTGCCTTCTTCTCCCACCGTTGGATCTTTGGTTGGAGTGGCTGCCGCTGGTATGGATGGGCTGGCTTCTTCTTTGGAGTTGGAAGTCTTATTACCATGACTGCAGTCAGCCTGGACCGGTATTTCAAAATATGCTATTTAGCTTATGGTAAGTTGAACACTACATACAACTTTTCCCTAGATGTGTTGACGTTTGCACTCCAGGGTTCCCAGTCAGCTCTGTGAGACAATGTCTGAAATACATCCATACTTGAGTGATTTATCAGGTCTTAATTATTAATTTTTTTCATTTAGATTGCAATTACAAATTGTCCATCCTTGAATTCCTGGACATTCTTTGACTCACTACTTCTGTTCTGTGTGTCTGCATATATATGCATGTGCAGACATAATTTACAGCTGCAGATCTCCATAGTATGGTAGACCTTCAGATATGACTATAATGGGGCCTACCTATTATGGTCGTAGGTCATGACAGCCATTAGGAGAAGCATCTCACTCAATGACACCCCCCCATCCCTGCTCTTCCCAATGAATCATTAAACAAACATGCAGGTAGAGCACGAGGTGCCTCAGGGGCAGGGGAAGGCCTTGGGAAGCCTAGCACAAGCCTAGGCCCATCTGCCTCAGCCCTTCCTGAGAGTTAAGGCCTCTCTCAACTCATGAGACACCCATGCTCTGCTTCCCGCTCCTTGGGTACCCACACAGGCCTTTTCCCACTCCCTACCAGGTCCTCACTGGCCTTAGGGCTGATTCCCACCCACCAAGCCCTACCCACTCCTCCTCACTTAGTGTTTGAAGCGCTCCAGAGCCTTCCAGAGCACTGGAATGGGCAGCTTTGTTGCTCAATCTCAGAAAACAATTCTGGAATTGTACCACATGAGCGAGGGACATACTGCTCCATTTTGCTATCTAATGCAAAGCTAATGTGGTCTGTACAGGCATCTGGAAAACTTTGGGCTGTGTAGAGATGGTATTAGGAATAGCTTACCCCCTCCCCCCAAGGCCTGGATAAAACGTTGAAAAACAACACATCATATACCTCCTGTGCTGCTCTTCAAATTCTGCTCTAAACAACCCGTTACATGCAAAGCGGGGGGCGGGGGGGGGGAATTACAATGCTGCATTTTCAGACCTGCACCAATGTGGCATAGTATATTAATACTATGTCATATTGGACTAATGTGGCACAACACTGATCTTTCAGCCAAACCACGCCATTCCCCAAACCTTTCCTAGGAAGCATTAGTGTGTGTGTGTAGTTTTACAAAAAACATAATGCATTCATGTGTGTGGTTGATTGTAAAGCCGAACATCCACAGGGGCACTGCAGCAGCTGTAACTTTGGGACTGGGTCATAAGTAGATTCTGGAGGTCTGCCATAACTTCAAACTGCCATTAAGTGACCAATGATAAGTTGAGGATTACCTGTATGTGCATACTTAATCAATTACAGCTTCAGTTTTCTCTCCTAGGAATCTGGTTGAAGAGGCACCATGCTTTTATCTGCCTAGGCATTATCTGGTCTTATGCTGCCTTCTGGGCCACGATTCCCTTTGCTGGCTTGGGGAACTATGCTCCTGAGCCCTTCGGCACGTCCTGCACCTTGGACTGGTGGCTGGCTCAAGGTTCAGTAGCAGGACAGGCCTTCATTCTCAACATTCTTTTCTTCTGCCTTGTATTCCCAACTGCTGTGATCGTGTTTTCCTATATTAAAATAATAGCAAAAGTCAAGTCATCCAGCAAGGATGTAGCTCATTACGACAACAGGGTTCAGAATAGCCATGATCTAGAAATCAAGCTAACTAAGGTAGGTGCATACAACCCCTAAATTTTATTTTATTTGTTTAAGTATGGGCTGAATAGAGGGGACGACTCAACAAAAAAACCATGCATGAGAAATAAAGGGATATTTGGGCAACCAGTGGGAAAATAAACTGAACTTGGCAAATCTATCCCCCAATTCCCTTGCCTGCTACTAGCCTTTCACTTTAGGTCTTTGTGTCTTTTCACCTAGATTCTGGCTTAAAAATAGATGTTGAAAGGAACATTAGTCAGAGATGTTTTTTCTGCAGAGTTTTTCTTTGGGGAAAAACAAGTCAATATCTTCTTAGTGCTTTAAACCATGAGGTTGATTGCATGATATTAAATTAGCCTGAGAGTCTCCCCAGCCCTAATGTACCATCACCAACTGCTGGTCATGTAAAACTAAACCTCCTTCAAGCTGATTTGCAGTGGAGTAAATACATCACATTTACAGCACAGTGTAGTGTCACACAATAGCGTACTGTATAGTGTATAATGATGAGATAGGAGATGAAGTATGAAATGGGATGTGTGCTACCACTAATTACAACCTGATCTAGTCTATCAATGATACTCTTTATTATATCGTATCTGTTGGTATGTTTTTTTACGTGATGTACAGGCTCCCAGAAATGGCAAGCATAATTTCTTCTACCCCAAATTTCAGATAGGCCACCTAAACTAAGCACAAGTAAAATTATTTATGTGGTTCTTTCCCATTTGGGACAAATGTGGTAGGAAAAACAATGAGTCCTTATATCCACATGTTTCATCCCTTTCCAGAACAACATAAGAAACCATGAAGATCTCTTGCAACTTTAATCTCATTTGAGGTTGTTTCACTCTTGTTGCATTGATTGAATTTATTTCTCTGCCTTCTTTCATTCATAAACTTTTAGGCTGAAGCCACATGTGTGCTTAGGAATAACTCCTGATGAATCAAATAGGATTTATCTCAGAAGGAATATATCCTAGGGTGTACTATTGTTTTCCAATGATTGCCCTGGTTTTCAGAGGCCCTATGCACCTCTTTGTTATACCAAATGGAAATGGGTTTTCACAAACGTTGTCACTAATTCTGTGGTTATTTGCTCTGCTGATTGAGAACAGTCTCCAATAATACAGTGTGTTCTATATGATAATTGAATTAATTTTTGTTATAGGGACATGATTGCTTGAGCAGGGGGTTGGACTAGACTAGAAGACTTCCAATGTCCCTCTTGTTATCCTCTTATTCTGGTTGTCTTGTTCCTCTGTTATGCATTTCTTCTCACTAGGTGGCGATGTTGATCTGCGCAGGATTTCTATTTGCTTGGATCCCATATGCAGTTGTATCAGTATGGTCAGCTTTTGGAAAACCAGATTCGGTTCCCATAAAAGTTTCGGTGGTGCCTACTTTGCTTGCTAAATCAGCAGCCATGTACAACCCTGTTATTTACCAGGTCATCAACTGCAAATCAGCCTGTTGTCAGCGGGGGGCTCTTAGGCCACTGCGGAAGAAAAATTCCTTGAAGAAATCCAGGTAGGGGTATCCAAAAATGGCCTGAAATATTTGAAAGGCACTAGAGATGTCATGCAACGGACATGTGCAGGAGTCCTTCCCCAAAGAGATAAACAAGGAAGCTCTTATCCCAAACAAACCTTCCTTCCCTCTTCACTATAAGGGGTTTCTGTCCCGAAGGTTGATTGTGAAAAGTGCCCAAGAAGACAAGATGTAAGAAGGGAAGTGGCTACAGAGAAATCCCTCTGAGTTTGTTTCCTTTAAATGTCTTTCTCTTGCTGAACATTCTCTCTCATATTCACTCTGCGGTGGAGATATTTCAGCAAGAACTTTTGGGGTAAGATGTAGCCCAGCTACAGTGACCTCGCTGAATGGCCTCAGGGCCTGATCCTAAGGTGGGTCTTTGAAGAATAAATAGCCCTCAAGGAACAGGATTGGACAGGACACTCAAGATTTGTCCTTCAAGATTAGGTATTTGTATATGTTGTCAAGCATCTCCAGAAGAATTCCGTATAAAAATATCCTTTTTTTTTTTGGTTGCTTTTCCTTGCAGGCTCTATATAGTCTCTACAGAAAAGTCTGAAGAAATGACTGAAACTCAACTGGATGTTGCCTGAGAACTGGGAATCCACACCACTCCAGCTGACCAGCAAGTTTCTTCCTCAGTTGCTTCTGCTCTAAACCACTTTAAAAGTATGCCAGCTCCATCTTAAGGGTTATTTTCCTGGCTTGTATTTTCTCACGGGGTCCTAATATTAGTTTTAGCTATTCTAATCAATTTTTTTTAAAGTAACCATTTTGTTTGTATTTTAACTAGGTAAAAAGCCTCCCTGTATTGTTCTTATTTTACATGATCATAAAGCGATTACAATGAATACAAATAAATCGGTGTATAGCACATAGTAATAGTATAGTAAACAACATGGCAAATTGGTACTTAGATTCCATATACTTTACCCTGTTGATCCCTTGTCTATCCTCTCAATGAAATGCTGCCGCCTGTCAGCAACAGTCACATGACACAGAGAAGCAACGGGTGCCTTTGGCCAAGAGCTGCAGAGCGAAGAGAGAGGCATTTCCACACATTCTGCTTGGCCCTCCATTGGAATCCCAAGGCAGGAATGGAGGACATCCTCCAAGTGGCCTGCTCCCATATTCTCCCAAACTGTTGTTTTCAACCAGAGCATAATGATCTCAGCTCTTCAGAGCATAATGATCTTGAGCGCTTTCTTCCATTCTAGTCGCAGTCCCAGTTCTGCTTGGCTGCAATGCCTGGCATGTGCCCTCCCCTCTGCCAGCTAATCACATTTTGTCCTGGCCTGCTACTTTCTCGCCATTTTTAATAAATGCTATTTCCATTAATCTATTGAGGGGGCCCTTAAGTCAATGAGCCACCCTCAAACCTAGAAGCTTACAACCTTTATCTCTCTGGGTAAGCACTTTTTGGTTTCTGCCAGGCTGGGTGAATCATGCTTCCCTTGTTTTCCCATCCTCTGCCCACAGTTTTCCTCCCCCTTATGTTTTTAACTTCTTTAATTTACAACAAAGAAAATATTGCTGTATATTGTTTGTATGAAACTGAACTATCAGTTTTTCCTTGCTAATCAAGTTTCTGTAGAATCAATCCACCCACCCTATTCCCTATTGTTTTTATTGTAGCCTCAATGCTATGTTAATACTTTAAGGGGGAAATAATATAATATAATAATAATATAATGGAGCGCGCACCAGAGGTGGTAATCAGCAGGCTCTGATCAGTTCTGGAGAACGATAGTGGAAATTTTGAGTAGTTCAGAGAACCAGCAAATCCCACCTCTGACTGGAGATTTTACAGTATCCTTCCCCTGCCACACCCACCAAGCCACATCCACAGAACCAGTAGTAAAAAAAATTTGAATCCCACCACTGAGGGGAATGCCTGGTTGTGCAGGGCTTGATCTGGACTAAGCATCATCCCAGCTCTGACAAATCCAATTTTTGTAGTTGCCTGAAGAAACAATCACCAAGAGCATGGGGGACAAGCAGCTAAGGCAATAGTGCAAAATTACCCAGAGCTAATGGCTTTTAACTACCTTCATACTAAAATCTACACAAATATTAGGTCCGATGTATATTATCATGCCATGTTGGGAAAGGAAGTGGTTTCAAATAGCTCAACCAAAAAGTGAAAAGCTTGGCTTCAAATCTTTCTGTACCCCCCCGCCTCCCCATTTGTTTAAATATGTTTAAGTACAAACAAAAGATCTGGTCAGAACAGTTTTGTAAAATATTTTCACACACAGAATTGGTACTCTCATATCAATTGTCAATATATGCCTCCTAACATAATTATACTGTGTATATCTCCCTTGATCTAATTTGGTTTGTGATTTGTGAGGAACAGGAGTAGCTGGACATTGGCCAGGATGGGGCATCCTCTTCTAATGCTGTTACACTGCACTTATCTTGCCTGTGCCTGGGGGAAACCCACAAGGAATCACCATGTATATAATAAAAGCTCAGTTACACTTAAATTTAGATGAATTCACCTGGTGAAAGGAAGTGGTTGTGCAAGCAGGAAGTGACTGCTGGGAAGAAGCGAACAAAACCTGCACAAGTTTCAGAAAAGATGCAGCTGTTTTAATGGTTTATGAAAAGGAGCATCATATAGGTTCGGAAGCACCACTTTTGAAGACTGCATATTTGCATCAACCTAACACAACTCCCACACTACTTTAGCATTTGTTGGGCTCCTCACCTTCCTTCAAAATCTAGATTGCTTCAGATATGGTGTCTCAAAATTGGGGAGTTTCTGAATGTGATTTTTCTTAACATTGTGGTTGTGGGGGATTAGGTTGGAGTGTCCTTGGGTGCCTTTATGCTATTATTGTGCTGCTGCTGTTATTATTTACTTACTGTAAATTTACTAAGTGTAAATAACTTACTGTTATTGATTGATTTTGTCCTTTGTTGGCTTTACTCCAATATTCATCACACAGACTTGCAACAGTGGGATAGGTAGCTGTATAAATCAATATAACAAATAATAAATGCTAAGTTAATAAAACATGGAGGGGAGAAAACCTTGATACAAACTATGGACAATTTACATCAAGGTTTGGTTTTGGTTTGCATAGGGTTTTTGTTTGTTCCTTTTGCTATTTTGTTTATTAAGAGTGTTTGAGGGAGAGAGAACTGTAAACTAATGTATTGCAGCCAGTATAATTTCAAAATAATTTTTAAAATGAAGCAACAGAGGATCTCTAATGGAAACATTTTTTGAAAATAAGATAAGTGTAGAATATGACTTTAAAAAATAATGAGTATTTGGAAACATACTTCAGGCAAAAAAAAAAATCTGTGGTAAGTGCAAATAGCCTAAATATAGTGCTAAGATATGCTCAATATTCAATTACATTACTAAGGTGTCATCTTTATAGTAATATGGCTGTAGTGAACAGTTTTGCTCATTTACAGGTCAAGAAAGAACAGAACAACAATACTGCCCCAAGAATATTGCAACATACTGTTGTGAGAGAAGATAATACTGTCTGCAGGAAAAAGTCTACTTACTGCTCTCCTTTGTGCTCAAGTTGGCCAGGGCAGAAGGGTATAATTTTATTCCTTTTTACCATTTTTTTTCTCTCTCTCCCACACCATATTTTGAGTTCATGTTTGAGGACCAAACATGGGATCTGCTAGATCTAAAGATTGCCTGAGTTGGCTACAGCTCATCTACAATGAGCCTTTCATTTCCAAGTTGAAGGGCAGCCCCACTGACAGAGTTTTCTGCCACTGGGCAATTAATGGTTTCTACAGCAGCTCCCTCTCCTCATTCCTCATAGAGGAGAGTGTCTCTAGCATCCTGTAATTCCGGGACAATAGGATTGCACAAGTTAGTGAGGGTGGATTTAAACAGTAATTTTTGCACACGTGTCTTCTGTGGTAGAATGGTCCAAGGTATCTTATTTTCTGCCTGTCTTAAATAAAAAATATGCAATTTCAAAAAATACAAAGCAGTTTTTAGATTCAGTTAGATAATATATCTGACTTGACAGTAATAAATTCCAGTGAATTCATCTCATTGCTGCATTGAATAAGAGGGTTATTTTGCTTTCTTCTTGGCTTTTTCCCCCATCTTAAATGCAGATGTACTTCTGCAGCTTCACTGATAGGTTTTTGGATTTTTCGTTTCCAATGTATTGTTTCTGTATAATTTTAAATAAAATAGATGCCATATTCCTGTCAATATTTTCATGTATTTTATTTCTTATGAAGTCTTAGTCCTCCATTGAGTTCTCAATATGTTACTGCAGCTGGAGGCATAATTTCCGTGGATTAGCAGGATGCCCCCAATGGATCTTTTCTTCTTCTCCCACCTGTCTGGGACTCCTGCTGAAAGTGAATCAATTCACAGATACTCTACTGAAACCTGGAGGAGAAGGAAGTTCCCCATGCTGAGTCCTTCCAAGTTGTCCCTTTTCCAAATTTATACCAGTTTTGGTAGCTTCCAAAACTTCAAGTCTAAAAAAAATACAAGGAAGGGGGAAGGAGTGGAGATAGAAGTCAGGCAGGGATAACATTGGAAATAGCAGAAAAATACAGAATGTTTATTCAGCTGGTCTAAACTTTTCAAGGCAACTCAAGGTAGATGAGAGAATCTCCCCTCTCATTTCCCATAGGCTCAGTTCTGGAGGTCTACAAGATCCAGGTATCAATGGCTTTGCCTAGGCATTTCCAAAAAGCAACAAAAGTCTTCTAGGTTGTTAGGGTCTTTTCCAGTCGGGCCAACAGTGGAACAAACCACTAGTATATAAAGTTCAAACCCTCCCTATCTCTTCCTCATCCATCTCCAGGGGCCAGCCACTCTGCCAAAGAATGTCCCTCACCCCTTTATCAGTTTCCTCTTTTCCATTTAATTCATTTTATTGTCATCCCTTTTGAATTTTTTTTTTCATGAGATTGACTGGAAGTGCTACCCTAGAGGTTGTAATTGTAGAAAGGATTGTGTCTTGTGTGCGAGATCAAAATCAAAGGACAATCCTGTTGGGAATCCCACATTCCTTCCTAGTAGAATCAAATGTAACCTGTTGGGTGAATGTTTAAATTTGCATGTGCATGTGCTAAATGGTAGCAGGAGATTGGAGTTTTCTATCTCCCTTTGCTGCTGCCCAAGGGCTGGCCAAGGAAATGCTAACAGTTTCTTATTGCTATCATACGCAAAATTATTTCAAGTTTTGTTTCGTTTTTTCATTTTTACCCAAAATTGATTCAAACTGTATTCCATCAAACTGCAGCCACAGTGGAACAGTTCAGCATAATTTCTGGAAGACAATGTTTTGCTTCAAGCTTGCAACCAAGCACATTTTCTGATTTATTTGATTTGATTGATTTAGACTTTAATTTCCTTCACTGTGCACAATACTGCTTCTCTCTGTTGCTCTGTCTCTGTCTCTCACCCAACACCCCAGAAGATAGGCTCAAAATCCAGAAGGATCTCAACAGACGTAAATAAATACTGTGCCCTATCTAACAAAATGAAATTCAGTGGTGAGAAAAGGAAGGTTTTATACTTAGGCAAGAAAAGCGAAATGTACAGGTGTAGAAAAGGTAGAACTTGGCTCAGTACCAGCAGCTGTGAGAGGGATCTTGGCGTCCTAGTGGACAATCAGTTAAATATGAGCCAGCAGTATACTGCAGCTGACAGAAGAAACCAATGCAGTCCTAGGCTGCATCAACAGTGGGATAGAATCAAGATCACAAGAAGTGTCACTACCACTTTATGATGCTTTGGTAACACCACACTTGAGATACTACATCTAGTTTTGGTTACCACAATGTAAAAAAGATGCAAAAATGCAAGCTTGGCCACCATAGCCAGCCCCCATTTATCTAAAGCCATCTACTCTAAGATTCCCCCCCCCCCCCAAAAAAAAAAAAAAAACCCCACCTACAGAAAAGATGTAATAAATCATTTTTCCCTTGCTGGCACTGTGAGATGCTCAGAACAGAAAGATATTAATGCAGGAAGAGTATCAGTTTGGTCAAATTTGTCTACATTTACTTCAGATATTACCCACTGTAGCTGGTATAATTGTCTTGAACCATTTGCATTTTTCTTTAATGAGGTAAAATCTATTAAAAAAAACCATCCAGTTTATAGGCATCATATATGATGATAATTGTGAACACACTGGGAAATTATACATGAGATACTGAGAAAAAGTTCAGCTCCTTCTAATAAACCTTTGGTTGCTGAAGTATCTTAGCTGGGCAGGAACTGATGAGATAATTAGCCAAGTCCATAGCCATGAAAGGTTTTAGCAAAATGTAAATGTAACAATAAAGGAACACCTATTCTGTTGTTTTTGCTTGAGTTCTTTCTGGAAAATTAGAATTTTATCTATAAATTGAGTTATGTACCCACACTTGGCAGAATTGGTATTGATTTAGATTTATTTATAATTTCACACTTATAGACTTGGAGAAATTAGGTAAGGACTGGAGTGGATTGTAAGGCATATGCATCTCTTTATGTGTGCATGGGTGAATATTGATTATTGTGCTGGGAAATATTGTGCTCTGTAAACAGAATAAATAAAGCAGGATTTAAAAAATATTTTAGCAAAACCTGTGTCATAATGGGGGCCACCAGATTCCAGGGATTTGGCACTTTAGTTCTGGATGAGGCAAATTAGGGGTCCTTTTGGACTTGTGTGACTCCAGTTTGAAGAATAGGTGGCAGCCATGGCCAGGAAGGCCTTTGTACAACTTAGTATTGGGTGCAATTGCATCCATTCTCTGGTCCCAGTTACTCATGCATGGATCACTTCCAGTGGTGGGATTCTGTGGGCGTGGCTTGGTGGGTGTGGCAGGGGAAGGATACTGTAAAATCTCCAGTCAGAGGTGGTATTTGCCGGTTCTCTGAACCACTCAAAATTTCTGCTACCGGTTCTCCAGAACTGGTCAAAACCTGCTGAATACCACCTGTGGTCACTTTCCAAATGGACTAAAGCAATATGCTTTACACAAGACTTCCTTTGAAGAACATCCAGAAGCTCCCACTGATACAGAATATAGCTTTGAGCAGGTATATGTACTCCTTGATCTTATCATTTCTGAGCCTAGGAAGTTTGTTACCACTTCACCTTCTTCTCCACCTATTTACATTGAAATGTTGACATATAATCTTAGTTTTAAGGAGGGAGGGGAGACAATGAGCAGCACATTGGCATTTTTATTCTCTTCTTTCAACCACAACAAAAGATTATTTTCTCTTCCCAGCTTCTAGCCACCAAAGTAATAGCTCAGCATATTTGAAGTAGTTGATTATGCTCCCAGAAAATTTAATTCCAATTTATGTTTCTCCAAGCTCAGCAGTACTTGTGATATATTCTGCATTTATCTTCACTTTCCAGAATTTCTGGCTCTAAGTGAACAATCAAACTTTTGCACAAATTATAATGTGTGGCTTTCTTTTCTATAATTCTTGTTTCTGTAGTTTTCCTCAATAATTTTTTGCCTTTCCCTTTGATTGTTATCTTCCTTGTTTTTCATTACTTATCTAGAAACTAGCTCGATACCCATGCTTCGCTATGTGGTCGGACTTAGTTTTGGGGAGGAAAATAAGGGGGAGAAATTCTGCCTCTGCCTACCAGCATCCATCGTTATTCATCTGGCTAGTGTCCTGTCAGTGTGTGAGAGAGTTGAAGGCTGTTTGGAAACTGAAACGATTTGCTGTGTGAGCAAGAAGGAGACAGCAAGGAGCCTGGGCGTGGCTTAGCTCAACTGTTCTGTACTAAAGCTGCTTGGTGCTGTGAAACTCTTCTGCTTGTGTTTTGCATTTGGAACAGATTTATTTTCAGGTGGGGAGGGGGAGTAGAACTCCTTAGCATCCGAGCGTGTTAATAATAATATACAAAATACTAATGCTCTGATGGTCATCTTGAAAAATCCTTTCTTAGTGAGCACCTAGAAGCCAAGAGGAACATACGCGCCAAATTTTAAGTTTGTAGGCTTTACGGTTCTGGAGATTTTGTGATGATGCGTGACTGGTATTTTGCTTTTATATATAGAGAAGATTACATCTTGTCTCTTTTTTAGACCGCAATACTGGATTGGGCAAATGTTCTTTTCTGTTGCCTTTGGCTTCCTTCTGTTCTTCAATCCTTCTGGATGTGTCAGCAGAGCCATTTTTGCTTTTAGTGTTTCAGCTGCTTTATCTTGAATTACAACACACATTTCGGTCCTTTAGGCACACTATTGATCAAATCTAATCCTTTAAATCTATATTTTACCTCATGATCACATGAAATTCGACTGAAGGTGCATATTTTTAGTCTGATGGGTTTACATCTGCTTTTTTATTTTAAATTGTAATTCATCTGTTATCATGGGGTGAGGTATTATCACTATTCTGGTAACACCTAATTACACATCCCTGCCCCTGGTGAATTAAAAGATGCTATAAGCAATTTATCCTGATATTTGGAGACTGTGAACAAGAGGCTTTAGTTTAACTCTGGTAAGACGGAGTGGTTTTGGGTTTGTGGGACTGCCGATTCTGGGATTAATGCCATCCCTGGTGCTGGATGGGATTGCTGGATGTTCCAGAGAGAACTGTGTGAAATGTGGGTTTCTCTTGGACCTAATGGCTCCTGCTTGACGAGCAGGTGACAGTTGTGGCTAGGAGGGCCTTTGCACAGCTTTGTGTTGTGTACCAGTTGTTCCCATTCCTGGATCAGCAGGCTCTGCTCACAGTCATTTATGCCCTAGTCAGCTGCAGGTAGTCTTACTGTAATGTACACAGGTTTGCCCTTGAAGAGCATCTGGAAGCTTCAGCTGGTGCAGAATGTCACCTGGGCAGTAATATCTACCTCTAGTGTGACGTGTGTCACACCTCTGATCTGTGAGCTATATTGGCTGATAATATGCTTCCAGTTCAAGGTGCTTGTTTTAGCCTTTAAAGCCCTACATTGGAATGGGACCAAGTTATCTGGTAGATCTCCTTTCCCCAATTACATCTGCCTATCTATCAGGTAGATTACTGAGACTGTCCGATTCACTTGATGGCTGCCATGGTTCGCTTGACAATCATGGCAAGAAGGGTCATGAGATTGGGCATGGCTCACTTGGCAACTGCCTTGCTGGGGCAATGGACATTCTGCTCCTGGTTGCAGTCATAAATCACGGACTATCTATATAGTTGTCCAACTTACACACAATGACTCTGGGCGCCATACACCCTTAAAAGCCCACCGTTTACCCTTTTAACTCGGCCCCACTTTTCCTGCCATTCTCTACTTGCATTTTTTTAAAAAATTCTGGGAATCAAGTTATGTCAGTTGACTTCTCCGGTTATTGCTGGATGCTTTTCAAGAGGGATTTGCAAGTGAAATGCTTTGGGCCCTCGAGGGAAAAAATCCCACACAAATATTTAGCATCTTATTCATCAGTGTGAATGGCAGCTACATTAAAGTCTAAGATAGTTTGCTGAATCATTCCTAGTTCTTCCTCTTTCTTCCTCCTCTTCTTGTCTTTCCTTGGACTGCAATTCACTCACAGGCAGGGACCTGCCTTTTTTCATCGTGAAACTATTTTGCTGTGTACACATTGTTCGAAGAAATGTCCATCTGGTTCAGTTCCAAGTGGGGAGAAAGACACTGAAAACATGGAGGCTGATTGGAAAGATGGTTTATTGGTAAACAGGTCCACATGGGTTTTAGGTCCTGGGCAGCAGAACACATGGAGTGGAGAGTGAGGGTTATTTATACCCTCTCTTGGGCCCTGCCCTTGAGCTTCCTGTTCCTGTGCGAGAAATGTATTCTATTGGCTGTAGTCCAGACTCCCATGGGGCCATGTGGGTTCATGTTTGTCTAAGGCAGGGGTGTCCAACCTTTCACCTTCCCTGGGCCACATTAGAAGATGAAAATTTGGTTTGGGCCGCACATATAATAAATTATTATAAAATAATTATATTATAAAATTATATAATAAATTATAAATTATTTTTATTATTTATTATTAATTATTTATTAAAAATTATTTATTTTTATTAATTTTCCGGCCAAATTTTGCGGGGGGGGGGGCGGTGGCGGCAAGGTGGGGGGGCGGCGGCGGGGGCAGAAGCGGCGGCGGGGGCAGAAGCAGCAAAGGCGGCGCCCGCCTTTTCTGTTGCTGCTTGGCGTGGCGCTCGCCTCGCCCCGCCTCGCGCCTGCCTCTCCTCCTCCTCCTCGCTGGCTCTTGCCAGAAGGTTGGGGTGGGCACTGGGCCGCATTACGAGGTGACCTGGGCCGCATGCGGCCCGCGGGCCGCGGGTTGGACAAGCCTGGTCTAAGGGCTAATCCTGCCTTTGTTCAGACTTTGGTGCTGGGAGTAATGGATTACCAAATCTGCATTTCTAAAGGCTGGCTTCAGTTAGTATCTGCTTGGGGGTAAGGAGTTGACCTTCTGAGCTTCTGTCTTTAGAAACATGTTTCTCCTTTAGGGAAATATAATATTCTGCCTTTTTAAATATTTCTCAAAATACTTCATTCTTCTAGGAGGGGTGGTTGGTTGCTATCTTTCTACAACACGGAGAGGTGCTGACTGAATAGCTCCTACGTATACCCACAACCAAATGTCAAAGAAAATTGTTATTTTAGGAGCAATGGGGAAATGCTGAGGCATTGACCACAATGAACCGTTTCTCATGCTCTCCATGATCCTTCCTGGATCAAAGCCTTTTGGGCCTCGTCTACACACCTTATAAAATGTGCTGCCCCATGGCTGATCTGTAGTCTGGCTGAACTCTTTCTTCAGCGCCCCTCCAGGAACAGAGCGGGGAGGGAATCCAAATAGATTTGAGATCCTTGAGGCTGCCCGTGGATGGGGTCACAAGAACAGTAGAAGAGAAACTCAGGGTTGAATGTGGGGTCGCTGGTGCTCTCTGAGTTTGGTTGTTTTCTTACAGACATTTCATGATCCAACTAGGTAACACCATCGGTGCTAGAAAGCAGATGGGGTGGAGGAGGAAGAGGGGGAGGACTGTGAGGTCCTTGGTGCTCTGTGAACATGGTTTCTTGTGGATGTTTCATTACCAAACAAAGTAACATCATCGGGGGGGGGGAGAGGTGGAGGAATGTGGGGTACTTGGTGCCCTCTGAGGTTGGTTTTTTTCTTGCAGGCATTTCATGACCCAACTAGGAAACATCATCAGTGCTAGAAGTAGGTGTGGGATTCTACCAGTTCACACCTATTCTCTAGAACCAGTTGTTAACATTCTAAGCAGTTTGGAGAACCGGTTGTTAGAAGAAATTACTGGCCTAATCCTGTAAGGAAGGCAGGAAGGAAACATTCTGGTGTTGCTTACAGAAACTGCCTCTCCGTTAACCCTTATTACATTCTTGGCAGGACTAGATTTCCTGTCTCAGGAACGTCTCTGGAGTTTTTTTCCTCTCCTTTGCTGGTACTTTGCTTGTGTGGAGTGACCATTTAAAGTTACAGTGGCACTGAAAAAAGTGACTTCTGACTGTTTTTCACACTTACGACCGTTGCAGCATCCCCACAGTCACGAGAGGCCAGGCGAGGAGATGCGTGCCTCGATGTGAGTGAGGTTGACTTGGCCACGCCCAGCCAGTCACATGACCACCAAGCCGTGCCCACCAATTAAGCCACGCCCACAGAACCAGTTGTTAAAAAATTTAAATCCCACCCCTGGCTAGAAGGGGTTTGTGGAGGGGAGGAGAATTGAGGGGTTCTTGGTGCTCTCTGAACTTGGTGGTGTTCTTGTAGATGTTTCATTACCCAAATAGATGACATCATCATTGTTAGAAGGGGGGAGGGCTTGCAGAGAGGAGGAGGGGAAGTGGTGGAGGAAGAGGAGGACTTTGGAGTCCTTGGTGCTCTCCGAGTTTGCTTGTTTTCCTGCAGACATTTCATTACAGGTAGTCCTTGACTTGTGACCACAAGTGAGCCCAACATTTCTTTTGCCAAGCAAGACAGTTGGATGAGTTTTGCCTCATTTTACCACCTTTCTTGCCACAGTTGTTCAGTGAATCACCGCAGTTGTTGGGTTGGTAGCATGCTTGTTGAGTGGATCTGGCTTCCCCATCGAGTTTGCTTCCCAGGTGACATTGCAATTATAAATACATGCCAATTGCCAAGCATCTGAATGTTGATCATGTGACCACAAGGATGCTGCCATGGTCATAAATGTGATAAACAGTCACTATTTTTAGTGCCACCGTAGTTTCAAATGGTCACTAAGTGAAGGACTATCCAGGATGAGTACTGCTTTATCAATATTTACTAAGATCACATCTGGAATACTGCATCCAGTTTGGGTCACTCCTTTACAAAAAAGATGTGGAGACTTTGGAAAAAGTGCAGAGAAAAGCAACGAATATGATTAAAGGCCTGGAGACAAAAACATATGAAGAACCGTTGCAGGAATTGAGTATAGCCAGTCTAGAGAAAAGAAGGGCTAGGGGTGCAGTATTCCAGTATTTGAGGGGCTGCCACAAAGAAAAGGGGGTCAATTTATTTTCCAAGCACTGGAAGGCAAGACAAGAAACAAAGGAAGTGAGGACAATTAAACCAGTGGAACAGCTTGCCTTCAGAAGTTGTGAGTGCTTCATCACTGGAGGGTTTTAAGAAGAGACTGGACAGCCACTTGTCTGAAACTGTATAGGATCTCCTAGAAGACCTCCAAGGTCCCTTCCAGTTCTATTTTGATTGATTGATCAATATTTTGATTGATTGATCCCATTAGATCTGGCAGAGAGAGCAACTGTGGTTCCTGTCTGCTAGCAACATACATTTGGCAGTCCCAGGAGGTGGGCCTTCCCTGCTGTAGCTCCCGCTATATGGAATTTTCTCGTTTCCCCACCCCTGAAGTGAGGCTCGCTCTACCCGTTTCTGTTCTGGAAGTCTCTCAAGAACTGACTTTGTCATCAGGTCTGGGGCCCCCAGGGAGGTGGTGACATGTAAGATGGCTCCACTATTGCAGTTAATATTCACCCTCACCTGTGGTTTATTTTCTTTCTTTTATTTTCTTTTAATAATTGTTTTTATATTTTCATACAAAATATTAAATTAATATAAAATATTTTAATATATTTATTGCTCTACTCTATTGTTATATGCTGCCCAGAGTGACTTATTGTGAGAGAGGTGGCCATATAAATTTGGTAAATGAATGAATGAATAAATAAATAAATATTGGATGAAACAAATCTGACTTGCAGTCAGCATCAGAGTCCTGGTTTTGCTGAAATAAAGCTTCTTCACCTTTACTTACAAAATTTACGGTCCTTTTGATTTCAGTACTGTCAAATTGTAATGCCCCTGTGTGCAGAGCATTATTGTTGGAAAAGAGTTTTTGATATAAAACCCCCATCTTTCTCAGAAAACAATTAGGCCTGTCTACTCTTTCATTTTATACATTGTGATCATTTCCCCCCATTATTGCTGGTACTATTTTACTTCCAACTTTAGTGTTCCAGTTTCAGCATGACATTATTTTAAAGTGTTGGTCTAAACGATATTGCAGGTTGTTACAGAACTATTCAATTTCCCTAGGATCCCTGGTCAGAGCGTAGAATTGGATCTCCAAAATATTGATTGACTTGCCTTGGATTTGAAGTGAAACAATTGAGCATTGATTTTGACACCTTTTTTGTTAATAAGGATAGTTACCCCATTTCTTCCACCATTTTATTGGCTGTAGTCGATCTCATACTGTGAAGTAACCTAGTTCACGGATTTCCAGAATGTCAGCATTCAGTCTTGACATTTTTGCTCTGTCACCATCTTTGCCTTGGTTCATGTTCACATTCTGTGAATCAATGGTGTACATATGCTTCCTGCCTCAAACTTTCCTTTTGCCTCTGGCCATATTGGCAGCTGGACATTCTTTCAGCTTTAAACCCACCATATCATAAGCAGCAATGCTACTCCTACTTGCTCTTTATCTTCTCCAATTATTAGTGATTTTTCCTAATGTAGTGAAGGGTAGGATTAATCTACAGGGTCACACTGATGCTATCCTGGTTAAGAAAGTTCATTTTGTTTTCTTGGCAATCCTGGATTGGATTATCACTGCCTTCTCCTGCAGATTATATTTAGTCAACTATAATGTCCCTGTCAAGAGTGATTATTTTGATTCCCAATGGTGCAGGTCACAGCTTCAGTATATTATACACAAGGTAACCACCCATGAGGGGATCTAGAACAGAGCAATCTTACTATTTTACTCCTGCATGAAACATTCCTTTGTGATATTTTCTATTTAGTCAATTTATTCATGTGGCAAGTTTTTAATATTACGATTCATTACACAGTCAGCCAGATGTTTAGACTGGAGTTGGCATTTTTATTCACCTATCCAGTCCTTATCAAGGATTTGGCATAGGCAGATGTTGTTGTTTGATGGCGCCAAAGGTACAGTTGTAGGATGGAAGTTATTCCAAGTAAAGCTACCTTTTGCAGTTGACTCAACTTGTCCAGTTCAACTTGTGTCCGGTTAATAAATCCAGCAGTGTATCTTACCACAGCTATGGTCCATGTATTGATGGCTTTGACATATTTCCACAATTCAGTTTTGCCTTTAGCAATTTTTCCACTCATTGGATATATTCTTTGCGAATCACATTTTTAATATGTCTATGCTTGATGTAAAATGCCAGATACTTACTGTTTGTGATTTTATGCAGCTTTATTGCTATCTTAGCACATTTATCTAAGTCTAATTATATTGCTATATCTGGGCTAAAAATTCTTACAGTGTTTGTCAATGAATGAATTTCGATTTCTCAATTTCCAACATCCTCAGCTTCCAACTATCCATATAAAGCAAATGTGAGATTTTCTTAGCTTTTTTTGCTGTTTGATAATCAAGATTTGTTTACTTCAAAATCACTGAAAGTGGGATCATGGCAATGACAAATAATAAGAGTGGCATCCTGCAAGATGCTTTTCCTATTATGAATATTATTTTTAATTTGTTATACTGTAGATGCCCATTTCAGAAAATTCTCAGTTGAAAATGAAGGTTCAGCCCTAGATGACATGCCTTGAGATGTAGGAATTTTTAATTCCCAAAAAGGTCATTATGAAATATTTGTAAACTGTTTTATATTTATATAATGTGTTATATATTTGTATTTACAAGAAAAGGGAAAATTAAATGCAATTGTTTTTGTCATCTGATCCCACCAGAGAAAATTCTCTTTGAGGTCCACTAGATAACATTTGATTTATTACAAAATGTTATATAATACTCAAGGAATATAACTGATACGATCTATCATTAGGAAAAAATATATCCCCCTTTTTTCTGGGTTTTTACCATAATTCCTAATGATATTTTCTAATATACCAGACAGCATGTAATTATTATATACAGTAGGTGGTCCAATAAAGGCATTTTCTCTTTGGGCTTTCTGGTTTGAATATTTTTCTTATAGTCCCTTGTAAAGCTAAATCTATACTTTCTAATTTGTTAAACTCAGGACATTGTTTCATAATATAAAACATGTTCAACTCTTTGGTAAAATAAAGTGATATATAATCATTTAAGTAAGTTAATAAATGTAATTATCATGATGTCTTCAAAGATTGCATAGGCTTGCATTGCCAGCTGAAGGCGTTAGAACTTACATAAATATTGAAAAATATTGAATATGAAGCCAGTTTAAGTGTTTTTATCTATAATGCAATCACACTGTATGTATATGTATGTTTTCTGTTTATTTTATTTATTTATTTAACTTATACAGCTGCCCATCTCAAACACATGACTCTGGGTGGCTAACAAAAACTAAAAACAAGTATAAAAAAAAATAAAGAAATGCATAACAAATATAAGAGCCTAGGAAAAAAGAACACCATCAACCTAAGCAAGATACAGACTAAACTGCACAACCCGAGGTCCCAGGTTCAGCAACAAAGTCAGGTTTTAAGGCCTTCCAGAAAACCAGGATGATGTGGGATGAGCCAAATTTCTGAAGAATGTTGGTCCAGAGGCGAATATTACAATAGCAAAGGCTGTCCTGTGGGGAGCTACCAGACGACACTCCCCAGAAGACAGGAGGTGGACCATGTACCTCTATGTATGTGTTCATGCATATATAAATATAATATGTGGAAAAGGCCTCATTCTGCAGTGGATAGACAATGGCTAAAATGATGATGATGATGATGATGATGATGATGATGATGTCTATTTCCATTATGTATTATCTGAGCAGTCAACCCCCCCTCTTTTATAGCAGCAATATATTTATATTAAATAACTGTCCACCAAATCTGAAGGGCATTAATGTTATTGCAATGCACTTCCCACAGTAGTTTTGGAGGGCCAATACAAAAAGATACCATATGATCTGAGACCGTGCTCCTGTGGACAAGCGGCCATTGAAACTACAGCTCACATCCTCCATATTACTTCTTCTTTCAGATCTCACAGACTCAATTTATAACACCTCACCTAATAAAATGTCCAGGAAATTGTTGTGGCCTGTTGACCACCGGCCCCTCCAGCAGCCAAATCAGAGGAGGAGGAGGAGGAGGAGGAGTTGAAGGAGGCAATCTGAGAGCTCCGAGAGGGAAGAGGAAATGGAGCTGGCAGAGAGAGGGTCAGAGGCAGAGCCTGGGCTGTCCCTCAGCCCTCAGATGAAGAGTCAACAACCTCCAGGTCTGGAGGTGACTGATGAGGAAGAGGAGGAACAGCTTGGTCCAGTGCCTGACGTGCGGATGCGCAGAAGGCAGAGGAGAGGAGGGCAGTGGAAATCCATGGGCCGATCCTTGGGAACGAAGAACCACCACTGCTAACAAAGCCCCACCCAAGCTTTGGGGATAAAAGTCAGGGGGCAGAGAAGAATAGATGTGGCAGACAACTATTCATCTTACGGCCAGACAGACTTGTTAGCCTGCGTTGAGAGAGAAAAAAATTTCTGGGGCTGCCTGGCATTCCTAAAGGAATCTTTGAGTTAACTCTAGAAGGTTTGTCATGTTTGGACAGCTGGGTCAGAACAGAAATACTGACCTTTTTTACACGCAACTACTGTTATCAGATCAGTATGGAGTAGCTGAGTGTGGCCAAATTTTGCTATGCTATGTGTAACATTAGGCAAACTTTAACTGCCTGCTATTAATCCACCACCAATTGCAATATATTACTCTCTTTCAGTTTTATTCTTTACGATAATTATTGCTTTTAATGGTTTAACTTGCTGGCCCGGGACCATAATAAAAATTGATGGATTGAATTTCCATTTATTTATTTAAAAGCAAAAGCTTGGGATGATAACATCACCTATTTATAGCCCCTCATTTCATTGTCCATGATTATAGGGAATATATTATAAAATACTATTTTACAAACCGTTAAGTTTCATTCAAGCACTTTAAAGCATAGAACTGTTGATTAAATTCTACTATGAACACAGTGAAGTTCTGAATCATTGTCATTGTTCCCCTGGGATAGTGTAAGAAGGACATCATAATAATATTGATGATCTGCTGGAGCAGCTCAGGCGTAGCTCATGGTTATTCGCTTATTGTGGTTTACACTTTGATCCTTAGTGAAATTTGTGATATATACCTACTAAAGTAACATTTGCATATGTGTTTCTTTAGACATTTTCTCAAGTTGCTATTGCTATTCTGTACCAAAGCTGCGCACTAGTTCAGCCTTGATCTGCTGAGAGTGATTTTTCTTCTTATATAAATGTAATGCCCTCCTGGGATGCCATTTCTCCCTGATATTGCCAATTAAAGATCTGAACACCTTGTCCCTGCTGCATGTGCAAATATTACATCTGCAGATGACATATTGTGAAAACCAGTAGTTGACTACTATAACCCTATTGTGAGCATAGCAGGTAGAATCAGAAGAGATTCTTACCCAAGCATCCTCTTATGTAAGTGCCCATATTTGGTTATTGAAAGATGGCACTAAGAAATGCAGTTTCTGCAAATTACACCCTTGTTTTTAATTGTCTTAAAAACCCATAGGATAATTCATATACTAAAAATTAAATTGCACAAGAACGTGTTATATTCCTACTCATCTCTCTCTGCTTCTTTAAAGAAAGGCCCTATGTCAGAAAGTATTTTTTGTTCTTTGCAAAGGTTCAGATGTAGAGCTCTTGTTAACTTAAACTAATGTGAATGGCTCGCTCATTCACTTCCTTGGTTTTCCAAACAATGAAGATGTAGTACTTGCCAAAGATAAATCATAAAAGATTGCATTCTTAAGAGTTCATCACAACTTCAAGCTTATTGAAAACTCATAAGCATTTTTTACCCTAGTACTGCATAAAAATGTTTCTTTCTCCATATATGGTGGTAATAATATAATTAAATCTTCTATAGAATGTGATCTATAAATGATTAATACAAAGTTCAAGGAACAAGGAAGTGTTCAAAGGTCTCCTGAATAGAGACAGATAAGTGACATGTAATTTGAAGGTGATATAATAATTGAAATACTTAAGGGACTTTTCTCCCTCTTCCCATAACTTTCTAACTTCATTATGTGGTTGGTGCTTGAGTAGTCAGCTCCCATGTAGCTAAATAATTAACATCCACTCAGAATGTTCTCAGCATTGAGACAGAGGAGACAGCAAAAAGAAATTAAGCAAAACCAGAAGTACTCAAAGCATAGAATAAGCATTCCATCTGTAAAATATAAACTCTTGATATAGTCTATTTGTTTTTGTTTTTCTCCTATTACATTTGGAAGCCCATGATATGGGTCAACACATATATAACATTGGACTAGATGAAACATTTTCACCTGGCCATGATAGCAATAGTGGATGAAGAAGACCAATGTGGTATTTATTGTTCAGGATCCTCCCCCTCCCATTTTTCAAGATTTGGAAACCAAAACTATTTTTTTAGGAAGAAACTGAGGAGGTTACTAATCCAAGATGAGAGAGCTAGAATTTCCCAACATAAAACAATATGAAACATTGGCTTAATACTTCAGAATGCTAGAAAAAATAATACAAACATATTTTGTTTTTTTTAAAAAAACAGTTTATTGTTTTCATACAAAATTACACAAACTAATAAATCCTGGCAAGATATAGAGAATAATTTTTATTTTACAAATATAATAAAAAATTAAACTAATGAACAATATTCATCAGGTTATCATTCGTTCCCAACCTACCATTTCTAATATAAAATACATATTGGTCACCACACCTACTGCTAATAATAGCTTATGTCATGCTTATATTAATATTTCAAAAGTGATCATATTTTACACTTACTAATCATTTTCAATGAACCAGACAAGTAATGATTACAAAAACCCATGTGACCCATGTAAAATAATGTAAAGACATGTGTGTCGAATAGGATTAAAATCAGTGAAAGTCAATATTTTTCAAATGGAGATCTTGCATTGAAAGTGTCTCCTGGTTCCTGGGCTGGGCTGTGATTGAGGAGAACACTATGTTATGAAAGATAAAATAAAATCTAATTCACAAAATTACCCTGAAAAAATAGTGACTACTAGTTCAGGAGCCCCATTTTCTGATGAAATTGATAGAGTTACCCTATAAATCACATGGAAATGATGTCTCTGAAGGATCACACGAGTAATTTGAAAAAACAAATTTATTTTAGGAATGCCTTTAAATATTATATTAACTTAGATATTAGATATTAACCTTAATGTCCCCCATCATGCTAGAATTCTTGAATAATCTCTATGGTTTAGATCCCCAAAATTACAAGTGAAAAATTGGGGACAACGGTAGATTATAGAAGACAGAAGAATTTGTTAATTGTATATTATGCAGTGCTTCCTCAAGTATAGCCTAACAACTGTGCTGATTATAGTTTCTATATCTCAACCAAGAATCCGTCTGTTTGTCCCTCATTGTACAACCTCCCCACCTAATTTTTAATTCATTCATATGAGCAATAGCATCTAATTTATTCAGCCAAATGATGAAATGTTAATCTTGTTTTGCACAGCACTTTTGAGAATTTTGAAAAGAACAACTGAGTGAAGATTTAATAAATATGTTTTTAATGCATTGTGTCAGACTTAATTGCAGACATCTGGCAAATGGAAGATGTATTCAGGAGCTGCACAAAGATGCCTAAAGAATTTCAATAAGAACTGATTGCTCTGAAGAAGCAGACTCATTTAAAGATTGGAACTTAGTTATTTGTTGGGTTTTGAACTCACTTCCAATTTTTTTTTAAAAGGGTCCAAATAACATATTTTGAGAAAACATGCATTTAAATATCATATTAGTACACATTTTAAAAGAAGAAGAAGAAATTAGTGCAGGAAATGGATGAGTGAATATAAGCAAAAGTGACAGCGTGTGAAAAGGTATGGATTTCTCCCTACCAAACTAGGTTGCAGTGCCACCAGGCAGTAGCTTTCATATTATCAGGTATTCAAAACATATAGTTAGACTTTTGCTTCTGCTTGCTTGATTCTTACAGTTCCCTTCTATCACAGCTACTACTAACAGACGGCCTTTCATCCTGAATTTAACTGAGCTTAGCTGAAAATAATGATTGCTACCTCCAGGGAATTAGTTAGTAATACATTTAAAGATGATGTGACTTGCTTCCCATATAAAGTATTTGTGTTTTCTGATGTGTTTCCCTCTTAATGTTGTTTAATATTATTCTAAATATACCTTCTGGTTTATATAGCTTTTTGGCACTGGCCTAGAAATTGTGATGAAGAACAGTATTTGATCCTTGTATTTTTTTAAAATATAGGAGCTGCCGAGGCAGTTTATAAAAAAAACAAAACAGAATACAAGTGAGAGAATGGCATAATATGCAACATTATATATTAGCATCCAAGCAGGGTCCAGCTTTCTACTCTTTGAAGGAAAATGTACAACGAAAAACAAAGCCAAGGATTATTCTTCCTCAAGGGCTTTTTCAGAACCAGGCCAGCTGAAATGCTAGGATTTCTACCCAGGAGCTTCATATCTCAAAGTAAGGGGCTAAAGACCTTAGCTGTTGAGTATAACCCATGACCACAAATGTTTTAGATTAACTCAACCAAACATACATAGCACAACTCCTGCCACTTGAACTGAATCCAGAATATCTCAACCATTTAAACTACAACCATGTTGGAATTTTAGCTAGTAAACAGGAAGTCAGAATTCAGTTTCTGAACCTTTTCCAGTTGGTGCAATGTTGCCGTGCTGGCCTGAAACTAGAAGTCTTGAACTAAGATTTTTATTTTTATTTTATTTATTTTGATTTGTCAATCGCTTACAAGATAATACGTATAAGTATATACATAGTTATGAATACATGAAATGGGTACATATAAGAAAAATAAAAGAAACAATAGGACAGGGACAGTAGGCACATTGGTGCACTTATGCACGCCCCCTACAGACCTCTTAGGAAAGGGGTGAGGTCAATAGTAGACAGTCTAAGGTTAAAGTTTTTGGGGTTTTGGGAAGAAACCACAGAGTCAGGTAGAGTATTCCAGACATTGACGACTCTGTTGCTGAAGTCATATTTCCTGCAATCAAGTTTGGTGTGATTAACCTACAGTTTGTATCTATTGTTTGCTCTTGTGTTGTTATGGTTTAAGCTGAAGTATTCATTGACAGTAAGTCATTGCAATGTATGATTTTATATATCATACTTAGATCAGATGGAAGACGGCGTAATTCAAGGTTTTCTAGGCCTGAAATTTCAAGTCTGGTGACATAAGGTATTCCACAACGAGTAGAGGACGGGAGAACTCTTCTTGTGAAATATTTCTGGACTTTCTCAACTGTGCTAATATCAGATACGTAATGTGGGTTCCAGACTGATAAGCTATATTCGAGTATAGGTCTAGCAAATGTTTTGTATGCTCTAGTTAGTAGTGTGATATTACCAGAGAAAAAGCTATGTAGGATTAGGTTAACAACTCTTAATGCCTTTTTGGCTATGTAGTTACAGTGGGCTATAGCACTTAGATCATTAGAGATGAGTATTCCAAGGTCCTTTACAGAGCTTGGATCATCAACAAGGTCTTGACTATTCAGCCTGTATTTTATTTTCTAATTTTTTTTGGCCAATATGTGGGACAGAGCATTTATTTGTTGAGATTTGAAGTTGCCATTTGTTTGACCATTCTGATACAAAGTCAATGTCTTTTTGAAGGGTAGCTAAAAGCCTGTGGTATTGAACAGTTCAAGTCTCCACTCAAGTATCAACATGCATTTGGTAACCCTGAGCTAGGACATTGGGCCGCTATGAAGCTGAAGAAGACAGAAGAAGAGTTTTACTACCAAGAAAAAAAAGATTGGGTGGGATGGTGTGAGTGGGAGAGAGAATGATACCAATATAGTTAAACTCTTAACTGCAAACCAGGAAATAGTTTAAATTAGGAAATGGATAAAATAGGGCACATACGGTATATTAAGCTCAGATTCCAATCTACATATGGATATATACATATGATGTAGATTTACAGATACTCAGAGCTGGCTCAGCTGAAGTTTTAAGGATAGGAAAAGGATCTGGCAATTTAAAAAACCTAAGGGCTTGGAGGAACCCACAAATTAATGGGGTGCAGTTAATTAAGCTTGCCAAGTGAGGCTAGGAAAACATTGTTTTTGCTACTTACCTTACTATAGTTCCTAGTAAAAAGGGGGGAAACGATAGAAAACTCAGTACATTTAATTGCTCGTGGCTGTTCTATTAGCACTGATAGAGATTATTCCCTCGTAAATGTTTATGCAGCAAAGCAATTCTTTCAGGAGCCTCAGGCTGTACCAATCATGACAGCTATCAAAACTGTAGCAAGCAAAACAAGCCCATTCAAGTCAAACTGTTTAAGGTTTTTCAGAGTCCAAAATTGTAGATCTTAACCTGATTGTGAGCAAATTGCTTTTACCCATACCAATGAGGTCCTTCTCACTTGTTTGTTTTTAAGGAATAATTAGGGATGAAAGAGGAAGGTGTGGTGGGTTTTTTTTTTTGCAAAGCATCACTGCATCTTTCTGCAGGCCTTTAGGAAGAAACTGAAGATCTTTTTCTTCATTTTGTTTTGTGTTTTACTAGATGATTTCTATCTGCATTTTTAGCATTTCCTTGAGCTAAGATTTGCTTACGTTATTTCTTGCTGTTATTCTTGTATCAGATTTTACTTTGCCTTACAGTCATTTTATTCATAAACATGGCTGAAACATAGTTGAAATAAATTACATTAAAAATGATGAAAATATATACCAGTTTAAGCCCTATTGAATTAAGTGGGATTTTTCCACCTGAAAAGACATAGAACCCTGTGATTACAGTACACTAATATCCCAGGAATTTATTGCTAATTGAAAATATGTCATAACAAAGAACTATCTGTCCCATATTCATGCATACGTAATTGTTTCCTCCTCATTTTTATTTTCAGAGGACTCTAATATTTCAACTCACTACACTAAGGAAGAAAGACATTTATGGTGAAATATAGAAAACTGCTATTAAGTCCTAAATCTATAAAAAGAGAAGTTAAACGTGGGTGTTAAAATTATTTTATCACATCCTGTCTACTGCCATAATGATGTCATATAAATTATATTATAAGGTTGTGCAGAGGTCTAGAATTGAAGGGCAAATGTGATTTAGAGCATAACTAGGATGCATGGAAGCCCTGTCAAGAAAACCTTAAAGCAACTTTGAATATTTTTTTCCTGGGCTTGCTCAGCTAACTCTCTGCAATTGCCTCCCAATCTTGAACATCCTGACTGTTCTTTATTATGGTCACTTGACCAGAATTCTGCAGGTCCAGAGAGTAGAGAAATAACTGTGTAAAATAACTTGATGGAGATAAGGAAGTTTCTTATTTTCATTCTCCTTTCTTTTCTTGGGAAGGGATGCATGTAGCAAACATAGAACTCATACAGCCTTATCTACAAAGCTTCGACAATGGCAGTATTTAATTTTATACTTTACATTGTACTCCAGGTTTTTCTTTTACTAATTTTTTTTTACTGCAATATTTGAATCCTAAGGTTTATGCCGCATCTGCTATTATAGGACATGGTCTATGTGCTGAAATCTATTATTAATAATATTCAGCATTGTTGCCCTAGCCTGCACTCTGTGATAATGCATATGTAATGGTGGTATTTGCCAGCTGCTATAGTTGGAGGCAAAATAGGATCTTGTTCAAGGAATTCCCTTCCCGAATTGTTCCTCTAGTGGCAATGCTGATGATGATGATAGAATGACCCACAGAGGTTCAATAGATTCAAACTTGTTGCTCTTCAGGAATCCAGACTGTCAAAAATTATGGTGGATTGCATTGTTCTGAGTTATGGTTTTTGCAACTAAAATCAGGCACCAAGAACATAACCAGGGTTTAAAAAACATGTTGGAGAACATAGTTTGAAAACAATAGTATTCCAGGTTATGTCATGGATATGTAAGTGTGGGTTAACCAAAAATATATGGGGTTTTTAGTTGCTTCGATCCAGACAAAGTTAAACACATTTTACACTCACTGAAATCAATAGGACTTAAATTAGTACTGACTACTTATCCCACTTATCCTACTTATCCCACCTCATGAGGGTGGATTGTAGTACAATTGGTTCTTAAGCTGCACTCTGCTTTCTCACTCTGCTTTCTAATGCTATCATTAGACTGACGTCTACCTTTGAGCTGTCCCCACATTCACTCAAATAACTAGGATAAACTCAATTTCTACAGCTCAAACAACTATCATACACCTGCATATATTATTAGGGCATACACCTGTAGTCCTCATATTGGGTTTGATCATGATTGTCAAGAGACCAGGAGAAGTCTGAACCAATTTTTCAGATTGTATAAAGAAAATCCAATTTCTCATTCTGCAATATTTCACTTATCAAGCAGTTGGTGATAAGCAGTTGGAGAAAGGGAGAGGGAGGGGGGGAGAAAGGGAGAGGGAGGGAGGGAGAGAGGGAGGGAGGGAGGGAATCAAGGCAGAGGCTGGTAGTAACTACTTATTTAAAGAACCCTTCTGGAGACTTTGCTCCTTTTGAATAATGTTTCATAATCCTCTGCTCCTATATCAGCTGTCATTCAGAAGAGCATTTTGCTGCCCTACATGCCCAGACTGAGGAACCTTTTCTAGCTCTGGATTTGGGCATAATCTCTTCAGCCACATGGCCGTCATTTTTCTGTTCTGAAATCAAAGACATAGCTTAACAGTCCAGACTAAGGAAGGCTCCTGAACCAAAATATATGATTTATGAAACTGTAACAGTAAATTGAGCTGGTGGTCACTTGTACCAGCATCCTCATTTATGGCCATTGATAATTCCACCAAAGTACCCAAGGATTGGGTCTTGGCTCTCATCAGTCCAATCCATAAAAGAAGCAAAACACTGCCAATTTCTGCCTTCTCAGTCCATTGAGCCAAGTCAATAAAATGTATATTAAAAATCTGGAAGTTGCAAGATTGCCTTGAATCTGAGTATATCTTGAGAAACAAACAGAAAGAAGTTGAAGCATGCACAATTACATTACATTGTTCTATAGCGCTGCAACATCCGTTCAAAAATATTCCTTTAGACACGTTTATTCCTATTGGCAGTTTTCACTTACTTTAAATTTGCATTAATTACATTTCTAGCACAAACTTACAGCGTGCGACCTAATGATTGCACAATTGATAGGCTTCTGCTTATTCTACTAATATTTAAATACATGAAAATATGAGTAAAAGTAGATATAATGCTCAAGGACATCTAACCAAGGAAATATCAATGTTACGGTCTACATGTTTGCTTCAGAACTATTTAATTTATATATAAATTTATATTCACTAGGCCAGCATAAACAGCTTAAATTTCCACCCCCTAAACTAATCCAACAGCATATCAATTCATTCTTATAGCTGACAGTGTAGTTCCTTTGTCCTTGACTTCTATTGGCCTTAAAAAGAGCTTTGCATGCTGTTTTATTTCACCGCAGTAACAAGGACATAGTCATTCTAAGATTCTTATATTTTCCAAACTTCGCAAGCTAGAGAACTGGCAGGAAAGGTTCTGGAATCCAAAATGCCCATTGGGAATATGTGCTCCAAAGGGCATGGAGATCAGCTTCAACTATATAAAAGTAATTCCATCTGCTGTGAAATTATATTATTTGCAACTAAGACTCATGCTCAGTTATTGTACAGGATGGAAAGTAGGATATTCATATCCTGAGATGGCAATATTAGAGAAAATCCAATCTAAATTCCTGAAAAATATTTTCCTGCTGTCTCATTAAGTCCTGGCTATGGTGCTTCACTGACAAGCAAGGATCACAAAGGTCAAACAAGGCATCTGGATTATTTCTGGCTGACATTATTACATAACACAGATGGATTGGCCCCTGTAGAGGATAATTTTGATTCCTCTTGGGGAAAAAAAGCCATTTCTAGGAAATTACATTGTTATGGCTGTTCCGGGGCTACTCTTCTATCATTGGAGTGAGAACAGGACAGCGTAAATTTGAAAGAAAGGATTCTAGACGTAGAACGCCAGTTGGATTATGGGTTGTATTTATGTATTACCAAGTTCCCAAATTTTAAATTAACCAGTTTCCAAACAGGATCACTGTTCTAAAAGTTAAAAGACCCTTATCCTTGGACCATTTTGATGCTTTCCCACAGTTTCTCCCATGCTAAAATGACATTGTCTCTGTGGTGCATGGTAGAAACTACAGTATACCTCAGTTCTAGAATGATTCTTGTTTGCAGCTGATTACCCTTCTTTCTAAATTCTGAGGACAGTCTGATTTTATTTTGATTTATTTGAATCCCACCTTTATTATTTTCACAAACAACCCAAGGCGGTAAGCATATTTAATGTGTCTTCTTCTTCTTCTTGTTTTCCCCACAACAATAACCCTGTGAGGTGGGCTGAGAGGGGTGATTGGCCCAAAGTCACCTAGTTGGCTTTCATGGCTAAGATGGGACTAGAACTCACAATATCCTGCTTTCTAGCCTGGTGCCTTAACCACTAGATCAAACTCTCTTTTTTACTTGTTATATTTTATTTTACATTACTTATTAGACAAAAGGACAATTTTGGGCACTAAGTGTTTCTAAACTTGTTAAGTAGGTAAAATCTGCCCTGCCATGAGCTAACCACTATTTCCACGTTGCTTTCATAATCCTTGAGGGTTTATTTTTTTCCAGGATAAAGAATTACTAAAAATAAAAATATTTTGGCTTGAATTGAAGTTGAGGACAACTTCCATAAAATATGGAAGTATTATCTTGTTTGGATTTGAAGCGAAGACTCCAATTCCTGAATATGCATCTGTGTATGGTAGTCGTCATAGCTTGGTTGTGTTAATTCTTTACTGCAATCTGTTTTATGCAGGCTGAGAATGATGGGAGACCACTCAATATTTAGAAAAATTTAGAGACCACCAGGTTATGAAAGCAGCAGTTGTGGATAGTGCCTCTGTGCCAGACATCATTATTATATAGTTACTGCCTGAAATTAATACAGATAATCCTAGAATTACAATCACTCTTGGGACTGGAAAATTTGTTAAGTGGTACAGTCATTAAGTGAGGCATCATATGACCACACCCAATTTTATAATCTTTTTTGCTGCAATCATTAAGCAAGACAACACATGATTGTGATTTGCAACTTTCCCTGTTGGCTTCCCCATTGACTTTGCTTGCCAGAAGTCAGCTGGGAAAGGCGCAAATCCACAATCATGTGAACCCAGGACACTACATCTGTTTTAAATGCAAGCTGGTTGCCATGTGCATGGATTGCAATCATGTAACCATGGGGATGCTGCAACAGTTGTAAGTGTGTGGGCTGGTTGTAAGTCACTTTTTTGGCACTGTCAGAACTTCGAACTATTGCTAAACAAATGGTTATAAGTCCTCGCTAGAAGAGCTCTTACAATCAATATTGCTAGTATGAAAACTTAAGAATATTATCTATCTGAACTCAATTCAATTTTATTGAAAGCAATTAAATTTTGCAACAGAACTTCAAAACAGAAATAAAAATAACATATCATCAAATCTATAATAGAACTCAATTATATTAAAAATGTCATCAATTACTTCTTAATAAATGTTGCAGTTTTTTGCACAGTTGTAGAAGCAGAAATATTTTATATGTTGGTAATTACAATATATAAGTCCTCGACTTATAGCCTATATTATAATCACCAACATATAAAATATTTCTGCTTCTACAATTGCACAAAAACCGGCAACATTTATTAAGAAGTAATTGATGGAATTTTTTAATATAATTGAGTTCTGTTATAGATTTGATGATAGGTTAATTTTGAGGTTCTGTTGCAAAATTTAGTTTCTTTCAGTAAAACCGAATTGAGTTCACATAGATAATATCCTTAAGCATTCATACCAACAATATTGATTGTAAGAACTCTTCTAGCTGGTCATTTCTAACGATTTGATCATCCCATCACATGATGCAGTAGCAGACATATAGATGAAGTTCACTCTATTTAACTGGGTTTTTTTCTAAGATGTCTGCTACAAGCACATATTCTGAAGGAATAAATATGCCCATTCCCTGCCTCACAAGCATAATGCAATCACTTGATAGAAAACAGTGTATGGTGTTAGCATCCACTTTATTTGCCGTGCACTTGGAATATATTTGCAAATGTAATTATCTCTGCATAATTTGTTGTATGGCTACAACAAATTTACAATATTTTGAAAATAATGAAAGTTTAGAAGAAGCCTGTTACTTATTAATTTACTGACATTCAATAACAGTGCTATTTTCATGTGCATGCCAGTTTTATGGCATGTGAACTATTGCATGTTCTGTGGCAACAGTGCATATTTACTTTGCAGAAAAAGATTCATAGATAAATACAACTGGGGCTACTGAACACTGCCAATCAATGAGTGTATACAAAACTAAGAAGAGGTAGACCATGAGCCAGATTCTGTAAACTTCTTAAAGTCCATATAAACGTAGGAGGTATCGACTATCTTTTAGGTTCTTTGTCACAAAGATGGTGAAAAGAAATACATGTTTTGTTAATACACTCAAGTTTCTTTTATGTATTTGCTAAAGTAGAATACTAAATCACATTCAAGTAGAATTTTCATATTGTCACCTCAAAAATGCATGTCCAGGTTTTTGGTATATTTAGTCATTATTTTTAAATGTTGGTTAAAATTGGCTTAATTTACAATTGGAATTGGTTTCACAATAGAGCTAATTTTAAACAGACTGAATGATAAGATTGAGAAATGGGAAACCACCTTTATATAGGAAGTGCCTAGTTTGAGTTCTTGAGTTTCATACAAAGATGGAACATTTCTTCTCTTTCTTTTCTATGTCCCCCCAACAGAAAAGACTTAATTTGTTCTGAAATACTAGCTCATTATTGAGACTCTGTCCTCCTTAAGTTAATGTATATTTGTAAATAGCATGCATGTACACATCTTAGCTGAACATGAATTTACTGAGAAACATCTATTATTGCATGCACTCAAGTAACCAGAGGTCTATTTCATTTGCTCTGACATGCTTGATGGCCCAATCAATAACTGTGGTTCATTCCAAGTATCTTTGAACTCAAGGCCAGACTAGGCGTAGCAGTATATACATCACAAACACTGGCAAATTACATGAATGTTTAAGAAAAAAAATCAAAATCAGGACAGTAAGATACAAAGAAAGGAAATTAACCTTTTCCTTCCCTGTTACTGCTTCAATAAAAATTGTCTTCAAGTTCCAAGGTGCTAATTTTATTGAGAGAAAAAAAATCCAGGGAATTCTTCAATGAATATATGGTGTTTTAAGTTTGGGTACATCATAGAAACCTTTTTTTTAAAACCTGACTTTAGCATGACAAAATATTAACAACAATAGTTCTACTTAAGATCTGAAGGTTTAATGTTTCTCCTAATATGATCATAAGGTCAAATGGAACACTGATTTGAAAGATATAGCTATTTGTAAGACTTGAAATACTGCAAAGAATTTTCAGATACAAATCAACCAAACCCTCTACTAAAATTTCAATTTGAATATGAGTATCATTGCAGATGAGTATCAACACAGTCCTGTCCTTGTAATACAGTTTTATAAGAAGCTTATGATGTAAAGTAGTTATACTTGGACTTAAAGGACACATTATGGAATGAAAAAAAATGAATAGACATGAGCAGTTTGACATAAGTCTATGAACATCATTTTTGGAAATCATAGCTGACCATTCCCCTGTAGTATGTATCCTATAAACCATGATATTTGTACCCTTACAGCATATATTAAACTAGAGTTTGGAGGTAAAACAAAATCATTTATAATATTAAAAAGTCTGTTGGTTTTTTTGGCAATATAATACAAGGCATCACTTTAAAAAATACTATGAGAATTGTTTATTAGCAAATGCAAAAACAAAACACACAAAACATGCAAAAGCATTGTTACAGATATTATATGACTGTAAATGGCTCAAAATATATAACTTACAGTCATTTGCAATCTATGCACATGGAACATTGAACAACTAACATCTATTCTACCACATGTACATTTGTCTAGTTTTTAGACTGTCACAAATTGACTGAGCCAACTGAAAAGTTCCATCCAATAGGGTTGTACAGTATCAGAACACAAGCAAGCAATATATGAGACCTATGGGGCCTATATTGTTGAAAATTGAAGCTCTTGAAATATGCTGATTTCTTTACAACCCCCCGCTCCCAATTCAAAAATCTTTCATATTTCTCCTGTCTACCGCATTTATGTGGCCAGACATTCATTCATAACGCTCTTCCTCTTTTTGGCGCTCTTCTAAGTGGAAGATAGATGAGACCACCTGAGTTTCCCGTTTCTGAAGGTACTTTCTCGATTTTACTTTAGATGACCTCAACGTATCTTTTGCCTTCGCTGGTATTAGCATGGTGGGATAATCACCAAGCGACTTGATGCATATTGGGAATTGTTCTGTCATACCCCTGATCCATGTTCCTGGCGCACACTTTTGCTTTAATTCCTCATCTTAGCAAATCACAAACTTCTTCAACTCTTTCCTTTGTATTCTTTCACACTGCAACTGCATGCACGTGCTCTTCCCCAATGCTAAGTAAATGTTTGTGGTTTAGTTTTCACTGTTATTCATTTCAGCTGACATCTTCCCATTTAGGGGTACATCATTATCAATATTTATTTATTTATTATTTATTTATTTTGTCAAGCAATTATAAGATAACAGGTATAAGTATAAACATAGTTATGGATACATAAAATGGATACATATAAGAAAAATAAAAGAAATAAAAATAAAAAAGAAACAATAGGACAGGGATGGTAGGCACAATTGGTGCGCTTATGCACGCCCCCTTACAGGCCTCTTAGGAAAGGGGTGAGGTCAATAGTAGACAGTCTAAGGTTAAAATTTTTGGGGTTTGGGAAAGAAACCACAGAGTCAGGTAGAGTATTCTAGACATTGACCACTCTATTGCTGAAGTCGTATTTCCTGCAATCAAGTTTGGTGCGGTTTACCTTGAGTTTATCTTTCATCTTGTCAAAATTAGTAAGTCTCCAAACCACATTTCTCTTCAAAATATCTGAAAGGAATCGTGGTGTCACATTCAAAGGTTATTAAATGTAAGGAATCAGATAAAATCGTCTCTGTCTTTCATGCTCTTGATGAATTTTTCAGTGCATCTCTAAAACTGAAGTCTGCTGCTCAAATGTGAGTATAATTCTGCTATACACTTTGAAAGTCTTAAATGTGGAAGGTGTATCTGCCTTTTAGCCTCCTAGTTGTGGGCAATCAACAAGGTATATTGGAAATAGAGGCATACTTGCAAGGAAATAGTTTACAGAAAGGATTTTAAGTCATCACAAATAAATCAGCAATCAATTGCTACTTGAATGGCAATATATCATATTAAAAATATCTGCAACAGAATCCCCTCTTATTGTAATGTCAATTATTCTTGTCTGAAATCTTCTAATCAAGCTCATTGTGTGATGGAAGAAATATAAGACTTGAAGGAGCAATTTCAATTCCTTGAATGGGTGAGGTTTTCATGCTTTTTTTTGTTGATGTGCATGCCATTTCTGAGTTTAACATAATCTGCCTCTTTTTATGAAATCTAAGAATCTTAATGATACCGTTGGATCTCCTGCACTCCTTTTAATCCAATTTCCTATCATGAGGAACTGCACCGAAAAGTCTTTCGCTTTACTATATACTGCAACAACATCAAAACGTCTTCCTTTAAACTTCCAGTAACAGTTTCGGTTATTGTTTTTAATTGCTGCATTTTCCCCATGTGCCACCAATGTATCAATATTGTATGTTGATGAGAAATTGAAGAATGTCCTGCATTGTTTGAAGGAAATATTTCAGCTGTTTCTTGGCAGCAAGGATTTCTGTATTAGTTGAAGATCAGGAAATGTATTTTAATGGGCATGTCTTTTCACAGTTATTCAAGCATTCTTGGAAGTCATGCTTTAGTTCACAGACTATAAAAAGATCACATCAAACTGTGGCTAATACTGTACAGAACTGCTTTCCTTCATTGAATACCTAATTGTATGGAGAACATGTTTGTTCCTGACCAAAATGTAGTCATTTGTTTGGTTTCTCCAGCTAGGATTAGCATTCTAACAGGTACTGTAACCCATAGATCCACTGTTAAATATGACAAAAGCTTCTTAATTTCACCCCCCGTCTCAGGAATGTCTTTTTATACAGTGCGGCAAACCCTTGGTTGCTTTAAAAGTTATTTGTCACAAGAGTTAAGCCATCTCATTTTTCTGAATGATTTAAAATAGCATTTTTAAAAGGCAAAAATCACACCGCAGAAAGAAAATACAGAGTAGGGCATAACAAAAGAGATTAGGCATAAAATTATGTAAGGAACATAAGATGGCAGTACAACATATATTATTGGAACACTGGTATGTAGATTGACTGTCCAAAATCTAATTCATGATGATACAGTCAGCATTTCAGCCTGTTGTCCCTGGATGCAATGCAGATTCTGTACAGTTAACTTTGAGGCAAAGCAAATCTTCCTCTGTTTAATGTATGCTGATCAATTAGAACAGGTTTTAGGCTAACAAAATATCTTGAGTATATGTCATGTTGATTCTCATACTCAACTATGGGCCTGATTTGAAGACTGGTATACCTTACAAGAATTCCATCTTGGAAAGCCAAAGGCTTAATGATGTAATTGTATATGAGTTACACATATTTGTAATCCTATAGAGTGCATCATAAACTCATTTGTGAATTTGCTGGGGAAAAATACTAGTATTTCTTTATTTTATATTTAAGTATTATTTAAACCTTGGAGAATGTTATCATTTATCTCATTATATAGTTAGTCCTCAACTTACGACCACAATGGAGCCCATTTTTTTTGTTCTTAAGTGACAAATTTGTTAAGTGATGGTTTCCCCATTGACTTTGCTTGTCAGAAGGTTGCAAAAGGGATCAGGTGATCAGTGGAACACTGCAATGGTCATAAATATGAGCCAGTCAGCAAGCATCCAAATGTAAACCATGTGACCATGGGGATGCTACAACAGTCTTAAGTGTGAAAAATGATCATAAGTCCCTTTTTTCAGTGTCATTGTAACTTTGAACGGTCAACAAATGAACTGTTGTAAGTTGAGGGCTACCTGTATACAAAAACTTATATTGTAGCATGACCCACATTTTATTGGATTTGACATGTGTTCATGAGGGTGGTGTTATAAAAGGCTGTCTGGCAGCCATTTTGAAAAATGTCTTCTAGAAGTATGCCAATCTGCTCATACTACCTTCTTTTACACTCCAACTATATCTTCTATATGACCAAATACAAATTGTCATCAATAATGATTGTCTTACAATGGAATATTATAGGAACAAAATTCTTATGGCAGGTAATGTATTCATGGGGGTTTAAATCCAGCTACATGTTTAGTTCCCCCAAACACATTAGAGAGAAGAACAATTACTTTGTAACACAACATATACTTTCTATATAGAATATATCAGATTAAAATCTTCAATATCTCTAGGTTTGTCTTAAAGATGTCTGCTTGGATTGGCACAGCTATAAAAATACGAAACAATTCAAATGGGTTGGCCTTGATTCACTATGGCATTACATGTTTTTGGAGAATATGGCTTTAGGTTAAATAATTCGCAAATCAGAATCTCTTTACAGCATTAATACCTTGAAACAGTTCACCAAGTACAAGAAAGAACACAGAACATGGAAGGGCCAGCATTGAGTTCTGTGGAAGCCTCTTCCCTCCCTGACTTAGGAATGGGCATTTGAATGGACATTACAGAGGGGTTGTCATTTTCAGTGGGAGGATTATGAGCACCTCTCACATTCACTTTATCCGCCCTTTCCTTTGTGTGGTATTGCTTACAGTTTACTCATCTCTAGTCATTCACATGCCACTTGGGGACGGTGAGGAGAACTGAGGTGAGGAGGAAGGTGAGTGGCAAAGAGAGTTTTCTCTCTCTGTTTCCATCTAGTGATTGTCCAGATATTTGCAGCCCAGATATAGCAGCTGTAGCTCTGTATAAATCCATAAATCTTCAATGCACAGCCAACTGGCACCGTATAGATGATTAGAGTCTGTGAAATGAATCGGCTTCTTTTGAGAAGAATTAGTAATTTTAATACCTCCCCACATTCCCCTTGACACTGGTTGTCAACAGTGATAATAATATACAAAATATATTTTTCAGGAAGACATTGCTCATTTATGCAAGGCAACAATGCATGAAGCAAGCCCTTTCCAAAATGCATTTGGGAGAGAAATACGTGGCTTAATTCAGGGTAAAATTTCACCCAATCTATGTTTTTTGGTTCATTCTTTTTCCATTCTTTCTCTTGCACTTGTAGTTCTAAGCAGAGACTTCACTCGTAGAACAGGTAGTATCATTTTTTTATGGTTTAATTCTAAAGTCATGCAGTAAGAGACACATTCACTGCTTTCATCTATAATTCTCAACAGCCACAAAGCTTTTTTTTATCATAGCTATTCTATCAGATATTTAATAGTAATGCTTTATAAAGAACAATTTCTAAAGCAGCCTCATCTCTTGCGCTTGCTATCTCTCACTAAAACATGTATGTTTTCTCAATTTCTTACGGCAAAAGACACAGTCAACTTATCCGTTTGCCAAAGGAGATTTGAAATACTTGTCATCTGGAAAATATTTCAAAGGAAAATCTTGCATCACATCACATTGAGCTGCCTCAATGGTGCTTACATTGCTATGTAGCCAACATGATCCAGGCACAAAATGATTCCCATGCTGTATCTATGGAATGCGATCTATCATTATAGCTGACACGTTGGCCTGATTAGTATGCTGTGCCTAATGTTGGTACGGAGTATGTGTAGGAAGCAAAAGGACAGCACTGCAGTAATTATAGGTAGCACTGCAGTGTTTCAGCCCTGGGATGCTTGACAGAATTCAAGGAGAGTCTGCTGTGACTCTCATTACTTTTAGTTGTAAGGGGCACTGTATTCATAAAGGGAAGCATAGTCAAATGCCACCTTTGTAGAAGCTAACTTTCTTTAAATAATTTCTTTCACATACTGTACATACAGAACTTATAATTTAGGAGGGGATATACTGGCTATCAGAAGTAGTAAAACGATTTTCATCTGTGACTTGCAGACAGATAAAGATGCATGAAAATAAGGAAGTACTTGGCTTCAGATGAAATGAATATCTACTTCCCAATTGCATAGGTTTTATTTGGGCCAACTTTTAAAATATATGTTCACTATTGTGGCAGTACCTATGTTTTCGTGTAACGGTTTCTTTTCTTCCTGTTTTGAAACTACGTGGCCTGTTAAAATCAGTAAACTTAGGACAATCTTAATAATTTCATTTGTAAGAGATCTTTTGTGTGTGTGCTAAAACTGCTAATAAGCATCCCCCTTGGTGAAGTCATAGGATTAAAAGGAGAAACTTTTTAGAGGAATTTTTTAACCCCTCTCTCATTTCTTTTCTTTTAAATGGTTATTACTTTAACAACACGTTCACCTCCATATGCTCCTTCCTTGGGCTTCCTTTGTCTTGCTTCGCAGGGGCCAGCACAAGCAGTGGAGATCTTTCCTTTCCTTGCAGCTCCGTGTAACATTTTTTTCAGTACTAAAAAACCCACATATTTTTATTTGACTTTCAGACTGCTGTCACGTGGTCAGGATTTTCTTGAATTTCAATACATTCAATTTCTTCTCGCTCCTTTCGTTTGGCTCGTTTCTTTTTCTTACGGTGTCTTTTGGACGGTGGGAAGAACGTTAAGAAGACAGGTAAAATAACAAAACAGTGCAGAAGTGTGCAACTCCCAGTGAGCAGCAAGCATTTGAACAGTGTGAAGGTCAAGTTTGAAGGCACAAAAAGGAGGGGGACCAACCCAATAAGAAAAGATGTCACATTTTGCAAAATTGCTGTTCCATGTTCTTGGAGTGAACCTTTTATACACTGAGTTCTGGTATGCTCAGTTGCCAGTACAAATGTGTAAAGCAGGGGTGCACAGTGATCTATGGAAAAATTCAAAGTGTAAATAAGGCACAATATAGAAATGCAATCCATGTCTACATTCCATAAAGTCATCAAGCCCAGGACCCCCAACTCTATTGAGGTGACAGTGAGAATTAACCAGAAATTCCCCAGAGGGTGAATAACAAGGAAGAATGTGAGTAACAAGACCAGCAAGATGCCAAAACTTGAGATCAAGACAGGCATAATTACTGAGAGGCCGTACTGGTCCATGAAGACAAAAGTAGGGTTGAAGACAATAAACTTGATGCTCTGTTTCAAGGACAACGGTCTGAGTTTCTCCAATAATTCTATAACATCGCTTTGTGTTTTTTCACTAGTCCTAGCTACAAGATACATACAGGAAGCAATGATGTTATTTCCATTTCCAGACTTGGAGAAAATAATATCATTTTTAAAGTGTTGAAACTCAGACTTTCTTAAAAAGGAGTTTTGGAGGATGCTAAGGAAGTCACTTTTATTGGTTGCACTGATATTCCCAGCTCTCAGATAATGGTAATATTGCTGGAGCCAGGACAGTGTGTTAAAGCCGTCAGTCAGTTTCTTTAGGTCATCTTGGACAGTGCCATTCCAGTACTCAAGAGGTTCATAGATATAAAATCCTATCACGGGGCTATAATTGCTGAAGTACTTCTGTTGAATAACAGCATAGGACACACTTGGAGAATCACTAGAAAGCAAATTGATAATATTGACCCCATCACTGATTTGCAGGCAGCCCATAAAGGAGAAAGAAGCATAAATGAGATACAGTATCACCACAAATGGCTTAACATAGATATTAGTGATCCATTCATTGTAATGCTCCCTTACAAAATGCTGGATAAAGTGGTTCTGGTACGGGTCAGTCTCATGATGAGAAGACTGCTGGTGCCCATCACTCATCATGGTTTGGAACCAAATGGGTTTCCTTTCCAGATACTCTGCAGAAGGGATTTTACAGCAGAAGATACTGTGGTAACGATTCTGCTCCAGCTGCCCAGCAAACACCAGGCAGGAGCCAAAGAAAGAGAAGATGTAGAAGTAGTTCAACAGGATGGAGATGCACATGTTCTGGCAGAAGACTTTCACAGCCTCAATGTTGGTGAAAGGACTGGCACCCATGCCAAAGGCTATGAAGTACAAGGAGCTTGTCATGGTGTAGGAAACCATTACGTCCGAATAGGCATCTGCAACCCTGTCTTTAAACGGCAAATTTTCTCTGGTTCGACGCCATCCTGACAGAAGTTCAAATACTCCTTTGGTTCCATGACCTAAACAAGGACAACGAGAAAATACATTAATTTGTTTTCACTGAACGTTACATTTTCTATTTTAATTCTGTTTAACAGAATAACTGCGTTAGAAGGGACCTTGGAGGTCTTCAGGTCCAATCCCCTGCTCAAGCAGGAAACCCTGTACTACTTCAGATATGTAAATGTTCGATTTATAACATGACTTTTAACTTTTTATTCATCTTTAAAGTTAAATGGTTAACTTTTAACAATTCATAACTGTTTACTGCATAGAGTAAATTAAAATATGCGGCCTAGATAGCAATTAGTTATATTTAATCCACTGTTAATCCCCTCCCCCATACACGCATCTCATTTTATTGTCAAAGGTTTGGTCAACAGAAACGAAAAATCTTTAGCTGCCAACATAAGACAATATCCAGTCCTTTAAGCAGGATTCTCCCAAAGTCCATAGTTCCTGTTGCTTCCTGCTGTCAGATGAAATCTCTATCTTCCCTTTGAGGCAAGTGAATGAGCTGATAAACTAGGGGTGTGGGACTGTAGTCTTTCTGATAGTGCTAAATCTCAGTTCCCAGAAGCCGTCACTGCCAGCCAGCAAGCCTGGCTGGGGCTGGCAAGAGCTACTATTCAACAAATTCCCAACAGCTCCCAGTCCCTTGGAATATGAAAGTCTATGGTTTGTAAAGTTGTTTGTGAAATTGATGGATTTGGACAATGTAGGAATGAAGGATGAAGGATTTGGACATGTAGGAATCTACATGTCAGGGTTCTGGCACCTCTATAATAGTCATTCCAGAAAGGATTTGATGCAATTGTTCTTCATGAGGCTGGATCTATTGAAAATAGATCTTCACTATATCTTTCCACCTGAGCAAACAGTGGAAGGAGCAAGGGGAAAAGGATAATGAGTTTTGTATGGCCTGTCCCCTTTTTCTGTCTGTCAACTTGTAGCAACAGGAGGAGATGTGAATCAATTAATACAAAAAAATCTGAGAGATTTTAATTCTCCTTCAGTATCTTACATATGACCAATCCTGCAAGCACTCTCACTAATATTTTTAGCATAATAGTTGTGTGCAATTATTTTCAACGAAGCACAAACATATGCACTAGTGAAAGGAAGGGCACTGTTCATTTAAAATTAACAGCTGCTTTCCCATTGATTTCAATGGAAGCTAAACAAAATAGGTAGCACTACAACATAGTTCTGTCTTCCTAGTTGTTAGTTTGTTGTTTGTTAAATGGTGTATTAATTGTTCTTTGGGAAATAGATTAATTATGTTTAGATTTTGTAACCAAGTTATTAGGCACAGCTGGATGGGGCAAAAAAAAAAAGTAAAGTAAAATGAGCTTATTTTGGTTGTCCAAGATAAGAATAAAAATAAATTATCTAAATAAGTGCAAGGTTATTTAATCAGAAAAGTAATAGATTTCTTGGTTTAGAAAACTTAATTCTAATTAAGTATCATTCATCACAAATTTGTTAAAAGGTTTGGGCAAGGTTATCTCACTCAAAATAATTAAAGTTGGATGAAAGAAGAATAAAAACTCAATATATTGAAACTTTGTTGCTGCATTGCAACACTTAAAAAATTAAATAGAAGATACTGAAGATTAAGCACTAACAATAGCCAACTTTCTTACAAGGATTCTCAAACCTAACTATAAAAACAGATGCCTTACTTGTAGTCATGATGAAAGTGTCTCAGGATTGTTTCTCTCATAACTAGTTGTAATATAAACAACAACTGTACATAGGTAATTCATTTACATATACACATATCAAACATGAAGTAGTAAATGTTACCATGGAATAAATTTCTACAGATGCTAAATCAGGTCTATACAACAATAGCTTCCTTAATAAAAACAGACATAATATTTCATCTTTGAAATCCAAGGTAGTAACCAAAAAAATGTAGATTAATGTTTTAACCTATCCATAAAAAAATAACTAACAGTGGGTAAGATAGGACTAATATAGAGGAATGTTAAGGAAAGTGTACATTTTGTTGGCTTTACTTAGTAAAATGTTAGCATTAATACCCAGCAACCAACTCAGCTGCAATTTATATCACAGTGGGTTTCTTGTACGTCATTATTCCTATGATTGTCTTGAATCATGCTGACAGGTTACCCTATCAGCCCAACATTTTAGAGTACTTTTTAATCAAGTTGAAAAAAAACAAGGATGTTGCCCCCCTAATTGCCTATATATTGTTGAAAGGAGAACAGCAAGGCTACTTACAGATAAAAAGAAGAAATACCCACTCTTTCTCTAAAACAAAAATAACCACACATCCCTGGCCCTGACATCCAGACCACAGTGTTTCATAAGCATAGATGAAGTAGACTGCCTGGCTTCTTTGGAGATGTCGTGAAGAGGAAGGTCTGTAAATCAGGCAGTGGCTATAATAGAGAGCCCTTTAATATAAGTTGGAACTGAGAAGGTAGCAGGTTAACTGGTCACACCAAAAACATTCACAGACCAGTGGGAGAAACGGAGCCCACAATGTTATACAAATGTATAACTGATCCAACCTGAGAAGAGGCGTGTTCCTTTTAACATTATAAGTCAGATTTCAGTGGCAGGTTAGGTTAGAGAGAAATACTGCCAGAATGATGTCTTGAAGTGTCTTGAAGACAGAAACAAACTGCCAGTAGGGAACACGAGAGGCATTGTTTTTAAATCAGAACTGATAAAGTGGACCCATCAATGAGTACAATGATTATGGGCTGCTTAGTGGACGGATGTAGTTGACACAAAGTACAAAGTCTTTCAAGTGAGAAGGTCAAGAGAACAAGTAGGCATACTGTAGATTCAAGCAGTTTAGCACATAGCTGGGAAAGCTCTCCCAAAAGGCTCCAAGGAGGAACCAAACTGCAGAGGACAATGTATGATTTTTCAAAAAAGAGTTAAGCTATACCACTCTGTAAAACTACCCCTCCCACCCAATACAAACACATCATCCTAACTTAACTCCTACATCACTTTAACTGTTCCATGCATCTAATGAAGTGAAATGTAGTTCACTAAAGCTAATGCCTTTTAATATATTTATTAGTGAGAAAAAAAAAATGCTACCATACATTAACATTCTCTTACACCATCTGTAGCCAAGAATCCCTGGACCATCATGTCTCGTCTAGTCTACTCTTAGACTCTTAGATGCTTTAGTATCAGCCGGTTGAAGGAAGCTAAAGATCTTCTGGAATAGTTTTCTATGATCAACAATCTGGTTGTTTTTCATGGAGAATTTGAATAATGCAATCAAATGTATGGCAATTAAATAACAGAATACTTTGTTTTTCTAGTAATGAATCTTCCAGATGAAACAGGACACATACTTGCCACCTAAATCTTTCCATAGATCTCCCTACCATAAACTTCAACCCAGATTAATAGCCCAATTTAAGAGCTAGATCTCATTCCTACTATAAACCTGTCACTGCTTTTTGGAAGTACTTTTGACTCTAATTTCTGAGGTTTTCCCTCTCTTCAGTAACCAGCTTTGCTGACTCTATCAAATTACGAAGGGTCAATCTCTGCATGCAAATGTCTTATCTAGGATTGATTAGATTTTTAAAGTAGTCCTCAACTTACAACCAGAATTGGGGCCAGAATTTCCTTTGCTTTGCCAGGTGGTTGTTAAGTGAGTTGCATCAAAGTTTATGAACATTTTTTTGCCATGGTTGTCAAGCAATCACCGTTGCTGTTAAGTGAAATGAGGTCATTGGGTAAATCCAGCTTCCCTTATTGAGTTTGCTTGAAAGCCAGCTGGGAAGGTTGCAAATGGTGATCACATGACCCTAAAACACTACCACCATCATAAATACCAGCTGGTTACCAAGCACTACATTTTAATCATGTGACTGGGGATAACAGTCATAAGTGAGAGGACCAGTTGTAAGACACTTTTTTTCAGTGCTGTTGCAACTTCAAACTATAACTAAATGTAAGTTAGTAAGTCAAGGATTACCTGTGCTGGAATAGGTTACTTTCTTTTTTGTTTTTAAAGGGGGTAGGGTGGGGGGGGAGGGGAAAAAAGAGAAAAAAAAAAAAAGGGGGGGGGGGGGGGGTCTCCCTTTTTATTTAATTATGAAATCAATGACATATTCATGACTTTTGGAAGAGAGAATTCCTCTGCATAAGATGTAAAAAGTAGATATGCTGCAGTCAGATTTCCTACTACCAGAACAGATACTTCTATAGAGAATCCATTCTTATAACATTTATAGTCCTATCAAACTCCAGTCAACTTTGTCTTCACTTTCTACAGAGCAGAGGTAAGTAGAGAGCAGGAGTCGATGATATATAAAGCCAAGGACTTCAGTTCCAACACAGGAACTGGTTATATTTGGAAATCAGGTCAAAGTTTCTGATGTGAGGACAGGCATCATCTCACACTGGACTTACTGTGCTTCCTGAGAGCCAACCAAGCATTTGGATTTGAGTCAAGTTTGAAATTGATTAGTATCAAAGCTTTACATAAACTTGATGTGAGAAATCTCAGATCTCTGGTAGTCATGTAAGGACCTGCTTTTAAGAGACGATAAAGATGAAAGGAGAAGCAATTCCACTAAATCTATGGCATGAAATTCTGGCAGTGAGTTAGCATCTTGACCTTCCCTGGAACAAACTCTTTCTTCCAAAACTATGCCATGAGATTTTATCACAACAAAGGGCTCCAAGAGAAACAAGAAGGGGAAAATATGTCAAGAAAAACTAATTTTATGGAAAGACTTCACAAAACGTAGATTTAACAAAAAACAAGTTGAAGCTATAATAATCTTTCTGAAAACAATTTCTTCTTAATGCAATATAACTTCTTCTCAACCTGTTTGGCAACCAAATATGTCCTGCTTCCTAGTCCTGCAAAGGAGGATGAATTTGTCAGTTTCATTAAAAAAACACTTTTCTCATTTATTCTAATATTACTCTAAGTAGCGTCAGAAAAATGAACTGATTTTCTCTACCTTCTGCCCTAGCAAAGTCAACAGCTACCTCAGCAGAAAAACTGTGTAGTTGCTTACCATGAGTTTCTACAGAGGATGAAACTGTCATAAAAAAAGAAATGGAAAATCCAATTCATCATCACCATCATGTTGAATACATAGAAAACTCCACCAGATTTTTTTTAAAATCTAAGAGCTCAAGCCTGAATGAATAGGTCTGTCAGTTTCTCTTATTCCCACTTTAAAAAGATCAGTTGTTATTTCTATTTTGAAGATATTTATGAATTTCAGGAAAGTCTTATCAAAAACAAAGGGAATACAAAATTTACCTATCCCTATACTCTTCCTGGAAATTGCAGAAAAACTGTCAATGGAAAATACACCATTAATCCATTCCCACACTTCCAAACTGCATATTAGCTATGTCGTATTTATTTATTTACTGGACTTTTAAGGCTGCCTGTCTCAGTGCTCTAGGCAGTGGCTTACAACAATCCATAAAAATATAATTAAAAACAAAGGTCCCCTTCCCCCCAGGTGCCAGATCAATCACCCTCACAGCTCCACCCCCATCTCTCTCTGATGCTTGGTGGGGAAAAACGGGCATTCACAGCCCTCTGGATGAGGCTGCAGGGGACAGGAACAAGTGAATTCTGAAATATTTTTAAAAGTCCCTTTCTGTGGAAAGGGCATTGTTTGCAATACAACAGGATAATTATATGCATGCTGGAATAGTTAGAGGCAGCGTTCCAATTCGGATTGTATGTACACATTTTTATTTGGGCATCTTACAATTAGGATTTCAGGCTAATTTTTTCCTCATTTAATTAATTCATATAATCTACTAGCAGTATATAAAATGAATAAATAGAAATAGGAAGTTAAGAGCCTAGCACAGAGGTCCAGAGTTGACTGAGTCTTCATTGTTAAAATGCTGTTTACTTTATTCTTAGTTGATTACAGGGAAGTAGTGTAGGATGAGACTCGGTAGCGCAGTGGTTAGAATGCAGTACTGCAAGCTACTTCTGCTGCAGCTAGCTGCCTGCAAGTTGGCAGATCGAATCTCACCAGGCTCAAGGTTGACAGCCTTCCATCCTTCTGAGGGGGGTAAAATGAGGGCCCAAAATTGTTGGGGGCAATATGCTGTGTAAACCACTTAGAGAGGGCTGTAAAGCACTATGAAGCGTTATATAAGTCTAAGTGCTATTGCTATAAAGCTCTTAGTTAATTTGGTCTGGGACCATTTTCTGAATGAAATGATAGACTCTGCATAAACTCTTATTTTGAAGCCATCATGACCTACTCTCTTCTGTCAGCCCCACTCTATGTGTGTGTTTGAGAGGGAGGGAGAGACTCTTCCAAAATTACGATCTCCTCAGCACAAACACATATTGTAAATTATAGACAGATCGAATGACAGGATTCTTGCTTGATAGGTCTGTTGATCTCTTGGCTTTTCAATATATCAGTTAAAAGAGACAAAGAACAGATGCCCATTCTCTTATGCACAGAAAGCCAAAATGCCCATGAAGAATAGTATCCAGAGGAGGATGGTTCAATGAGAGGGCTCAAATAAGGCAAGAGAGTATCACAGCAGCAGGATCAAAATCAGAATTGTGATTGCACTGCTGCAACCACTATCTTGTCTTTTCTGATATCCCCACCAGCCCCTCTCATTGGTGTGTGTGTGGGGCGGGGTGTGTTTGCACAGACTGATTGGTCTAATGGAGCTGGGAAGTTCGCCATTTCCAATTGGGTCATCTCCAGGCTTGTCCTGGGTACTCCAGATTGTCTACATGGGAAGCTTTTTGTTAGGAGAAGAAAAACACCACTTTCAAACTGGAACAACTAAGGACTATCTAAGGGATCATGAGGTGAAGGCAACGTCTTGAGGACATGTCCCTCAAAAATGCTTAGCGTATTGCCTTTATGTTTGCAATACGCAGGACACAAAGCCAAGCCCTTAGTATCACCTTGAGGTGGCTCAGATTCAGATGAGGCTCTGCCAAACTTTCTAAGCCTTCTGTTGCTTGCAGCTATTTTTCCTCCCCGAATCATCATTTTTCCAGCACAGCTAACCATATTGCTTCTTGTACCATCCAAAATTAAGTCATGACCTAATTTATTTTGACCTATTCATTTTGGACAGGCTAATCTTAACCTGATTTACTTGATTAGACATGACTCAGAGCAACCCAAATGGCTCAACCTAATTTATTTGCCTGACCTGATTTACCTCACTGGGATCTGCCCAATATAGGCTTCATCTTTCTCTTAAGGATCTTAAGTTCCAATTATTGCATAATTGAATATTCAATTATCATCATCACCAGCCTTTTAAACATTACTACTTTAACTATGCAAAAATGAGTACCATCCGTTAAACTCACCTCTCAGATTGTTATATAAGCTATATAAAAACCATGATGCATTAGAAATTACAGGTAGGCCTGGATTTATGGCCATTCATTTAATGACCAAAGTTATGACAGCATTGGGGGAAAATGACTTATGGTTAATTCTTGACCATTGTAGCATCTCTGTGGTTACATGATCAAAATTTGGGCACTTGGAAGCTGGCATGTATTTATGATGGTAGGAGCATCCCAGTATTATGTGATGGTTATTTGCAATCTTCGCAAGGGGTTTCTGACAAGCAAAGCCAAGGGGGGGAAGCTGGATTCACTTAATGACTGCAGCAAAAAGGTTATAAAATCAGATACAATTGATTTAATTACTGTATTGGTTAGCCGTGGAAACTGTGGTCCCAGTTGTACTCATAAGTCAAGGACTAACTGTAGGTTAAAACTTTAAAGCACTGAAAATATCATTCTGTAGTAAATGATTCAGCTGAATGTAAATGTCATATATCTGTTTAAGAATGTTTTGAATTTTAAATAAGTAGGCCCAAAATACCAGGAGTGGTATCTATTCATCTCCAAAGGCTAAGAATTCAGGATGAATCATAGCAATACTCTTTGGCAGGCTACTTCTTACACACACCACGATGGATTGAGGTTGCATCTACATACAGATGGCATGAAGGAGGTTCTGTGTCAGCAGGAAGCAAATCATTAATCAGGTAGGTCAGAATAAAGTGGCTTATTATAACTTTGCGGGAACCCTGAGCACACCAGGCCACGCCCCATCGGGATCCAATAAATTCTGCATACCTTCCTCCAGCTCCAAAAGTCTAGGAGCAGTAAGGGTGGAAAAGACATATATTTGCAGGTGATCAGAAATTAAACCTTTCAGTGTTGGGGCTAGGGACAGAGCTTAAGATTTTATTTTAGACAGTTTGGAGATCAGCATTTCTTCCTTTTCCAGAACTATGAGGAACAAAGCTCTCTCTTTCTCAGAATAAAGACAGACCTTATTTCAAACATGTAGCAAATCAGATATAAACTCATTTTGCTATTCCAATATTATGGGAAGAAAACATAACACTGAAAGTGGGAAATTATCTGTATAGATCAGCAGAGATGTTGAATCTAAGCGCTCTCTCTCTCTCTCTCTCTCTCTCTGTGTGTGTGTGTGTAGGTGTCTATTAAAATTGCCAGCAGTGTTTGTGCCTCCTTTGGATTGCAGCTCTTCCCATTGCTCACTCATAACCTCTTATGATCCCAGCTTTGGGTCCAAAATTGCTTCCTTCCTTCACCTAAGGCAGGGGTGTCAAACTCACATCGTCAGGGCATTGTCAAAAGTCACTGATGTATTGTGACTTTTTTCCCCCTGGGCGTGGGCATGGACAGTGTGTGATGCATACGCGCCCGTGGGCCGTGAGTTTAACAACTCTGACCTAAAGCATGTGGATTTAATTAAAAAGCAAGTGTCAGATGTGCTAAATAACTCAGACAGGCAAGCACATTGGGTCTAAGAGAACAGCTACTGTGTAGGTAGGAAAATGGAAATCAGGGATGACACAGATGGAGCCGGAGCTGGATTCTTTCACTGATCTTGTCAGTGCTGCTTCTCATTAAAAGTACAGCAATAGCCTCCAATTGTTTCAACAGTTTACCAGGGTTTTGGAGATAAGACATTAAAACCATGAAAAGGAACAACCATGTTATGTATGGAGAATAATGGAGACCAGACATCTGACCAGTGACTTCAACTCTTTAATAACAGTAAATAGAACAGAACAGAGCAAGGCTATGGGCAGCAGTAACCCTTTTATAGGGTTAGCTGCTACCTTATTACCCAATGAGATGAGCAACAAGTTCAAACTAATAACCAATAAGAATAGTCCAAATAGTGGCCAATCAGGGACTAGTTCTGGCCCAATCCAAAGTTGTTGTATAAGGACCAATCAAGTGTGCAGGTTTTCAAACCCTGATTTGCATTTAAGTTATTAACTTTTATTGATTCACAACACCCCTCCCCTTGGGTTCCGTTTGAGGGAGCTGTAATAAAATCCTCAAGATAGACAGGCCGTTTGGTCTGCCTGGATGATTTCGAGGCTCCACCGGTTTTGGTCTAAGGTCCGGTTCCGGTGGAGCGTTTGGATGATCTTTATTAAATTCTGTTTCGCTGCACGGTGATTCCGTGCTGCTTTCACTCTGGTTGTCTCCGCTACTCCGTGTTTCTTCGGGTTTGCAGTTCGGTTTCCCCGTATTACAGTTCCCTGAAAAAGTCAACTCCCTCCCCGCTTCACATTCCGGTGTCTCGCTGGGCCGTAGGGTTTCCGTTGGCCTGCTATTTGTCATATCAAAGTCAATTCCTCGATATTTCCTCCCCTTGAGTTGGTGAACCCGGGAGTCATGGGCGCTGGGTGGTAATCTCGATCGGAGTTGGTCTATGTGGCGTTCCACACCCTCCCATCGTCTGTTAGCAGGCGGTAAGATCTAGGCCCGGTGAGGTGGGTAACGGTTGCGGGTATCCACAACGGGTCGCCGGAAAAGTTTTTGGCAAAGATTAAATCGCCTACCTTAAATTCCCGGCATTTGCTGCTGGAGCCGAAGGGCTTTTCCGGTGCGAATGCGGGTGGAGCCGGTCAAGGTGCGATCGTAGTTTCCGCCCATAAGAAGTTCAGCGGGTGTTTTGTTGGTCACGCTGTGGGGCGTGATATGCTGTAACAAGAGAATTCGATTGATTTTCTCGTCGATGTTGCCGAATTCCATTTTGTGAAGGGTCTTTTTACAAATTGTACCATGCGTTCTGCACGTCCATTGGCCGCAGGGTGCGCGGGCGAGGTTAGCGCATGGCGGATGCCCCGATCAGCAAGATATTGTTCAAAGGGTAACGCAGTAAACTGTGGGCCGTTGTCCGAGACCAACACGTCTGGGAACCCATGTGTGGCAAATAGTCTGTTTAATTTATTGATAACTGAGTCCGTTGTAGTTGTGTTCATTCGATGGATCTCGAGCCAATTCGAATAGGCGTCGACGGTAATAAGGAAAGTGTGTTCTTTGGTAGGCCCCGCAAAGTCAATATGAATACGGGACCATGGTCCCCTCGGAGTTTCCCATTCGGTCGGGATTGCTTTAGGTGGAGCGTTGCTGACGTCTTGGCAACGTTGACAAGTAGCGACCCAGGCCTCGATTCTTTTGTCAATTCCCGGCCACCAAGCGTAGCTGCGTGCAAGTGCTTTCATCCGCACGATACCCGGATGTCCTTCATGCAATACCGCCAAAACAGTTTGTTGCAATTTGCTGGGGATTACGACTCGATCGCCCCACAAGATACAGCCTTTCTGGGAAAACAGCTCGGTTTGGCGGCTTTTGAAAGGCGCCCATTCCAGTGCTATTTGGTCTGTTGGCCACCCCGTTCAACCCAGCGTAGGATGTGTTGCAGAACTGGGTCACATTTTGTTTCAAAGGCAATGTCTCTAGCCGTCAATGGTGGCACATGTAGAGCTTCGATCTGTAGTGTTGAGATGGTGGGGCTGGATCTACAACAGAGTCTGGAAGCGGCGTTCTGCTCAATGCATCAGCGTGGAGGATTGATTTCCCGGCGATGTTGCAAGGTGTAGTTGTAGGCCGCCAAGAATTCAGACCAATGGGTCATTCTGGGGGACAGTATATACGGGTTGGTTTATTACCCGCAATGATTCCCAGTAGCGGTTTATGATCAGTGATTATTGTAAACGCACGGCCATAAACATATTCATGAAATCTTTTAACTGCAGCCACAATAGCTAAAGCTTCTTTGTCCAGCTGACTATAATTTCGTTCAGCTTTAGCTAAGGTTCGCGAAAAACGCGATGGGGGCTTCCGCTCCATTTGGTAATACGTGGGCCAAAATTGCCCCAACCCCAAAAGGTGATGCGTCACACGTGATAGTGAGCAGCAGAGTCTCGTTGTACTGCATAAGTACAGAATCAGAAGTTAGCAATTTCTTTACTTGTTGGAAAGCATGTTGTTCCCGTTGTCCCCACACCCACGTTGCTTTTTGTCTAATAGTCTATGCAATGGTTCAGCTACCGTTGCTTGGTGGGGTAAAAAGACATTATAGAAATTGATAAGTCCAAGGAACGCCTGTAGGTCTGCCTTGTTCCTTGGAGTGGGGCCTTTTAATTGCCCGTAATTTGTCTTCGGTGGGATGGATTCCTTGGCTGTCCAGGAGATATCCCAGAAATTCTACTTTTTCGGTACATAACTGGCATTTATCTTTTTTTACTCTGAGGCCTGCATTTTGGAATCTTCGTAAAACCTCTCTGAGTCGTTTTTCTAGAATGTCTTTGTTAGGTGCGGCGATGAGTACATCGTCGAAATATGGGACAACGCCTCTTATCCCTTGTAACAATCTTTCCATTAAACTCTGGAAGATTCCTGGGGCGACGCTTACCCCGATTGGAGCCGGTTGCATTTAAATGCGCCCCTATGCATTACGATCGTTTGCGCCTCGGCTGTGGTTGGATCTACAGGCAATTGTTGATACGCCTGGGCTAGATCTAGTTTGGCGAAAACTTTCCCGCCACCCAGGGAATGGAGCAAGTGTTGCACTACCGGCACTGGATATGCACTTTGCTGCAGTGCGTGGTTTAAGGTGGCCCGGTAGTCTCCGCAAATTCTTAGGGACCCATCCGGCTTGATAGGCGTCACTATCGGGGTTTCCCAACGGGCGTGGTCGGTGGGTTCCAGTACGCCCTGCGCTATTAGCTTATCGAGTTGTTCGTCGATTTTAGGCTTCAAGGCGAACGGCACCCGACGCGGCTTAAGGCGGATGGGTGCTATCTCAAGGTTCAAGTTAAACGAGATCGGGGTCCCCTTGTACTTGCCTAGTCCGTTCGCGAAAACGCCTTGGAATTCTTGCACGAGTGCTTCCTCCCAATCGCTGCTCTCGGCCCTATGGACTCCGGCTACAGTGATTCCGAGCGGTCTGAACCATTGAAGGCCTAAAAGGCTAGGCCTGTCACGGTCCACGACAGTCAGTGGTAGCGCGACGGTGCGGTCCTTGAATGAGACCTGGAATCTGCGGGACCCGACAACGGGAATTCTGTTACCCTGATAGTCTTTGAGTATAACCCTTTGAGGGTTAAGGTCTTGGCGGCGAATTGTTGGAATGAGCTGTTGGAGCGTTTTCCACGACACCATCGAGAGGGAAGATCCCGAGTCTACCTCCATCACGCAAGGTTTGTTTTCGATGGCGACCTTTACTCGGATTTTCCCGGCATCAAGGGATGTAGCGTGGCCTATGGTGATTGTTTGGTGGGTCTCTTCCGCCTGGTGGAAGTGGTGGATGGCTTGTTTCTGTGGGAGTGGTTTCCCCATTGGTGGTTCAGTTTTTCTCGGTGTGTGCCGAAGAATCCTGAAGACTGGCATTCAGCCTGTCGGGGTTTGGAGTTCTGTTTGCTTCTGCAAACCTTTGCCATGTGACCTCGTCTCCCGCAATTGCGGCAGAGTGCGTCGAGGAATTTGCAGCCGGATCGTGGGTGATTGGCTCCACAGCCGGCACACGGTCGAAATGAGTGTTATGTGGACTGGTCTCGCTCCGTTCAAGTCGGTTGACCTCTTCCTCATCGCTGTCGGACGGGACGCTAGGTCTTCGTGGTGAATTGATACCGGTGTCTCTCTGAGCGAGGCGAGGTATCAGTGGCGAGTTTACGTAGCGGTGCGTTGGTGCGGCGCATTCGGGCTGCTGACTTCTTGGTCGCCTCCGCTGCCGAGGCTTTTTAAGGGCATCGGTGAGGCTGATGTCCCCTTAGCCATAATTTTGCTCTGGATCGTGCCGTTTTATAGGCCCAGAACCAGGCGGTCCCGGAGGGCTTCTTCTAAGTCTGCGAATCCGCAGAGGCCTCCAAGGTTGCGGAGGTCTGCGATGTAATCGGCAAGGCTTTCGCCTTTCTGTTGGTCCCTCCGGTAATATTCGTGTCTCCTGACTAGGGTTGGCACGGTGGGCGCGTAGTGAGCCCGTAGTAAAGGCTCGAGGACGTCCCAGTCCATCTCTTTTACCTCTGCTGGCTTGGCAAGTGACTTTGCCATTTTAAACACGGTAGGCCCGCAGTGAATTAGAAAGATAGCTCTTTTTTGCCGGTTGTTGCATCTTTCAAATTGTTGGTCTCCAGAAACATCTGGAACCGATCCATGTATGTCTCCCAGTCTTCGGTTTCTGGGTTGAATGGAGCGGGTGGTACGGCACCGCTGGCCATGTTGCCGTTGATGGTGCGTGTTCGACCACGTGCTCTGTTGGTTGCTCTGTAGGTTAGTCAGCTCTTCGGTCTCCGGATCCCACCTTCGTCGCCAGTGTTATGTATGGAGAATAATGGAGACCAGACATCTGACCAGTGACTTCAACTCTTTAATAACAGTAAATAGAACAGAACAGAGCAAGGCTATGGGCAGCAGTAACCCTTTTATAGGGTTAGCTGCTACCTTATTACCCAATGAGATGAGCAACAAGTTCAAACTAATAACCAATAAGAATAGTCCAAATAGTGGCCAATCAGGGACTAGTTCTGGCCCAATCCAAAGTTGTTGTATAAGTACCAATCAAGTGTGCAGGTTTTCAAACCCTGATTTGCATTTAAGTTATTAACTTTTATTGATTCACAACAAACCAGAAGATCTGGACCATTTGACAGACCTCAAGCCAAATGACAGGAGACTGGATAATTCATAGTTTGCAGTTGCTTAACAAAAGGAAAAAGTAAATTCTCATCTTTGACTGCTGAAATGAAGAAACCTTAAAACCCTTAGAATTTTAAAGGGCCTTGAGCTCTTCCACTTCTTTCTCCAAATAAATTCTTCGATTCAAAGTTTTTTCATTGCTGCTCTGTCTTATGCACCATTGCTCGATCTCAGGATTCTAGTAAACACAAAGACTGTACATGTCTGATCTTGCAGTTTTGGTTCCAAAATTCTGATACAACACACTGTTGTGAGGGGGGAAAGGGAGGGGGTTACGAACATGTTCCCTTGTCCATCCTCTAAACTGGGAACTTTACTTAGGAAACTACATGTCTACTTATTGGGCCCAAATGAAGCCAACAGAAATGGTATTTGTAGGTTACAAACTCCGTTTCAGGAAAAATTAGTAAGGCCTTGCTGTTCAAAGTATGCCACGTTGGCTGGATCTTGCCCAAATAACGAGATGCTTTGAAATGCATCCCTTTCTTAATGATACTCTGTGCTAGAATACATCGCATTCTCATTTATTGAAATGGGATCTTTAAAAGTGTTTTGGTTCCTGCTGTATTCATCTTTAAGATGCAGTGAAGCAAAATTGATGTTTTCAGTTACAAATTGATGTCATAGCAAAATGACTAATTTAAAAGGTTAGCTTTTAGCACAAGAACATTAAATGAGATGCAGTAAAATTACATCCAGCAAAAGTACACATCCTTAGTGAAAGAAATCTCTGGGGAAATCTGGAAATCTGCCATAGAACATTGAAATGGTTTTAGTTTAGCCAACCAGACACTAAGAATCAGAGCAAACTCAAGCAAATAATATACTTAGGAGAAATGCCACTGATAAATCCATGGGACTTTAAAAACTTGCTCTTTGAGAGAAACCATTTATTAAGATCATCATTATTTGCTAGTTGATGGTGTGTAAATTCAATTCCTAAACTAGGACATCTTGTTTGCAAGATGAAATAACTTCATGAAAAATTAACCATTGTTTAGTTTTTTAAAAAAAATAAAAGTATTGTTTTTCCATTTTGAAAAAAAATGCTCATAGTTTTCTGCAGCTTTTTAATATATTGCATGTTTCTATTTTGAATGCTCGTGTTTGCACTGAGAAAATACTGCAGCTGACATACTGTATGTTTATAAAAGCTGAATTGCCCATGACTTTTCCATTATAGGAAAATCTGTTTTGGGTCAATCATAGGAAACCCCTCCAAATCCTCACAAAGGCATTCTGAAGTGACTGCATACTGAGTCATTGGTGCACGTATATAAATACAACCTAAAGCAACCTTCCACTTCGTCTATGTTCACAAGGGTGTTTTTACATCTGCTGCAATCATGGGAGCAGCTGGCCTTTGCAGGTGCCAGGGCTATTGTTGGTTGGGAAATGTTTTTCAAAACTGAATAATTAAAATTTCTATATGGGATTCATCCTGGCAATGAATCACACTAAACTGGATGTTTCTCAACATGAAATCATACTCAGGAATAGGATGGTAATGATGGTCTAAAATATATTGCTAAAGATGTGCTTGGCTATAATTTTAAAAAGAAAATAATAATACATGTTAGAAATAATGAATATGCTACAACAGTACATGAACTTACTAAAGATGCCCGCTGTACAAATGCTTGATAACTGGCATCAGACATATTACATAATGAAATAAAACATTATATATATTTTAAAATGTACATGAATAAATATTAAATAAGATAAATTAGGAATACATATAATACAAAATCAAGGAACAGAATCAGTATATTCCATTCAGGCAAACAGAGCCTGTATGAGAAGATTTATGTAATACTGAAAAAAAGAAGAAGTGAAAAAATATTCCCAAAATTCAAAGAGGGAAAGCTCCAAGTTGCTTTCAGAAAAGGGGGTACCTCAACAGCTAGAGACGGATGGAGGATGAAAGCCTTGGGCAAGAAAAAGATGTACGGCAACTTAATTTAGATTTTCAGGGTCAAAAAAGAAAGGATGAGGAAAAATATCTCAATCAACTATATCAGCAAGAATGGAAATAATAGGAAAACATGTTTTAAGAAGTTCAGAGAAAACACAGGGGACTGCTCAAAATTGATAAAAAAAAAAGGGATCCAAAAGAGGCAAATGATATATAAGAAAAATAGACTGTGCAAAGGCAGATACATATCAAGGAAGGAAATATGGTCAGGAATTGACTCTAAAGTAAGGTACAAGAGGCAATACACCAGGTGTTCCACCGGAAGGCTCAAGGCTGCTACAGATGAAATAACCACTGACTTGTTCATAGGTTGAAAGACAAAGCTCTTAAAGTGTTCTTTATTAACAAATACGGAACAAGATTGTGTGGCCTTGAGACTGGAAAAGATCAGGGAATGAAGCTGTATTAAAAAAAAGAGATGAAAAAGAAAGTGCATGCTACTAAACCAATTGTTCTAATTCCTAGCATAAGCCGTAAGTTTAAGATCAAGTCTTTCAAAGAAGAATAAATCCAAACTTGATAAGATACATATCACATAAGCCCAATACATTTCAGAAAAAAGAATGGGGCATAAGACAGGGTAGATAACGTGTGTGTGTGTCTGTCTGTGTGTGTGTGTGTGTACTAAATTTATATAGCCACCCATCTCACTGCTGGGAAACTTACAGAGTTAGAAATCCCCCAAAACATATACAACCCATAAACAAAATCATTTAAATCATTAAAAACAAAACAATTAAAAAGATAATTCTGCAGAAGTACCATTCATTTATCAGGGTCTACCAACACTACCAGATCCCCTAACCATCTAGCAAAACCAAGTCTTCAGGCTCTTCTAGAAGGCCAACAAGGTCATTTTAACATTTTTAGTATTTAGTATTTATTCGCTTACAAGATACAGGTATAAGAATAAATATCGTTTTGAATACATGAGATAGATACTTATAAGAAAAATTAAAAAAAATTAATTAAAAATTACATTCTTAAAATGAATGTAATTCCCAATGTACTTAATACTTTGTGTGGAATCTCTGTATGCATTGTGCATATGTGTGTTGGCCTTGCAGGTCAAACCAAATAGGAAACACAGAATCATAGGGCCAGAAGGCATTTTGGAGGTCTTCTAGTCCAATCCCCTTCCCAAAGCTAGGTGAGCTAATTCTATTTTATTGTAAAGGTATAGTGACAAATTTTTGCAAGTCTGACCTAACGTTTCTCCAACTGTCTCTTTTACAACTCAAGAAACTAGGGAGGATCTCTTCTGGACCTCCTGTCCCACCCCCTATGAAGCTGTGGGTTATGCTGTCTCTTATTTAATTATTCCCTTGGTAGCATCTCTTAGTCCAGTCTCCTAAGGTAAAAATATAATAGATGTGATGGGTTGTGAGAATAACTTTGGGAGACAAGATGAAGAGCCACAGCCTAGACAATGATTTGAAAAACAAAATCTGAGCCCAAACCAGAAAAGCAATTTGAGAAAGTATCTCAAAAATGACCATCCCTGGTTCTCCAGAACAGGGGTCGCCAACCTTTTGGATCTCAGGGACCACAGAACTCATAATTTTAAATCCCGCGGACCAGAGACCCTGGGAAAATCCCCAAAAAAGTCTGCAGGAAAATTCCCCAAACTGTTTTCCTACTGATCGATCATTCTTTATTTGGAATCACAGGGTACCGTCTCCAGCTTCATTCTCAGGGAAAGAGTCTTTTGGCTTCATGCAAGGAAAACAGCAGAAGCAGCAGAAGTCTTTCTTTCTCTCCCCCAAATTCCTCCAGAAATGAGTCTTTGTAAGACTTGTCGTGCAGCCTCTTGGAACAGGATGCCTTGCAGGGTCCCAAAGACTAATTTCTGGCAGAGTTTGGGGGAGGGAAAGAAAGACTTTTGCTGCTTTCCTTGCTTGCAGCCAAAAACAGAAGAAAAAAGAAGCGGAAAGAAGCAGCCCGGTGGCCAGGCGAGGCACGTGGGGCAAGTTCCCCCCGCCCTTTCCCCCTCCCCTCACTACCTCATCTTGTTTGCAATGCAAGACACAAGCTTTGCGTTCCCACGGGCCATGTGGGTGGCACAGCCTTGTGTTACCGCGCAGCCTGGATTAATTGCTTTGGGGGGGTGCTTTTGGAGTGACATTTCTCTGCGGACCACCAAAATTTTCTCGCAGACCACCAGTGGTCCCCGGCCCACTGGTTGGCGACCACTACTCCAGAACATAAAGGTAAGGGAGGCAAAAAGGCTCTTTCAAACTTGCAAGATGTTGTCACTGAACCCTACAACACAAGTTGTATTAGTATTCGTGGTTTTAGTTTCCCATCTCGACTATCTAAAAAGTCTGGCAATTGATGTTGTGGGATGCTTCACAACTCAAAATTTATTTTAAAAATACTTTTGTAGAAGATCTGGATGGATGTTAAGATATTTGTATTAGATCAACTAGTGGATAAAAACTATGCATTTTTATCATTTTCTGTGTTTAAAAATAAATGTTCTTTGTCATCTGCCACCCACTGGCAATATTTATAATTACATTTATTAACATCTCAATTTGGACTTTAATGCTTTCAGCCTCAGAGACATCTAATTTATTAGAACGGATCATTAACTCTTTTCAGAATAAAAAATCACAACTGGTCTTTATAAAGACCTGATGTCAATAAATCAATAAAGTTGAGATAAAGATTGAATCAAGTAAAGAACTAGAAAGCCTCATGATAGATTATGGCTTATACCAAAACAAAACAAAACAAAACTAATTTATTGGACTCCACTGAGTTTGCACAGGAAAAAAAAAAGTAATTTATTCTGTTGTTGGAGATGCAACCTGCTAAATTCTTCATTAAAATATGTGTTTTTGCAACGCCCTAAAGTTGTTACATTTTAGGAAGAAGTAAGTTACAAAGTTTAATATTTTCTAGTGCAACACATTCTTTTGAACCACTTGCGCATCATGTAGAAATTGACAGTTGGATCATGGAAACTGATTCTTCAACATTACAAAGAGAATTTATGGCCCCAACTACTCAATGGATTGAAGAGCTGTTTTTTTTGTATCTTATCAATGAATTGAATAAAGTTCTAAATTTGGCATGGAAAAGGGTTGTTGTTTTTATTGAAACTGTTATGTAAAAATTTCAAATTACATACACCTATATCTGCATGAGATAATTGTGTAAATAATTTTCTTGCATTTCCCCCCCCCCTCTTTTCTCTTTCAAAATATTTTTGAACACCCAATATAGATTATGCTAGAAAGTGGAATCTGTTAAAGCTAATGGGTCTACCACAACATCAGAATATTCTTCAGAAGAATCTTTACAAGGAATGAAATCTAATGTTACAACTGAGGTTGGAGAAGCAAATTGATTCTACATGGGAAGGAGACTGAAGCTGGGATGAATATTTCTCCTATAACTTTTTTTTTTAGCCTTATGCACATTATAAGAATGACAGGTTTGGAAGATATAATAATTGGAATCAAAACAGGAAGTAACAAGATTAATAATTGGCAATGTTCAAATAGCTTTATTGGAAGTAGCAAGATGTTCTCAATGTAAAAAGTAAAATGAAAAGTACTAAATATTAAACAGGATAAAGATAATGTCAACCAACTATTGGTAATATGCATGCTCAAGAACTAGTGGTGGAAGCTTTTTTCTTGAGCTCAAGAATAAATAGAGTTGGACAGTTTGCTGAACAAGTAAAGAAGGGATTACTTTGGAGGAAAAGCAATAAAATCATGAAAAATAAAAATACTTCAATAACAAAGAGCTAAATAATTAAAGCAATGGTTTCCCCTGTGGTGATGTATATGCCTATGAAAACTGAACACCAAAAATGAAAGAAATAAAATATTTTTGTAGTATGCATCTGAGGTGTTACTAAGAGTACCATGAACTGCAAGAACTAGTCATTTAGCTCTGGATAAAATGAAGACCATTTCATAAGGTAAGGATCAGCAAACACAAACTCACACAGTTGGGCATATCATATGAGCAGATAATGGATCAGGAAAAAATATTATGCCCAGCAAGTTTGGGAAAGGTAGGAAAATTGAGAAACAAAAGATATGGTAAATGAAAGCATCAATAAAAATAATGGACTATCCTTACTAGATGGAGGTCAGGATGGAAGGTATCTATCTGTCCATATAGCCAGTAATTGTTCAGCCCAACCTGATAGCATCTAACTCATTTATAAGTACTAATCATATCTATGATGCTGCAGAATGCAAGGAATCACAATAGATTTGTTACTACAAGGTTTGGAATTAACAGCTGTATTTCTATCTTAAAACTTTGAAAGGTTATGAATTATACCTTCCAAAAAGTCCATCGAAGTACACATTATAGATAAATCTATACGTTCCTCAGAGGCACCACTTTAGATTCACAGGTCTCTTCCAGAATATAGTCAAGGTTAAATTGCAAGGAAGATATATGTTTTAACAGAATTTCTTTTTAATCGGGTTTAGAAAACTGTGAAATTTATTTTATTTTATTTGTCAATCACTTATAAGATAATACGTACAAGTATATACATAGTTATGAATACATGAAATGGGTACTTTTAAGAAAAATAAAAGAAACAATAGGACAGGGATGGTAGGCACGTTGATGTGCTTATGCACGCCCCCTACAGACCTCTTAGGAAAGGGGTGAGGTCAATAGTAGACAGTCTAAGGTTAAAGTTTTTGGGGTTTTGGGAAGAAACCACAGAGTCAGGTAGAGTATTCCAGACATTGACCGCTCTGTTGCTGTAGTCGTATTTCCTGCAATCAAGTTTGGTGCGGTTAACCTTGAGTTTGTATCTATTGTGTGCTCTTGTGTTGTTATGGTTGAAGCTGAAGTATTCATTGACAGGTAAGTCATTGCAATGTATGATTTTATATACCATACTTAGATCAGACCGAAGATGGCATAATTCAAGGTTTTCTAGGTCTAGAATTTCAAGTCTGGTGGCATAAGGTATTCTATAATGAGTAGAGGAGTGGAGAACTCTTCTTGTGAAATATTTCTGGACTTTCTCAACTGTGCTAATATCAGATATGTAATATGGGTTCCAGACTGATGAGCTGTATTCGAGTATTGGTCTAGCAAATGTTTTGTATGCTCTAGTTAGTAGTGTGACATTACCAGAGAAAAAACTACGTAGGATTAGGTTAACAACTCTTAATGCCTTTTTGGCTATGTAGTTACAGTGGGCTCTAGCACTTAGATCATTAGAGATGAGTATTCCAAGGTCCTTGACAGAGCTTGGATCATCAACAAGGTCTTGACTATTCAGCTTGTATTTTATTTTCTGATTTTTTTTGCCAATATGTAAGATAGAGCATTTATTTGTTGAGATTTGAAGTTGCCATTTGTTTGACCATTCTGATACATAGTCAAGATCTTTTTGTAGGGTAGCAGTATTGTCTGTGGTATTGAACAGCTTTACATCATCAGCGAAGAGAACGCAGTTGCTCTTAATATGATCCCAGAGGTCATTTATGTAGAGTATGAAACAGTTGGTCCTAGACACTGCCTTGGGGGACACCACTGTTGACAGGTACAGAATTTGATAGGACACTCCCAATTTTGACCATTTGTTGTCTGTTTGACAGAAATGCTTCTATCCAGTTATGCAGGTATCCAGAGATACCATAAGACCTTATGGTAGTTTGTCGTGTACCACTGAATCAAAGGCTTTACAGAAGTCTATGTAGATTGCGTCAATTGTTTTGCCCTGATCAAAATACTTACACACTTTCTTGATATGGTATCTCCAACTGATTACCAATAACTCTCATTATCATTACTAGTTACAAAACTGATTTAACCATTATTGACAACATATTCTTAAAGTTGCATCAACTTCTAAATCGGACTTTGCAACACCATTGACTAAAATAAGTTTATTTTAGTTGGCAGTATTTAATAGTTCAGTGATGAGTATGAATTTTAACCACTAGGTTTTTATCTCATTAGAAGACAGTAGAGTTAGAATATCATTCATATTGGGGAAGGCACTGATGCTCTCAATAGAAGTGGGAATGGTGAGGGCTGCTTGCAAAATAAGACAAATGCTGAGAAGGAAGAGTCCTAGTCTTGAGAATGTTCATTGTTGTAAGTATCCCTGCTTGAATGCTTAACAATGTCCTAGTTGGGTTGCCTTGAAAGACATGCCACAACATTTGCAGATGGCCTGTAATACAGAGTAGTCTGGAGAATCACATAAAGGAACCCTTTAAGGAATAGCCTGCATCATTCTGAAGATTCTGAAGGTAAACAGGAACAGACTTTAGATATACTACTGACATTGAATCACAAATAACAGGCCACTATCATTGTAAAATGACAACTGAACCAAAATGGTCTATTCGCTTGCAAAAGGTAAGGGAAATTCTGTATATTCATAGTCCAGGATCAAGACATGGGTAATTTTTCACAAACCAAAAAGAGAAATACACTGGATGCAAAGATCAAAAACAGTAATTTATGAATATAAAAACAACAGCAATTTGTGATTTGGGGGGATTCTGTTAGTTTCTTTGTTTTTTTGAGGAATGGTCTAAAATTCACAGCACCATTAAACAAAATAATGACTTTGCTAGAATTGTAATGGTAAGTGGAAATTGTACTTTCAGACTTGCAAAATTCTGTTAATGTACCTTTAAAATGAAGTAGAATTGGCTTATTTATTACTTATGTATTTATTTATTTTGTCAAACAATTATTAGATAACAGGTATAAGTATAAACATGGTTATAAATACATGAAATGGATAAGAATAAGAAAAAAAAAGAAACAATAGGACAGGGACGGTAGGCACTTTTTGGTGCACTTATGCATGCCCCCTACAGACCTCTTAGGAAAGGGGTGAGGTCAATAGTAGACAGTCTAATGTTGAAGATTTTGGGGTTTGGGGAAGAAACCACAGAGTCAGGTAGAGTATTCCAACCATTGACTACTCTGTTGCTGAAGTCGTATTTCCTGCAATCAAGTTTGGTGCTGTTTATCTTTAGTTTGTATCTATTTTGTGCTCTTGTATTGTTTTGGTTGAAGCTGAAGTATTCATTGATAGGTAGGACATTGCAATATATAATTTTATATACTATACTTAGATCGCACCGAAGGGGCATCGTTCTATGTTGTCTAGGTCTAAAATTTCAAGTCTGGTGGCATAAGGATTCTTCTCGTAAAATATCTCTGGACTTTCAATTGTATTTATATCAGATATGTAATGTGGGTTCCAGACTGATGAGCCGTATTCAAATATTGGTCTAGCAAATGTTTTATATGCTGTAGTTAGTAGAGTGATATTACTGGAGAAAAAGCTACGCAGGATTAGGTTAACAACTCTTAATGCCTTTTTGGCTATGTAGTTACAGTGGGCTCTAGCACTTAGATCATTTGAGATGAGTACTCCAAGGTCCTTAACAAAGTTTTTGTAATCAACAAGGTCTTGACTATTCAGTTTGTATTTTATTTTCTGATTTTTTTTGCCAATATATAAGACAGAGCATTTATTTGTTGAGATTTGAAGTTGCCATTTGTTTGACCATTCTTAGTCGAGGTCTTTTTGAAGGGTAGCAGCATTGTCAGTGGTGTTGAATAGCTTTACATCATCAGCGAAGAGAACGCAGTTGCTCTTAATATGATCACAAAGGTCGTTTATGTAGAGTATGAAGAGAGTTGGTCCTAGAACATTGCCTTGGGGGACACCACTGTTGACAGGTACAGGATTTGATAGGACGCTCCGAATTTTGACCATTTGTTGTCTGTTTGACAGAAATGCTTCTATCCAGTTATGCAGGTATCCAGAGATACCATAAGACCTTATGGTAGTTTGTCGTGTACCACTGAATCAAAGGCTTTACAGAAGTCTATGTAAATTGTGTCAATTGCTTTGCCCTGATCAAGTTGTGTAGTCCATATGTTTTTACAGTGCAAGAGTTGCAGGTTACAGGACAGTTTCCTTCTGAAACCAAACTGTTTGTTAGAGAGTAGGTTGTTTGTCTCTAAGTGGAGGATAATGGATTGGTTAATAATTGATTCCATGACTTTACAGGTGACGCAGCATAAAGAGATTGGTCTGTAATTTTCAACTAAGCTGGGGTCTCCCTTTTTCAAGATGGGAATGACTGTGGCTAGTGACCATAGATTTGGCAAGGAGCTGGCCCTGAAAGATATTTCAAAGATTATGCTTAGAGGTTCAGCTATGGCAGTGGGTAGCTTTTTTAAGAAATAGGCACAAACTCCATCCAGTCCAATAGATAAAGATGGTTTCAGATTGCGTAGTGCTTTTTCAACATTGTCTTTCATAAATTCGATAATGTATTAGATCATTGTAGTTGTCTGTGGTTCGACTAGGAAATATTGGGCATGATCCATTGCTGTTTACAAATACTGAGCCAAAGAATGTGTTAAAGAGGTTGGCTTTAATGGTGTCATCATTTCAATCTTTACCATTTGGTTCTTTTAGGGGTGGGATGGACCTTGAGTCTTTTAGTTTGTTGTTTACAAAGTTGTAGAAAGCGCGGGTGGAATTGGTGCATAGAAGGTTTTCCTCTGGGCATGTATCCTGTATCTTCTATCTGGTAAGGTAAGGTTGACATCAATCTTGCAAGTTTCAAAGTACAGTTCTCCACCCTCACCTTTACAGCCAGATAATTTAGGGAGGGAACCTCCCTCCCCCTCCCAAGCCTCTAGGCAGCGGTGGGCCATGCTGTCCCTGATCTGACTGTTCCCTAGGCAGCATCTTTTTGTTCAGTCTGCCAAGGTCATTCCCAAATACCATTACAGGAATTAAGCATTTTTGCTAATGGGCAATTCAACTGACGTAATGTATTGTTTCCAGATAGCAGTAAATGAAACATGACCTTGTCTCCAAAGGAGGATTCAGAACTTCAAAATCCAAAGAAAATTCAAATGAAGAAAAATTTTGGAAGTATGCTAGTAATTAAGTATGCTATCAAATTACTGGCTTCTGCTCTGTTTGGCTGTTTCCTACATTTCCCCCCAAGGTTTTCTTTAGCATTTTCCATCCATTTTACTTTTTTTTTTTCTAAATCCTTGACTTTTGCCAACTCTCTCAATGGCTTTTATTTAATAATACTCTTTAAATACACTTCTCAGAAACTAAAGAACAAGAAAACAATCTCTTCCATTTAATGTAGCAAAGTCATTCATTCAATAATTGCAATTTGTTGTACTTAGCTCCTAATCTTTAAATGAGTATTCTTTATTCTCTGTATTAATAATCAGCAGCAGCTATAATATAATCTAAGGTCCTAACACACATATGATTGAAAGAAGAAACTAGTCTTGCAAACTAATACTTTTCTTCATAAATTTTATTTGATATATTTTATTATGAAGTAGAGATATTCCCTATTATCTGTGCATACTTTTATGCCTCCATTTTTTCCTCTTAAACTGTTACATAATAATATGAAACAGATCAAGGTAATTTTCTGTCAAACTCAAAATGTCTAACATCAACAAAAATGATTAGCCCATCAGTGCTTACCCTCTAGTTGTTTAATATGAGAATACAAAAATGTTATTCAATTAGTGTCCTGTTCCTTGAACCATGTGCAGTAAAGACAACTGAAGGATGACACGTTTTGGTATTCATGTTTATCAATTGGAGGGTGAGCAACGACTAGCTCATACTTGCATTGCCCCCCCCCCCAAAAAAAAAAAACAGCTAAGCAGTTCCTCTCAGTTCCACATTCCTATCTTTTGTTCTGTGTTGCATCTAAAAGCCCCCGGTGTGATATAGCCCGCCAGCAAGTTTGCAATCAAGTATTTTTCCCAGTATTTCTATCCATGGTTTCATGCTGCTATGGTGGCTAGAGGAAGAAAGAGGGCTGCCTAAATGCGGCCCCCTCCCTACCCATAAAAACCCTATATAGGCAGACTCTACAAACAAGAGGCTAAAGCTCTATGGGAGAAGAAGGGCAATAACTGTGAATTCTGGGAAAGAAGAGGGGGCAAGTGTTCCCAGTAGTAAAAAACAAGGTTTGTAGAGCCACAGCAATTCAAAAGAAAAGATCACCTTTACTACAGTTTCAGATACAGCAGAGCTGTCAGAAATAAATTGACCCAGAGCTCCAAAACAACCGACATTGTGACATTCGGACAGCTCCTGAGCTGATCCAAAGTGACATTGAGCAGATGTGGCCTGAGGTATTTAAATGCCTGTGTAAAAGCAAGAGCTTGATATTGAAATGCAGATGCTCAATGTGTGTATAGAGCACAACATGAAAAGGGCAGGCATCACTTTTTTAATTTTATTTTAATCAATCAATCAATTAATTAATTAATTTATCAAGCAATTATAAGATAACAGGTATAAGTATAAACATAGTTATGAATACATGAAATGGATACATATAAGAAAAATTAAAGAAAAAAATAAAAGAAACAATAGGACAGGGATGGTAGGCACGTTGGTGCACTTATGCACACCCCTCTTAGGAAAGGGGTGAGGTCAATAGCAGACAGTCTAAGGTTAAAGTTTTTGGGGTTTGGGGAAGAAACCACAGAATCAAGTAGAGTATTCCAGACATTGACCACTCTGTTGCTGAAGTCATATTTCCTGCAATCAAGTTTGGTGTGATTTACCTTGAGTTTTTTGTTTTATTTTGTTTCTATTCCCCAAGTGTATGTGAAATGGGAATTGAGATATCTAATACCCAGCTGTGTGCCTTATTATTTGATATAGTCTCCTTAATTATCTGCAGTGGTGTGTACAGGGTGAGACTGAGAGTATAAATGCAGTGTAATTTACAGGTACCATTTTTTTTCCTACACTGACATTCTATGCAAAATTCAACGAAATACACAATATTTACAGTTATTATAAATCCCGAAATTAAAGATTCTGGAAAGCTAAGGAGCTGGGGTTATGGACCACCAAGAAGATTGGCAAAAGTTTGGTGTAGTAAGAAGCAGCAGACCATGAGTTCAGCCCTTTTCTTATTCATGAAAGCCAGCCCAGCTTGCCTCATAAGGTTGCTGTTATGGGGAAAATAGGAGGAGGAAGGTGTGTTGGATATGTTCACCACTTTGAGATATTTGTAAAAATAATAAAGGCGAGATATAAATAGATTAAAAAACAGTAGTGGAAAGAGACTGAGAAGATTGGGTATTGGGCTTGTGGGAAGATGCTTAGAAGATGTGGTAGCACTGTGAATTTTTATAATACTAATTTTTACCCTTGCACAAGGGTAGAGTAGAAACAGCAAGAATTTGTAGTTGCGCAAATAAAACTCAAATTCTAGTACCTAATTTTCTACCAATATTACATCTCAAACAGAAAATCTTAATTACAGAATTGCATTGTAAATTGATGTTTTATTTTATTTGTTCAGTCTGATACATTTTGTTTTTTCCTGGGATTGGAGTTCCAACCATTAAATTAATGGGGTAATTGGAAAGACCAAATCATTCAAAAGTATCTACAAATGCATTTTCCTGTGCTTGTTTCACCAATTCATACAATAAATTATTATATTGTTCTCATGTAAGATTAAAATACTGTGCACTCAGAAGTCAAAATAAATAAAACATACTCCCAATAAAAAAACACTTGAAGTTTAGTATTTCTTTGCTATTACTGCCCTATTTTACATGTGTAGCCCAAAAGGGACAAGCAGAATAAAGTGTTTGACTCATTGTTGCTTAAGCTTTTCAACATTGAGTGTGCTTTTCAACATTTTGGGAGGGGGATTAAAAGATCAAGAATGCGTCTGACACAATGCGTCTGTTTTTTGGCAGCAGGGATTAGGAGACTGGTCAGAGTTGAGAGAAAGCTGAATGGAGTACAGGAATATCTGCAATGAAAACCTATTCTACAGTGCTTAGGACCTCAGACTGGGCTGAAGGGTGACTTTCCAACATGACAAAGATCCTAAGCATACAGCCAATAGAATACAGGAGTGGCATAGGAACAACTCTGAGAATGTCCTAGAGTGGCCCAGCCTTGAACCCCATTGAACATTTCTGAAAGGACCTGACAATGGCTGTCTACTGACAGTCGACAGCCAGTCTGACTGAGCTTGAGAGGATTTGCAAGGAAGAAAATCCCCCAATCCAGGTGTGCAAAGCTTGTCGCGTCATACCCAAAAAGTCTCAAGGCTGTAATTGCTGCCAAAGGTGCTTCAATGAAGTACTGAGTGAAAGGTCTAATATGTAGTATTTCAGGTTTTTTTTCTTTTTAATAAATGTACAGACATTTCTAAAATTCTGTTTTCACTTTGTCATTATGGGGTACTGAGTGTAGATTGATAAGGAAAAAAATGAATTTCAACAACTATAGAATCAGGCTGCAGCATGACAAAATCCACAAAAGTGAAGGGGTTCTGAGTACTTTCTGAATGCACTGTAATACTGTATATTGTATATATAAAAGTTGCATTTGAGAAATGATTGTTGTAGTAAAAAGGAAATCTCTATAAATAACTACATTATTCGCATTTTCAAATGTTACGAATTACAATAGGATTTATCTGTAACGTGGATTTTTAAAAAATCTGTTGAATTTACCATCGCCAATGATACAAAAAACTCCTGCCATTTCATTCTTCTTAATATATAGGAAGATCTGGATCAGTTCATCTCAGTTCTACCATCCAACCTTTCTAGACTACGGTAGTTGCTAGAATCCACATCTTCCGGTCAGATCCGTATATCTGCCATTCTTCAACAGAAGAAAGGCTTTTTTAAAAAAAATTGATACATTTAATTCTTTTCCTCTCATGTATCCTAAATATCCTATTTCTTACATTGGCTTTGTATAACCTTTTACACAATTTATAACCATTGCCCTGTTCACACCTGCGGATTGGTGTAATCTACATCGGACTGTGGGGAGGAGTTCTAATTCCCTTTATCTTACTTGGATGCCCTGAGGGACCCCAGACCCCACTTCACCTCTCTTCAATAAAAAAGATTCCTTTCGAAATACAAAGTTTTCAAGAGTTCATACTTGTATTTTTTTTTGGAGAGGCTGGTCCTTACACTTCCTGTTGTATTCCACCTTATCAATTTTTAAATTGTGATGCCCAGAAGTGAACACTGTGCCATGTGAGGTCACACCAGCATATTAGAGTAGCATCTTTACTGCTTGGGGGGTCTAGGTCTGTTGACACAACTTGGAACCACTGTACAGTATTAGCTGCTTTAACCACGGTATCTCACCACTGATCTGTCTGGAGCTGATGGTCTAACGAAAAGCTCCAGAAATGTTTTCTAGCAAACTCAAGGGAGACATACTCTGTCTTTATATACTTTTTCAAATGCAGAACTGCATTTTTCTATGTTGGAATTCACTTCATTATTTATATTTCTCCATTATGTCAGTCAGTATCACACTGAATACTGTTTCATTCTTAGTTATCCCATCCAATTTGATACCATCTGCAAAACTGACCATTTCTCTGTCCAGCCGTAAAAAGGTTAAACCAAACTGGGCTCAGGGAAATTTCAATTAAGATTTGATTACCTATTTATTAATCAGGCTTGATGAATTGCTGATCCATCAAACAGCCATCTGGACCCTATTTGAACAGTTTACAAGAAAAAAAATAGTTGCCTTTGTTGAAAATCATAATGAAATTACTATACGCTTTACTGTATCCCCTTTCATTCCCAATGCATTTCTTGACTAGATGACCTGCTCCCAAAAAAAACACATTGCTTTTTAATAGTCAACGCATCCCCCCTTCAAATGGATGCATTTTCAGTGCCTAGTGATTAATTAATACCTTTCCAGATACCAGTATCATGGTGGTGTGTAAACCTATCAAACAAACAAATAAACAGAAAAGCTTTCTCATTCGTGAGAAAGAAGCCTGCTATTATTTTTCAATGTGTTTAGCCAAAATGTCCTCGCAATAACTGACAACTTGTACTAGCTATAAAAAGAATGAGGGGTCCTTGGTGCTCTCAGAGCTTGCTTGTTTTTTCGACTAATCTTCAGTCCTGACTAGCACTGATGATGTTACCTAGTTTGAGTAATGAAATGTCTGCAAGAAAACAAGCAAGCACCAAGGACCCCTCATGTCAACCCTGAACTGCAAATATTATCCTTTATTAGTATAAAAAGAATCGATGGAAAATGTTTATTTGTTGATGGAAGAGACTACCTTGTTTGCTTTGAAGCCAAGGTTTGATCTAGGACCACGAAACAGTGATTTTTGCCCTTCAACGCAGAGACGCCTAGAAGTTTAGCTGCAACAACAGGACTACAGGTAGTCCTCAACTTGCAACCACAATTGAGTTCAAAATTTCTGTTGCTAAGTGAGACAGTTGTTAAGTGAATTTTGCCCCATTTTATGACCTTTCTTGCCACAGTGGTTAAGTGACTCATTGCAATTATTTCATTAGTAACATGGTTGTTAAGTGAATCTGGCTTCCCCATTGAGTTTGCTTGTCAGAAGCTTGCAAATGATGATCACATGACCCCAGGACACTGCAACCGTCATAAATATGAAGCAGTTGCCAAGCATCCGAATTTTGATCACGTGACCATGGGGAGGCTGTAATGGTCATAAGTGTGAAAATGATCCTGTCACTTTTTTCAACAATGTTGTAACTTTAAACAGTCACTAAACAAATGTTAGTATTTTTAAAAGCAAAATAAAAATATTTTGTTTATTGATTTGGTAAGCATTTAAAATTAACCTGCCAATTCAAATAAAGTCATGTCCACCATTATATCCTTATATGCATGCAGTTCTGTGCTGTCATCTATAGAGATTCTCAATCACCCAGGTCATGGTTATCCCAAAAGTGGGGGGGAGGGTTTCCAAAAGGCAACTGGACTTTGTATTTTCCTTGAAGTCTTCAAGGAAAAAACCAAAATCCAGTTGCCTTTTATGGGGGAAAGGCACTTTTGGGAGTTCTGTGCTGTTATACAGTCTAAATAATATTAGTTATTGGGAATGCACTTGGGAGGGTGGGAGAAAATATAGCATTCAAATTAGTATATGAAGATATGCAGCAAGACCATTGTTTAAAGATGCAAGGAAATCGATGCAAAATACAGAGGCTCAAAGCACTTGCTTGCCTTTCCCACAGAACATCTTTTCTCCAGAAGCAATCAACTAGACTGCAGATCCTAGCATCTCTTCTGGAGCATGAAGCTATTCTATTTTCTTTCTGTCAGACAGACTTGTTTGGACTAGGGAACCTATTACGCTCAATGGAAATTAATGTTCTTCTGAGGATCTGAAAACACTTCTAGCATGTTTTCCTACTCTCCTAAGTTGCATAAGCTAAAGAGCTTTGCATAAAAGAGAGAGAAGAGGAAGAAATGAAAAAGGGTTTTATAAGCCTTAATTACTGAGGGCATTCTTGTTCTAGATCTGCTGTGACTCAGGCATAACCTCAGTTTAGACATGCACAAGTTGATTGTTTTGTGCACTAACCTAAAAGCAAGGTAAGTGACATTTTGGCTGTTCTAGATATTTTTTTTAAATGGCATTTTTGAATGCTATAGATAATTACATGATCACTATGAATATATTACCTAGGATAGTGTTTCATGGAGGATATTTTTTAGTTTCATTAACAGCAGAACAGAAATATAAAATCCTTCACTTTTGCTGTCACTTCTATATATGAATTCCAAGGCATCAAATGTCAGTTTTAGAAAAACATCCTCCGTACATGGTAAGGATCAGGGATGAAAAATAAAGGTATCACACAGAAAGCTCCTTAATGTCATTTCAATCTGTATTACTGATTTAAAGGTAGAAAGTGGTTCAACTTTCAAAAGAGATTTTTTTTCAGATGCCCCTAAATCTCAAAAGAAACTACTTCTCTCTTTCCTAGCTTAATAAATCACATGGGTGTTATCTACTTTCTTCTATGTGATTCTTATCATTTCACTGATCTAGAAACAACCAGACTCTTCAAATATCACTGCTGCTAGGGGCACATGGGGAGTAGCCACATCAGAAGCTCACCTTTTATATCCTAGCTTGAAAGTTATCTCCAAGTAGCACAAGATATTATGTGGATCTCTGGCCAAAATAGTTTTGTTGAAGGGGAGATTTTTTTAAAAAAATAAATTTTATTGATTTTACAGTTAAAACAAACCAACAACACATACATAAATGAAAGAGAGAAAAAGAAGAAAGGGAGAAGAAAATAGAAAGAAAAAATAGAAAACAATTAAAAACATTCTCATCTTCAACAGTTTGTAAGACCTCTTTTTTATCCCTATTTTATGCCATATACACACACCTAATCCTTACATATATCTGAGTATCACTACTATGGATTTATCCTATCCTCTTTTGCCTTTTAGTGTGAAGTCTATCTTTGGTCTATCCATTTGTACCAGCATTCCAGCTGTTGTAGTATGCTGAAGTGTCTTTATTTTTTAATGCCAAAGTTAATTTGTCCATTTCTGCACAACTTGAAATATAATTAACTGAGTATTTAATGTCCATCTTTTCTTGGGTTTTTCCCTACCCTTCCATATTATCTGAATTGGATTGTGATCTGCCCATTCATTAGGTAAAATTTCAATCCCTTTTATCTCATTTGCTATTTCCCCGTTCATCCATGCCATATCAATTTGTGTCCATATTTGATGAGGATTTGAATAGAATGTAAATTGTTTTTTCTCGGGATGTGATCTTCTCCATATATCAATCAAATTTAACTCCTTCATCATTTCCATACATATCTTGGGAAGCTCTCTTCCCCCCCCTTTGTTCTTCCCCCCATTACTGTGGTCTTTTTGATAATTAGCAATAGAATTAAAGTCTCCTATGATACAAATATTTCTTTTTTCCAATCCTACTATTTTTCCATAAAGATGCTTAAGAAATTCTTTTTGTTCTCTGTTCGGGGCGTAAATTACCACTAAGAGAATCGGGATGACATTAATCCAGATCTGCAAAACCAGAGTTCTTCCCTCAGAATCTGACCACATTAAATCTGCTTTCAAATCCTCTTTAACATATACTGCAATCCCTTTCTTTTTCCCCATGTCTGCTGGTGCGGTAAATAGCTTCACTAATTTCGGACATTCTAGGTATTTTTCGTCTGTTTTCTTTATATGAGTTTCTTGTAGGCATATTATATCAGCATTTTGTTTGATTGGTTTAGCTATTATCCTTTTCCTTTTTATCATCTAGTTTAAACCATTTATATTAATTGATATAAATGGCAAGGTGGCAAGGCAAGGACGAACAGAGGTACAGAAGCCCGTTTCAGTTAATCTCTTTTTGCGGTTGGCATGATCCTTTGAGGGTGCACGAGTCCGGAGAGATTCATGCCAGCGTGGGGAGACTTGGTTGCAGTGTGGGAAGGCAACCCCCTGCAGCAAAGAGGAGCCCTCCAGAGCCCAACGAGCAAGAAACAGCCTCATATCAATGGCGGCTCCAAAGTCCGGACTGCCACCGATGTAAAGAAGTGAGTGAGTGACAGTTTGTGAGATCATCAGGGAAGAGTGTGGCAGAGAAAATTAGTAATTGGAATGACATTTTTATAAGGCATGTTACAAGTGTCTGAACAGATGAACACTATAAGAAGCCTGATGATGGCAGATGAGATTCTGCCGAAACGTTGCTACAACTTTAAAAGCACAACTACAATGACGTTACAACAAAGCTGAATGCCATATATATATATATATATATATATACATATTTGAAGTTATAGAGGCTGAGCATAGACCTACAAAATTATATATGTGATTTAGAATTTGGATTTAAAATAATACAGTGTAATATTTTTATATGTAAGTACTTATACTCCAGTAACCAGTTAACAGCACAGCTATCCAGCAGATAGATAGATTAAGTAATTAGATAACTGGACCCAGGTCATGGACTTCAATTATATTCAGGCTCATCTTACATATCATTACTTATTTTATTTACCATTCTAAGTCTTCTATATTAACTTCTCCACATATTTCACTCTTCTTAATTCTATCTTAATTAATCATCTTAATTTGAGTCATTATATTTATATCTTTTGTCCATTCTCTATTATACCTTTGTCTCATTCCTTTTAAAAAGAAAGAAATTTCTCCTGAAATCACTAATCAGAGTATGATGCCTTTCTATCTCCCCACTAAATTAATCAAATTAATCTTTAAAATACCCAATCCGATTTTGCTTGGTACATTCTAACTGAATAATATATCTAAAACAATTAAATACATAGTTAAGCAATAGATTTAAATATTAAAAACAAAATACTATAATGAAAGTTTTATAATAACATCAATACCATAATCTTAATAAACTCTTTAATTAAAGTTTAATATTCTAAATCTCCCTCATATTATATTTTCAAACCAATCATTATTAACATTCCAACATTTTAATCTCTTATCAACTCTCAAGCCATTTAAATTTTCTATTTCTGATACAATACTACAATATCATCTTATGTACCTTGCAAAATCTCCTTGAAGAAATTATACTTATCCTTTATCCCTAAAAAAATTTCTTTTTCTCATTTAATTTCAAAACTTTGTAGCTTTTCTCCACCTTTTCCCTTTCTTTCTTCCCCCAACAAACCTTTCTAGCCCCCTTCTTCTAGCCTCTGCCTTACTGGCTTCCCTTCTCTGTCGCATTCCTCTTCCCTTTTGTTTACCATCCTTATATTGATTTTGCACCTTGTTTTTCCCTTTCTTAAATGTTTTTTTAAATCTTAAGTCCTTTATTTCTCTTCTTTTTCCTCTTCCTTCCCTCTTGGTCGAGTTCTGAGATTTATTAAAGATGGCTTCCTCTCTTTGTTCTTCTTCTGCTGTCTTCATCTGTTGCAATGTTTGTTGATAATTAATAAGCGCCATTTCTAAAAAAAAGGAAGGCTTCTTTCACACCAGCTTTACCATTTTGTTTTGCTTGCTCATAATCTTTTCTCAGTTCCTCGATAGAAGAAGCCATTATAAATCTTTTCTTTTCTTTTCTCTTACAACAGCCAGAATATTCCAAAGGAAAAATAAGACAATCCCAAAGTTCTCAGTCAGTCCAAACCAAGACAGAGTTCCCACTCTCTCCTCCTGGGGTAGTATCAATTAGAGAAAAAGAAAGTCCAAATCTGTTTCTTAAAGTCTTATTGCAATATATTTTAGTCTTTCAATCCTTAAGGAATCTCCTCCAACAAGGTCTTAGCATACAAATTTTTTTTTTTTTAAGTCCTCTCTTTTCCCACTCACCGCTTAGAGCCAGTTTTCACCTAAAAAAAATAGGTTTCTTAATGTTCACTTTTTATTCCGTAAAAAAAGAGGGTAAGCTATCCTTTCAGCACCATTAAACTGCCGCTTTTTTCCTCTTCTCAAGGTATCATTCAGAAAGTCATACTTTTCAGGAATTTTGTTAAATATGTCTTAGAGTCCTAGGAACCAAGAAAACTTTCTCCTCTCAAGCACTTTCTCCACTTCCTCCTGCGCATTCTTACCCGGCTGCCAGCTTCTTTGTGGCGGCCATTACGGACCGCCGCTGCACCGTCCTGGGAAAAGGGGTTCTGCCGGCCGGGAAGGGGTCTGCAACATCCCCAAACCCTTCTCCGGATCCCCTACCTTCAGCTGCCCCTGCAGGGCAGCCTAGCTCCGCACTCCGCCTGGGTCGGAGCCCCAACGGCTAGCGCGGCAGGGATCGCGCAGCTGCAAATCCCTGCCGCTCGTGAAGCCGACAAACCGGAAACCTTTTTATATGAGTTTCTTGTAGGCATATTATATCAGCATTTTGTTTGATTGGTTTAGCTATTATCCTTTTCCTTTTTATCATCGAGTTTAAACCATTTATATTAATTGATATAAATGGCAAGGTGGCAAGGCAAGGACGAACAGAGGTGCAGAAGCCCGTTTCAGTTAATCTCTTTTTGCGGTTGGCATGATCCTTTGAGGGTGCACGAGTCCCGGAGAGATTCATGCCAGCGTGGGGGAGACTTGGGTTGCAGTGTGGGGAAGGCAACCCCCCTGCAGCAAAGAGGAGCCCTCCAGAGCCCAACGAGCAAGAAACAGCCTCATATCAATGGCGGCTCCAAAGTCCGGACTGCCACCGATGTAAAGAAGTGAGTGAGTGACAGTTTGTGAGATCATCAGGGAAGAGTGTGGCAGAGAAAATTAGTGGCGGAGAGGAGGATTGGAATGACATAGACTTTTATAAGGCTGTTACAAGTGTCTGAACCCAGATGAACACTATACAGAAGCCTGATGATGGCAGATGAGATTCTGCCGAAACGTTGCTACAACTTTAAAAGCACAACTACAATGACGTGGGAAAATATCCAAACAAAGCTGAATGCCATATATATATATATATATACATTATTACATGAAGTTATGTATAGAGGCTGAGCATAGACCTTACAAAATTATATATGTGATTTAGAATTTGGATTTAAAATAATACAGTGATAATATTTTTATATATAAGTACTTATACTCCAGTAACCAGTTAAGAGCACAGCTATCCAGCAGATAGATAGATTAAGTAATTATATACTGGTCAATCCTAATACAGAGATTCTATCACTGAATGTTAATTTGGGATAATATAATTAATATAGTACAACAACAGAAACAAATCTTTAAAAAAATGACTTCCACAACTACTACAGCTCTGAAAACTGGAAGAAAGGTCACCTCGACGTTAACAACTACGTCGGCAACAGCTTCACCCATGGCACAAAAAACCATAGAAGAAACATTACCAGTGGAGAAACAAGCTAACATCTTGAATGCCAACATCCTATTAATTTTGCTGACTTTACAGGAATCGATGATGAAGCTGCAAGAAACAATGATGAAAAACCATAACGAGACGAGAGCAGATATCAATGAACTAAAAGAGGAGATGGGGAAATTAAAAGCAGAAATGAAAGCGGATATCTCCAAAGTAGAAGACAAAGTTGGATTATTACAGCAGGCCTTGGAGAAAAATGAAGCAACAATAAAAGAGGTAGAGAAAAGGACTGAACAAACCGAAAGGAAATTAGAAAGGGTAGATAAAGAATTAAAGAATGTGAGTAAAGAAATGGAGGACTCACTGGTCTACTTCGAGATGGACAAGGCTGCTACATACTTGAGATTCCAAAATGTAATGGAATCCAAAGAAGAAGACCTGGAACAATTAATGGCGGGAATACTGGCTGGACTATTGGAAAAGGATAAAGATGACATCTTAAGGGAGTTTGATGAAGTTTACAGGATTAGCACTAATTATGTGAGATGCCACAAATGCCCAAGAGAAGTCCATATATGATTTGTGAGAAGGAGTGTCTGGGATATCATATATAGGATGTCAAGAGATGAAACAATCACGTATAAAGGTAAAGAAGTCTTGATTCTCAAACAAATACCAAGAAGAGTAAGGGAACAAAGATGAGACTACAAGTTCTTAGCAGCTTACCTAAATCAAAAAAGAATCGTATTTAAATGGCTAATCCCAGAGGGGATGTTAGTTTTTTGGAATGAAAGGAAAATTAAAATAGACTCCATGGAAAAGGCCCAGGAATTTTATGAGTGATTGGTAGGTCCAGAAGACCAGAGCAGTAAGGAGGAACTGGAAACAAACTCCCAGGAAGATCATAAGAACATAGATGGAACTTTAGGAAATCAAGGAAATACTCATCTACATCAGGAGAGAGAAGAAAGTAGGACAGATCTTCAGGCACAAGGAGAGACCGGAGCCATTACAAGACAAAGAGCGAAACAGAATTAATTAAATGGAAGAAGGGGAGAATTTTCTTCTGACATGTTCAGAACTATAATTCACTAAGTGATCTTTTAAAATATGATAGAATCTTTAGGTCAAGAGCCAAAATAAAGCAGCAGGGTCTATGTGAAATAGAGAAAAAGAGAAGAGATTTCCCACCCATCCTAGCTGGGACACCCAGCTAATTAAAGGTAGGATTTACATCCAAGACTAATCTGAACAAACACTTGCTTTATGTTATATGGTTTCTTCATTGAAATATTGCATTGTTTGTGAAGAATCATTTTAATTGATAATTGGCTATACAGTGTATAACATTCACCATGGATAGAAGTAAGAGGCTCAGAAATGCCAGAGATTATGGTTTTTCCGCCTTCCTCTTAATAAATTACAGGTCACAAACAACTTCTGATATGACCTGAATTTCTGTCCTAACTGTACTTCCACGAGAAGTAAAAGGAAGGCAAAGAAAGAATTGGAAAATGCTAGATCCAGATGTCTACTGAAGGCTTCAAATACTGTACATCAAGACCTATTTGTTTAAGACAACACAAATTAGGCCTATAGCAATTAAGATTTGACAGAGACCTTGAGCGATTGTTTTAGATGTTTGGTGTGTTTTTTTATTTATGCATCACCATTTTATAAATTGCTAAACAAAATACAGTCTTAAAAAAAACAAATGCTTAAAAGGAGTAAACAATAAATTAAAATACTTTGTATATTTTTTCTGGAAATGGGAGCCATTATTCCCATGATGAAAGAACTGATCACAATTCACTTAGTATTGCTAGCATTTGAAAGTATTCAGAATTCAGTTTGGCATTGTCCTATTAAGGATTATATATAGATCTCACCAGCTCATCTCTACCATGAAGCATGGTCCTTTCAACCTTAATGAGCTGATGCTTGATGTGGCATGCATTGCTATATTTCAAATACAAGCAGTGACATTTTTCTTAAATTAAACCATCTTACAGTTCCTTAAATATAGAAAGCTGGATGTATTCATAATTCTGAATATCCTAAATAATGAAAAAGTCTATATATGCACAGTGAAGGGCTCTTAACTATTGTAGCAAGAATATAGTAGCTTTGACTGCTGTGCAAATTTATCTTACAATAAATATTTGCCCTGTACCTTTATTTATCTGTGTTTGTGTGTGAGTGAGTGTCTTTGTGTCAGTGCTGAATTGTGGCAATTGACTAGTTCCTGCAGTTTTCTAAGCAAGATTTTTGGAGGTGTTTGCTCTTGCCGAATTCCTAGGGCTAAGAAAAAATGACAGGGTGGAAGTCACCCAGCTGGCTTTCATCCTAAGGCAGAATTAGAACTCATAGTCTTCTGGGCTATAGGCCAGCACCTTCACCAATTCACCAAACTGGCTCTCTTTTTCTCTCTAGTTACATGGAAATTCTGTGAACAATTTTAAAGATAAAGATACCTGCCTCGAAATTAAAATAAGAGTATTTGTTCCCCATTGACCCTGGCAGTAGATTCTACCTCATTTCTAGAAAGGGGAAATATTCTTTGCCCATGGTGATTTATAAAGGTGCCATGTATAATTAAATGAGAAAGACCTGAAAATCAAATGGAAAGTGTATTCCTATCGAAAATAGGAAAACCTAAAGGCCGAATACACATTCTATCTCTATAGATAGATATCAATTATTTCAATCTAAAGACAGACTGACAGAAAATTAATCCTTTGGCCATAGCTGCAGTTTTGATCTGCTGATCATGTCAGTCCATTTTAAATTCATTTAAATTTGCCTAAATACATGTTATTTGCTTCAAAAGTAAGATAGTTTCATGATATTTGTTATTTAATTGAAATAAATGGCAATATTGGAAACATCTTGGTAATTACCTTAACTTCAGAAAGCTAGAGATTATGGAAAATGTATGATGTCACAGTTTAAAAAACCCTGGAAAATATCTGACATTTAATTATTGTTGAGAATATTTAATAAAAGTAAAATCTCATTATGGCCAAAGGATCAGCCTGCCTCTCTCTCTCTCTCTCTCTGAGAGAGAAAGAAAGAAAGAGAAAGAAAGAACACAATTCCACAGTTGTACAGTAGTCCTAAATGTAATTTATTTGGAGTGCTTTGTACAGGTAGCCCTCAACTTACGAACACAATTGAGTCCCAAATTTCTGTTGCTAAGTGAGACAGTTCTTCAGTGAGTTTTGCTCCATTGTACCTTTCTTGCCACAGTTGTTAAGGGAATGACTGCATTAGTCATTCTTACTAATTAGTCAAATTAGTAACACAGTTGTTAAGTCAATGGCTCCCCCATTGACTTGGCTTATAGAAGATCACAAAAGGTGATCACATGACCCCCGGGACACAGTAACTATCACAAATAGGAGTCAATTGCCAAAGGTCTCAATTTTGATCATGTGACTATGGGAACGCTGCAATAGTTGTAAGGATGAAAAGGGATCATAAATCACTTCTTTCAGTGCTGTTGTAACTTTGAATGGTCACTAAATAAACTGTTGTAAGTCAAAGACTGCCAGTACTTTATTTATTGAGTAAACACACCTATGATCACACTGCGAAAGCTTAAATCACACTTCATACAAGGAGACTTTATATCAATAAGCATGCATGTGATCAGAAAGTTTACTTCCTTGGCAAATTATACTCTTTTTGTTCCAATTTTGGACACTTACTTTCTAGAGTTGTTTTAATCTCCTCCCTGCCCTCTTCCTTAATGTTCCGATTGGACTTTTTTCAAAACCAGTTCAGCAATGCTCCAATTTTTAAAAACCATTTTTTCTTCATTTTTAAACTGAGATCAATAAAATATCTGCCTCTTGGTTGAGATTTGGTTCCAATCATTTTACCCTCTCAGATTCCCCCACTTTTCTTTTAACACAGAGACGGGGCAATTGCTTAGGATGTTTTAAAGGTTGCAGGTAAATCAATCAAGAGATACCTGTACTTGTACAACATAGGCACCATTTACAGTTCTGTCATTCAGCAATACTAATCCTATTATTAAGAAGATAAATAATTACCCATTGCGAAGAAAGGGATCCCCAACAGAGTTGAATTATATTTTCCATCAGTAATGAAAAATATTCCTGCAGCAGTAACACTGGAGATGCAGATTGTGAGTACTCCCAAGAGCCCAAGAAATGGCTTGCTGCGAAGGCAATCTTTCATGGAGCTGGAGAGGATGGCCACCAACAGAACAAGCATGAGGCTCACTAAGATCTTGCCCTTGGCTAGGAAGCTGGTCTTATGAAAGTCCCTCCACAAACTAAAGGAGGCAAGAGAATACAGCTGTAGATCCTTATGATGGAGCTGCAGCTTGTGTATCAGTTTGCAGAATTCATTCTCCCACTTCTCACCAATGAAGTCCTGGGCTGCAGAATGGTAAGTCTGGAGGTAGTAAGTGATTTGGACAGCTCTGGCTGACTTGACCCTTTGGTCCTTGCTGTTTGGCAGCTCCATGACTCCACCAAGCTGATGGCCAATAAAGCTGCTTCTCCCATCCTGAGGAGAAAAACCAAAGGACATATATGTTAGGATAAAGCTTTTTTCTTTAAAAATAACAAATAACAGCACTTCTAAATTTCTCCTACAAAGAGCTTTCTAGAAGACAAACCTAGTTATCCTATTTTTCTGCAATGATCGAAATTATAAACAATTTGAATTAAGTTTTGAAGACAATAAAGGAGAAGGCCTTTGAGGGTGAAGGTTTCAAACCTCAGGGAGAAATAGCAAGGATGGCAAGGCACCCCAATTCAATCAGCAATGTGTTGTGTATATTAATTTAACCACTGCACATTCTTGCAAACTAGCAGGGAGAACCAACAAAGCTATAACATTCACAGATTTTGCTTTATAAAAATACTGTATCAATGAGAAGGAGAGAAATAGACCAGCCTGACAAACAAATGAACAGCAGAAATGAAAGCGTTCTAATTTGTTTTTACTTCCCTTTATATTTTGGGTTATTTCACATCCAAACAGTGAATGAGAATGCATTTGTTTTGCTTTTTCAATAGCATTAAAAATTAATGTTAATTCCATAAGAATAAACAAATTTAAAGAAAAGTGCAAACAAAATTGGAATCAATGATGAACCTTTGTGCATGAGGGCAACATTCACAATAGTTATTTCTCTAACAAAAATTATGGACACAGCCCACGACCAATTACTATTAATCAATCAATAACCACTTGAAATCCTAACAGAAAGAATTATCCCCAAACTACATATTTCTCACCTCATCAGGGAGATTGGTGGCATATAAATTTAATAAATAAATTGATCTGGAATAATTACCACCAGCTGTTCTATGGCCAAGTTCATTAGGTTATTATTGATTATGTCTTGACCTGAATACAGTGAAATAATTCTTTTTAACCCTAATAATCCCATGATTTACATATGAATCTTGAAGCAAAGTTTCAGTTCTGCGTACAGTTATTTGGAAGGAAGCCATATGGAATTCAATGGGACATAATACTTATATAGAATAGATACTGGTTTCATTCCCAGTGCATAGGCTTCTCTATTAAAATGAAATTGCCACACTAAATCTCCTTGTGTAATTGTACTTGGTCAAAGTTAAATAAGACATTCAAATCTTGTTAAATCAGAGCTCCAAACAAATCTTATTTTCAGATTTGAAAAGCAATTGTAATGTGGAATTTCACTGACAAACAGTTACAAAACACTACACTTCTTGCTGTTGGCAAAACCACTGATTTTAAATCAGAATAGTTAAATTTCCTAATTTAAGGAATTCATAACTTTTTTAAACCAAATTAACTAAACCGTTTTTCTAATAAACAACTCACAGAGAAGTCATGCACAGTGTTGACTTTTGGATTTTTTAAGAATACAAAACAATGCAACAACCTTATTTGAGAAGTACTTTGCTGAGTTAAATTATGCTTTATCTGTTCCACCATGCTGTTTATAACAAAAAGCAAATACCATTAGCATATGTGACTATACAAGACATGAAACTATGTCATTTGACTCTCCTGCCATATGTATTTGGCTAGGCAAGCTGTCAGTCCTTCAAGGCAGGTAACAGAAAAGTTGGAAGGAAGAGGCAACTGCTCCTCACAAAACTGTCATGCATTTAGTTGTCCACACAGAGACATCCATGAAGACACTGCCAAATACAGTATTGCAATTATTAGCCATTGATCTCATTTGCTTTCTAAAACACATAAACTTGGCCTCATCCCTAAGTAGAAATCCTGTGCCTGAAAAGTTGGTGAACAATTTCTTCCTGCACAATTACATGGTGTTTACAGGAAGGAACATATAAATTCATTTTTTGATTCACTTCTGGTTCCTGTGGATTGCTCAACATATCACTCATGCTTGTATTGGACATGATCCTTTCAACTATGAAGTTTTAGATAGGCAATAAGCACCATTCAGTTCACGATCTCTCATCCAATTTATCCCTTCCAGACACTAATGTAATCCTAATACTACAATAGTGAGAGGTACCTTCCATGCCTAGGAGATGCTGAGTGTCCAAGGAATGCAAAAAATATAGATTGTAATTCACATGTCTGTTAGTAAATCAGCCAACTTGCTTGGCTGTTTTTGTTTCACACAACTGCTGACTGGATATTTTCATAACAGCTAATACTCCACAGACTGTTAAACCGTAGTTTATAACAAAGAGCAATTGTATCATTTATAATCTCATGTCAGCGCTAAAATAATCCAGGAGTTATACTGCATTCAGTAATGAAACAAGAAGAAACAATTCATGTTACCACTGATAATACTGTATATACTCGAGTATAAGTCGACCCGAATATAAGCCGAGGCACCTAATTTTACCACAAAAAACTGGGAAAACTTATTGACTCGAGTATAAGCCGAGGGTGGGAAATGCAGCAGCTACTGGTAAATTTCAAAAATAAAAATAGATACCAATAAAAACTTTCACTAGGACAGTTGAGAATAAGTTTGATGTTCACAATTTCCTCTTTGAAAAAGACCAGTAAATAGGGAACAAGAAGATGAAGAAAAAGAAGTGTGTTTTTTCACACTTTTCACACTGCAGTGAACAAAAATGGCGTCATAGGAGCAGGCTTATTCTCAGTCCAAAGGTTTGTTTCTGATTTCTTCCCTGATTTAAGGGAAATTTGGGAAACGACCTCACTATCATGAAAGGTTTAATTGATTCACTAACCTAAAAGAAGATGATGACAGTGGTAGGCAGGAGTCACTCTCTCCCTTGCAAGAAAAAAAGCAAGAGCCGTTCTTATGATCTCTCTCTCTCTCTCTCTCCCCCGGAATAAAGTCAAGCCCTTTCCAGCACGCACGCGCAATCCGCCACATCGCTTTGCACCTTGCAAATGCAAAATCCCGGGGTTTTTGCATTTGCAAGGTGCAAAGCGCGGGGCGGATCATGCGCGCTGCTGGAAAGGGCTTGACTGTATTCCGGGAGAGAGAGAGAGAGATCATAAGAATGGCTCTTGCTTTTTCGCCAGCCCCGGCACTGGGGCTTGCAAGGGAGAGAGTGACTCTGCCTCCCACTGTCATCATCTTCTTCTTCTTTGGGTTAGTGAATCAATTAATTTGGGAAACGATCTCACTATCATGAAAGGTTTAATTGATTCACTAACCCAAAAGAAGAAGACGATGATGACAGTGGGAGGCAGGAGTCACTCTCTCCCTTGCAAGAAAAAAGCAACAGCCGTTCTTATGATCTCTCTCTCTCCTCGGAATAGTCAAGCCCTTTCCAGCACCGCGATCCGCGCCGCCCTTTTCACCTTGCAAATGCAAAACCCCGGGATTTTGCATTTGCAAGGTGCAAAGGGGCGGCGGCGGATCGCGCGTGCTGGAAAGGGCTTGACTATTCCGGGGAGAGAGAGATCATAAGTGAATCAATTAATTTGGAAAACGATCTCACTATGAAATCTTCTCTGCCAGTGGGGCATTTGGAAGAAAACGCCCCACGGCATATCCATGCGCGTGTAAGGGGAATCAGAAATCCCCACATTAAGCCACGAAGTCCCCCAATCGCACAGCCCAGAATCGCCCTCCCCTCAGGGGGCAGCAACGACGCCCGGCATTTCCCGAGAAGCTCCACCGTGTCAGATTCCCCTCTGAAAAAAAATATGGTGTGGAGCTCTGGAGCTGGGCAGCTGCTTCCCTGCTTCCGTGTTTCCTTTGCAACTTGTAAGCATGGGGGTAATCGGAAGCAGAAAAGTTCTTGCATGAGGATATATTGTTTTTTCTTTTTTTAACTGTTTTTAGGGGGGGGGAAAGACCCACCATCATGTGAGAATACTCAGACAAGAAATCTATCCTCCCGAAAATAAGTGTGTGTGTGTGGGGGGGATTTTAACAGAGGAAGAGTGCCTTGGCTCCGCCCAGCAGGCTGCCTTCCCCCAGCCCCAGCTGCTTTCAGTCCACTCGGGAGAAGGAGGAGGTGGGAGGAGGTGGGTGGCGGGGAGGCGGCTCGCGTGTGTTTTCAGAAAGCGAGCCTGCGAGCCTAGAGCTCAGAAAACAACGGGGCTGATGAGCCACCACCACACACCACCACCACCTCCTCCTCCCGAGCGGACTGAAGGCAGCTGGGGCTGAGGAAAACCAAGCGGAGCCGAAGCCACCTCAGCTCGCGTTGTTTTCTGAGCCCGCGAGCCTAGAGCCAGGGCGCTTTCATTGCACGGCGGAGCTTCTTGTCTCGGGAAACACCGGGTGTCGTTGCTGCCCCCTGAGGGAGGGCGAATCTGGGCTGCACGATTGGGGGACTTCGTGGCTTTGGGTGGGAGCGAGGACGGATGGAGTCCGCGAAGTGGGGCTTGCCTGCCCTTGCTGGCTGCCTCTGCTTCCTTAGGGGCAGGGAAGGGGGCTCATCTGGACCAAGGGTGAGTCTCCCCCTCAGTTTCCCCAGAAGGATCTTCCGTTGCTTTTGCCTTCTCCCTACGTCTTCCCTCTGTTAAAATCCCCCCCACACACACACACTTATTTTCGGGAGGATAGATTTCTTGTCTGAGCATTCTCACATGATGGTGGGTCTTTCCCCCCCCCTAAAAACAGTTAAAAAAAGAAAAACAATATATCCTCATGCAAGAACTTTTCTGCTTCCGATTACCCCCATGCTTAAAAGTTGCAAAGGAAACACGGAAGCAGGGAAGCGCCTGCCCAGCTCCGGAGCTCCACACCATTTTTTTCAGAGGGAATCTGACTCGGTATAAGCCGAGGGGGATTTTTTCAGCACAAAAAATGGGCTGAAAAACTCGGCTTATACTCGAGTATATACGGTATGTGTTAATCACTTTAAAGAGTGATATTTGTGTGAAATTAATTTATAAACGTACCACTGAGTCAAGAGGCATGAGGATGAACTTGGCAATTGACTGGCAGAAAGGAGGGGCAGCCTTCAGGTAAGGAAGAGCTGTCTATCACATAATGAAATGAATGGATGAATGGATGAATGGATGGATGGATGGATGGATGAATGAATCCTTTATTGGCCAAATGTGATTTGACACACAAGGAATTTGTCTTGGTGCATATGCTCTGTGTACTTAAAAGAAAAAATACATTCGTCAAGAGTCAAGAATCATAAGTTACAACACTTAATGATAGTCATAGGGTACAAATCATACTAGGAAATAGTCAATAAAATCATAAGGATACAAGCAACAAAGTTACAGTCATACAGTCACAAGTGGGAGGAGATGGGTGATACGAACAATGAGAGGATTAATAGTAATAGTAATGCAGACTTGGTAAATAGTTGGACAGTGTTGAGGGAATTATTTGTTTAGCAGAGTGATGGCATTCAGGAAAAAAAACATTCTTGTGTCTAATTTTGAGGGTAGGAGTTGAAACAGTTTATGTCCAGGATGTGAGGGATCTGAACGTATTTTCACAGCCCTCTTTTTGACTCGTGCAGTATACACAGTATCCTCAATTGAAGGCAGGTGGGTAGTAATTGTTTTTTCTGGAGTCCTAATTATCCTCTGAAGTCTGTGTCTATCCTGTTGGGTTGCAGAACCAAACCAGACAGTTATAGAGGTGCAGATGATAGACTCAATAATTCCTCTGTAGAACTGGATCAGCAGCTCCTTGGGCAGTTTGAGCTTTCTGAGTTGGAGCAGAAAGAACATTCTTTGTTGTGCTTTTTTTATGGTGTTTTTGATGTTAGGTGTCCATTTTAGGTCTAGAGTTAAGGTAGAACCTAGAAATTTGAAGGTCTTTACCGTTTATACTGTGTTGTCTAATATTGTAAGAGGTGGTAGTATGGGAGGGTGCCTCAACTATACTGAACCTGCTTTCTCTTGTGTTTGCTTCTGAAAAACTGGAGCATGCTTTAATGCTGAAGCTGTTAAAGTCCTCTTAGCACTTCCTTCTCGTTGGAAGCCAGTCTGAACAAAAACTTCATAGGCCTCCTCATCTCTTGAAGTGTTTGGAAGAGAGGCTGCAATATATGTGGCCCACATTTAAGTCATAATGGAGCTACTGACATGCTCACTTCCAAGTAGAAAGGAACCAACCTGTGTCCTTCTGACTTCTGTTTCAAAGCTCTACTTTGTGATATTTTCTTTCTGTATTCATCGCCAGTTGAGCAAACCCCTTGCATTATTCAGTCCTAGGATGAAGATCTAAGACCAGAGGGGTCAACTTCCCAGATCTGAGAGGCTACCCAAAAGGCATATAAGTGCTAATGGGACAGCAGACTCTGCAGTTCCAATTTGATGGATCTCAGCAATGTACTTATAAACTTGTTTATTGCATTATTTCTCTTCGATCAGTGCTAAAAAAAGAAAAAAGCTGCTGGTGAATATTCTACATGATTGTGTATTGGACTTTGGATTTCATCTGGCCTCATTCTTTTTTCTCCCTTGAATATCTTGCCTAATTGATAGTTTACTAGTCTTGATCCCTGCTGGCCTGTTGGATGGATGAGCGCGGTCTATCTTCAAAGACACTGCAGAAGGACCTTTTCAAAGGCTATTTCATTCCATCTAGCTGTGATAGAGCCTGAGTGTGCTTTTACCTCTGACCTGTGGTTGATTTATAGATTGCTAATTTGCTTCCTGGCAGCCACCTGCACTGGCACAGAAAACTCAATAAACTGGACCGCAGGATATGTTTTCTATTCCTGAAGACATTGTGATACTTCTTGATGGAGCTTGAGGGCACCAGTTGGTTCGAACTCAGAATAGGGGCCTGATGATGGGGGGAGAGAAGCAGGCATGCACCATAATGTTCCCTATAGAGAATATACCCATGAACTCTACAATTTTAGATGCTCTCTCCTTCTGAATTTACTTGGGTTTATTGTTAAAATTGATTTAATGTTATTTCAAACATTTTTACCGAATGATAATAATCCCAAATGTAGCACAAAAATGATGTAAATATGATTGCTTGTGGGGTGCTAGAACTGCCAGTTATTAATCCAGTAAAGCAGAAAACAGCAGCCGTAATCTATAACCTTACCTCCTAGCTGAGCAATTACCATCCAGAGAATCGCAATTATGACACTCATCAAAACTTCACAGTCAGTGTTGGATGTATATTTTGTGTATATTCATAGATATTGTACTCTCTAATTGCAAATGGAGACGTGGGTACTCTATTTTTCTTATTTTCATCTTTAAGTGCTCTGGTTTTATTGTATTGTGAACAGTTGCTGGGGTGCATCCACAGTTTCGTTGTACTTGTACAATGACAATAAAGTTGTTGTTGTTGTTGTTGTTGTTGTTGTTGTTGTTCTTCTTCTTCTTCTTCTTCTTCTTCTTCTTCTTCTTCTTCTTCTTCTTCTTCTTCTTCTTCTTCCTTTTCCTCTTCCTCTTCTTCCTCTTCCTCTTCTTCCTCTTCCTCTTCTTCAAAAGCTGTGCATTCAAGGATTACTGAGGTTTGTATTGGAACCTAAAATTTGCACGATAATCCTGTTATTTTCCTCAGGGTGTGATCAGTACCGTTTTTGTTTTTATCACTTAGGGGAGTCAAATATTCTCTAAATCAGATAATTTTTCAGTTATGAAAATGAAAACTGAGAAATAAATCTTGGAGTAGAACCACTTCCCTGGTTTGATGCTTATCAGATATGGTGGCCAAATTATGCTGGGATGCAATGCTAATATTCATGGGGAGTTTAGGTGGACAAAGGCTGGAACTGACTGTTGTAATCCTCATTATCAGCTTTGGAGCATCTGGATAAAAATGCCATAATATTTCTTAGGGTCTGCATAAGATTCCACTGATACCACCAAAAACATACTATCTTAGATACATATGTCCATTAAACATCATCACACAGCACAGTTGCAGGAAAATCTGGGATTATTGCTTGGGCAGGTACACCATTGCTCGAATCAGTGAGATTGGAAGGAGAAGAAATGTAAACCTTTCATACATTTAATACCTAAAAGATACCACTGAAAATCACACACAAACATGGACAAAACCTCAAAAAGCTCTCATTGTTTAAAAGGATCAGTAATCCTAAAAAAACTGAGTGGGATTACATTTTGTACAACTTTTTTTTTTTAAAAATTTTTTACATTTTATTTGATTTGTCAATCGCTTACAAGATACAGGTATAAGAATAAATATAGTTTTGAATACATGGGATAGATACTTAGAAGAAAAATAAAAAACAATAGGACAGGGACGGTAGGTACGATTGGTGTGCTTATGCACGCCCCCTACAGGCCTCTTAGGAAGAGGGTGAGGTCAATAGTAGACAGTCCAAGGTTAAAGTTTTTGGGGTTTGGGGAAGAAACCACAGAGTCAGGTAGAGTATTCCAAACATTGACCACTCTGTTGCTGAAGTCGTATTTTCTGCAGTCAAGTTTGGTGCGGTTAACCTTGAGTTTGTATTTATTGTGTGCTCTTGTATTGTTATGATTGAAGCTGAAGTATTCATTTGCAGGTAGGACATTGCAATGTATGATTTTTGGAGCTATAGAAATAATGAATTGCAGAGCAATTGTGATTATGGTAATAATGCTGCAAAGCTCTTGCTGTTGATCATATCCCTTGAACAAAATGCTTGCATAGACACATGTAACATTTGTAATGGACCAATTTGCTGAGCCAAAGCTTTAGACTTGGCACTGCATTCCCAGTATTTCCTCTATAGAAAGCAACTGCTAAGCATAGATTTATTATAAAATAGAATCCAGAAACACTCTAATAACCTATGGGATCACCCCGCCAACAGAGAGACAATATAACTTTTAGAATATTTTATTTGGAAAACACATCATGACATATCCTAGCTTACTTTTGAGAAGTTCTACTCTCTTCTTAAACTGGAATCAAGGGTGAGTTTTATTCCATATTTAAATCTCTCCAAAGTAGCAACAAAAATGCCTACTTATGGTATTTATTCCCTGTGTACATGTGTACATGTATATATAAAACACTTTTCAGGCATATCCTAGCCCCTGAAATGACCTTGGAAAGAAGAAAAAATATGCAAGCTGAAACTCATATGCTATGTATTTATTTATAGTTTCTCTGTTCTGCCCAAAACAGAAGGTTCTGGGGTGAATTACAAGTCAGTAACATATAGAAGGCCACAGGAAAAAAAAAAAAGACTGAATGCAAATAGATAGCTACTACATCAAATGCAATCACTTTTCTAATGTATTCCTGCAGCTTGGGGAAGAAAAAAATCTTGCCTGGACTTGCTTAGGCTACATATCTTCCTATCAAAAAAGTATTTCTTTGAGTTACAGAATAAACCAATGCAGAGAGAGAGAGAGAGAGGCCCAGATGAGTTAAAGGAACTTTCCATCACAGTTCTATAGCTATTAGATGGCAGAGCATACTGTTGTTTCAGAAGACTGGCTAAGAAATTAGCATGTTTTCCACATTTAAGAAGCATGATGTGAATAATTTGACAGAAGAAGAGAGAGCCCTTTGGTAAGTTATTTAGAAGATGAGTAGTGGTTTTTTGTTTTTTTTTTAAAGAGGAAAGCTGACAAAATAGAAAATTAATGGTTAACTACTGAATTTTATCCTGCAGGCAAGAAGAAACAAAAAAGAGACAGAAAAAGGATAAGTAATATTGCAAGTAGCAAGGGGGAAAGACAAAAGAGAAAGAAGTGAAAGAAATTATATACATTTCTTTCATATACTGTTTCAGAATGTAGGAAAGAAATGATAGGTACCTAATTTCCTGTTTAATTCTAAAACAGGCTTTAAAAAATGAGAGTGGGGGTGGGGTGGGGGGAAACAACCTTATGTTGACCTGAGGAAGGCTTTCCTGGGATGAGTCAGATTTAATATGCCAGACTCTGCTAGCCTGTTTGTTCCAGAAGGACTTCTCCTGCAGTCTACTAGAGTTTACTTGTTCTGGGTTGCACCAGGACTGCAGGCCTCTGGCTGGCCTTTTCTAACTTAATTAGGCAAAGTGTTTGCTAGTAATGCTGCGTCTGGAATCATAGTTGTTTCTGCACTCCCTCAAACCCACATCACTCCTGGACTATAAGGTGAGGGGCAATTGAAGTTACTATCTCATAACATCTGGATAGCCTCAAAAGACTCATTCATACTTTCCAACTATGTCCTAGGACCTAAGCCAATCATAACTTCTGATTAATAATATTGCAAGGAGTCAAGGGGGCCATGAAAAGATGAGCTTTAGGAGCGCCAAACAACCACCCTACAGAAAAGAAGGGCATCTAGAAAAACATTAAGGTGCTACCCGTAAGAACATTCAAAATCTCATGGATCTCCATAGCCAATTAATAGGCTCTTGATTAAATTGAAACAGGTGTTCAATTGAGTATTTAATGATGCCAGTGTATCACACACTAGGGTATAGTTGTTCACAGCCCATTTCAAGAGGAGGAATTTCAATTGTATTTTGTTTTGCTTAATCTCATCAGAAAAAGTGAGCCAAGGACCTTCCTTTCCAGCGGCGGTAGAGGCAACTGGAACCAAAATTAGAGTTTGCTAAGAAAAAAAATGTTCTTTTTCTCCTGGCCATTGTTTGCAGTGCTCAGTTCAGATAAAAAACAAACTGCAGTGTAGTCAGTGCTCTCTTTCCCTCCCTGCACACCCCCATTGTGCCTGAATTGTCCTCCACAGCTTTCAAATGCTCTCGTCTCCAAGTAGAAAGTCACAAGTTCACTTCGGTTGTGACCTGAGCAGAACCGTAACCAGGGTTTCCCCATGTATTACCCATAGCTGCTTAATAATGGGAACCCTTTACACACTGGGTTGTCCCTTGCAGCAGCTGCACTATCTGGAGCTGCCTTAGAAGGGAAGGCACTAAAGCTTTAAAACATGAAACTTTTCTTAGCCTCTGAGGGTGAAAAACTCAGCATGAACAGAGAGATCCTATCACGACATGTAGAAAGTCCCACAATAAACCTCAGATATATTAAGCAAGAAATGGGAAAAATTATTTGGTTTGGGTGAGTGGTTGATACAGTGGTTGAGGCACTAGGCTAGAAACCAGGAGGCTGTGAGTTCTAGTCCCACCTTAGGCATCTGGGTGACCTTATGGCCATTACTTTCTTTCAGCTCTGAGAAGGAGGCAAGGGAAAACCATTTCCAAGAAAACTACCAGGACTTGTCTGGGCAGTCATCAGGACTCAAGAATGACTCAAAGGAACAAACATAAAAGGAAAAATTAAACGTTTAAGGAAGATTGTATGTGTCAGATAATCATTTGTCTGAAGTGGTGTAGGGTTTCCTACCTGACCAGAGGGTTGGACTAGATAGAAGACCCCCAAGGTCCCTCCCGTTATTCTAGTTATTCCGTTCTATTATTTAAAAAAATAAGCAGAATATAGTGGTGTCTGCATTCAGTTGACTTTAGTTGTGAGAAAGTGATAAATGTGACAGTTTAATTAGATTTACCCTTGTATTTTTATTGTTTTTTTTTTCCTGGAACAGTATAAGTCCTTGAGACAGAATTATCAGGTAGGAGCTACAGTATATCATCAGCTGCAATATTACCCACTTTAGCAGCCTTGATTACTGTATAATACATGGGTTATAGTGGGTTATATCTTTTCTGCATGACAATGATAAAAAAACTCTCTCTCCAGCATTTTGGAGTACTTGGCTCTGTTTCACTTGGTAGGATAAAATCAGCAGCATTGAACCAAATACAGCCCAAATTCAAATGGGCTTGCTGAGTAAGTGATATGTAGTCTGAGTCCCAGGATCACAGGAAAACCAGAAAAATCTTGGATGTCACTCTTGGAATCCTTAAAAAAAACACCCATAATTGAATTATAAAATTTAAAGCAGCATGAATTACAAAAATACATATATACAAACAGCACAGAGTCATATGAAGTGTAATTAGTTTATATTCAAACATAGCATGCAGTGGTGGGATTCAATTTTTTTTACTACCAGTTCTGTGGGCATGGCTTGGTGGGTGTGACAGGGGAAGGAGACTGCAAAATCTCCATTCCCACCCCACTCCTGGGGGAAGGTTACTGTAAAATCCCATTCCCTCCCCACCCCACTAACCTTCTTTCCAGCTCTGTTCTCCTGTGCAGGGCAACAAAAGAAGACCCAGCCGATCAGCTGGGACTCGGGAGACAGAGAATAGATGGGGGCAGGGCCAGTCAGAGGTGGTATTTGCCGGTTCTCTGAACTACTCAAAATTTCTGCTAACAATTCTCCAGAACTGGTCAGAACCTGCTGAATACCACCTCTGATAGCATGTAAATAAAATGTTATCAAATTTAGATTTTGCCCTGCCTCAGCAGAGTCCTTAGATTGACAACTATTGTGTTTCTCTGGACTAAAGCAGGGTCCCCAATTTCTTCTGGGGAGAGGGCCAGGGGAGAATGTTGAAAAGATGTTTTTTCTTTCTATATATATTTATATGTATATGTATATAAATACCTATAAAAGGTATTTCAGCACCCAGCCAGGGTGGATCCTGGATGTTAAATGTTAAATTTAATTGATCTTTTTTTCCTCTTTTTTTTGCGCACTATTTTTATTTCTTTTTTGTTGTGGTTAGAGTTGAATGTATGCTTTTGTTTCATTTTGTTTGTTTGTTTTACTGTTTTGTATTTTATTTTTTTATGATAAAATAATAAATAATATTGAAAAGAAAAGATGTTTTGGGGAATTTTGAAGGTAGGCTCTCTCAAAACAAAGTAGGGCTACCAGTTCTTGGCTTCAAAAATCTGAACAATCACTAGATGGTACAGATACAGATAAACAGAGTTGGAAGGGCCCTTGTAGGTCATCTAGTCCAACCCCCCGCCCAAGCGGGAGACCCTACATCATTTCTGACAAATGGCAGTCCAATCTCTTCTTGAAGGCCTCCAGTGATGAAGCTCCCACAACTTCCCAGGGCAAGCTGTTCCATTGGTTGATTGTTCTCACTGTCAGAAAGTTTCTCCTTATTTCCAGGTTAAATCTCTCCTTGTTCAGTTTCCATCCATTATTCCTTGTCTGGCCTACAGGAGCTTTAGAAAATAGCTTGACCCGTTCTTCCCTATGGCAGCTCCTCAAATATTGGAAGACTGCTGTCGTGCCTCCCTTGGTCCTTCTCTTTACTAGACTAGCCAAGCCCAGTTCCTGCAACCGTTCGTTGTATGTTTTAGCCTCCAGTCCCCTAATCATCCTGGTTGCTCTTCCCTGCACTCAAGGCTTTTGCCCACATATCTGGTGGCTCTACATACAATACCTTCCATAGTTAAGTGTGGACAAATGCAAAAAGTCCACTTATCAAGAGCAACGTTCCCAAGGAACTAAGTTTCAAGGGCCAAATCATAATGTGTAGTAAAATATCTATTTCACAGAAAAGCTCACAAGGTGATGCTCAGAGAAACAGTCACACTTAATGTAGTCCCTGTATCCAGAGTGAAACGTAGTGGTAACTTATCCACTTTTCCACTAAGGCACTAAGCTAGGATGCACACTTTCTCTTTGATTTTTTAATCGTTTGTGCTGCTATAACTTATAATACTCATGGTCTACATCATAATAATTCATTAAATATATTACATGTTGCCATTATTATTTATGTCTACACTCCATGCCCATGTCTCAGTTCCAACTTTGATGCATTTATAAATGTGTTTGGGAAAATGACAGGCTATTCAGTTAGAAATAGAAATATAATCTCAGGGCTGGAAAGAACCCTGGAGGTCTTCTAGTCTAAGCCCCTACCTATAGCAGGAGTTCAACCCCCTATCTTCTGCAGGAGGACTTATCCTGGACAAACGGTTGACCAATCACCTCTTGAAAACTTCCAGCAATGGCACGCCCATAACTCCAGGAGGTGTAGTAATTCTCCAAATCTGAACAACATCATTTGCCATGCTGCTATTAGTAACAAATTTTGGATAATTTCCCAGCTGGGCTCCTCTTCAGTTTTTAATGTTTATATAGAGCATCTTTAGTTGGCTGACATGGGATCAACAATCCAATGGTTCAACTTGCTGTTGCATCAGTTTGAAGACTGTGATATACTACTTACAAGAAAGGGTATTTTGATTCTTTTTCTGTTGGATAATCCAAAATTCAGAATATTTTTTTGAAAAAATGGATAAAATGGTCACTAAATGAATGGTTGGAGTCAAGGACTATCTTTGATAGTTCAATGGAATAAACAATGAGAAATTCTTATTATAACTTTGAATAATCTTTCTACTTACTGGATTCCACTGTGTTTATATAGAAAATATTTGACCCTATCATTATACAGAATTTTTAGAGATGCAATAGGTTTAATGTTTAACTGAAATATGTTTTTCAATAGTGCTTTATAATTGTACTATTTAAAAGAAAGTTATAGGCATTAATTCAACTTTGAAATAAGGTACAATATTTTCAGATGCTCATTTTATTTTAAATTATATCCCCACTGTATGGAAACTGACACCTGAACAAAGAAAGTGGATCCTTCATGCATACTTATAGCTAAAAGATTTATTTTTCAGCATTACAAAAATAGATTTATGGCCCTAAATAACTACTGATCTGCAGAGTTGATGGTATTACCATGTTTTGAACAAATTACTTATAGACATAAATTAGCAGTAGAAGACTATAATGAAATATATGACTGTCCTTAAAATGCATGAGTAAAATTTATATGTATGTATACGTATGTATGTATGTAGGTATGTATGTGTATATCCCTTTTCATAATTTTGCTTATTGTTTACTGATATTTTTATTGTAATGTGGTTTGTTTCGTCAATAAGACAGCCAGTTCATTGCAGTCTTAGGCTAGTAAAATATGTCTACGAGTGATCTGTGAGCACCCATAAATATAAGATTTCAATAAATAATATTTCATACAAAATTAAAATACTTCTATAAAAGAACCTGGCAAGACCAGGATCAATCTATGTCTAAGTTATGTGATAACATTACATAAATTACATAAAATGTGATACCATCTAACATTACAAAAATGTGATATTATATCTAAAGTTACATAAAATTGGATCATATCTAAAATGACATAAAATACATCTATATTATAGAAGGACCCCTATTAAGGTCCAGCAGATCTTACATACTGCTGCAGAAAACCTATAGCCATGTGCAATGTAATGAAAGACAGTTCTGTAGTTTTGTTTTATGCATTCAATTAATAAAAGTGTTTTTTAAAAGAAAAGAAATACCTATACAGAAAAAATGTAGGGCTATCTAGACAGTCACAGGGGGGCAGCAATTTTTTTTGCTGCCCTCTAGTGGATGCCCTCTAGTGGTTTGCAGCCATACCTTGTAGCCTAGAAAACACTATAGCCCACAAAACAAACCAGATAACAAATGCATCCATCTATGTTTTTTAGAAAGCAGGCAAGAAAGCATGTAAGTAATAATAAACAAATCAGGCAAATAAGCTCATAAAGAGTATCACGGTCCCTCTAGATGTTTTCTAATGCCTGCTCCAGAAGCAGGGTCCACATCTTTCTGACTACATACGTAGCTTTTTCTCTGGTAATATTACACTAATAACTAAAGCATACAAAACATTTGCTAGACCAATACTTGAATACAGCTCATCAGTCTGGAACCCACATTACATATCTGATATTAACACAGTTGAGAAAGTCCAGAAATATTTCACAAGAAGAGTTCTCCACGCCTCTACTCCTTGCAGAATACTTTATGCCACCAGACTTGAAATTCTAGACCTAGAAAACCTAGAACTACACCGCCTTCGGTCCAATCTAAGCATAGTATATAAAATCATACATTGCAATGTCCTACCTGTCAATGAATACTTCAGCTTCAATCATAACAACACAAGAACAAACAATAGATACAAACTCAAGGTAAACCGCACCAAACTTGATTGCAGGAAATACGACTTCAGCAACAGAGTGGTCAATGTCTGGAATACTCTATCTGACTCTGTGGTTTCTTCCACAAACCCCAAAAACTTTAACCTTAGACTGTCTACTATTGACCTCACCCCTTTCCTAAGAGGTCTGTAGGGGGTTGTGCATAAGCACACCAGCATGCCTACCGTCCCTGTCCTATTGTTTCTTTTATTTTTCTTATATGTCTCCATGTATTCATAACTATGTTTTTACTTATACCTATTATCTTGTAAGCAATTGACAAAAAAATAAAATAAAATAAAGTATTTCCCAATAAAGCATTGCATGGCAATCACCAAATGTCAGTTTGTAAAGTGTTTCTGCCACTTGTGTCAAGCTCATGGCATACTCGAAAATAAATGTCATATTTAGAACTCACTGCTTTGTAACAATACAGCTTTCCATTTAATAATGTTTAAAATTAACTAACTTTAAATCTGTTCAGGTTTTTTTCTTGGTGTAGCAGAGTTTGCCAAGCAGCAAAGGAAGTGTCCGTGGGCATAGATTGTACAACGTATGTTTTAAATTGTCCCATTTAACAAGTTTTACAGGACAATCGAAAGAAAGAGAAATCATTTAAAATTATTGTGGAAGTTATTGTCTGCATCATGAGATATTAGTATTTAGTAAATATTCAGATATCTGCCTTGGATCCCATGAAATACTCTTCATCATGGCTATGGTGTCCCAATTTTGAAGGCTGGCCAAATCAAGCAATATCTTTTGGAATAAGCTGGCTTTTAATTTCTTTTCCTTTGGAAAATTCCAGCTTCTGATATATATGCTAAGTTAGATATAATAAAATTGTCCCAGAGCAGCTGAAGAAAAAATATCAAACAAGTTCATTTGTTACAAATTCATGTTGCAATATGTCAGTTCAATGATCAAGGAAAGAAAGCCTCTGGAACCCATTAAGTAGAATTAAACGATTCTTGAAATAACATTTGAGAATCAGAGTTAAAGGTGAACATGCCATCTCCATCACAAACAGTGGCAGTTCTGTCTATATTGGCCAGATGTGGGAAACCTGCAGCTTACAGGCTACATTTTGAGGCCCACAGAATTTGGATATCAAGCCCAACCAAAATAAGGCTTAATAGAAACCTCAGCCTACCATTTCAGTGACATCATGTGCTTTGACTATTTGGCTGCCCCCAACAGAAACATAGGTTCCAGCCATCCCCAAATTGCTCCTACCAGCTGAATAATAGCACTGTAAATAGATGTTCCTAAATGTATTTTTTAAAGGTTCTAGTTCAGGAGTCAGAATTCTGGGAGTTGAAGTCCACAAGTCTTAAAGTTGCCAAGGTTGGAAACCCCTGGTTTTCACAGGTTATGGGCCATGTTTGGGTCCGGTTAAGAACTTAAGGGAGGTGCATGCCACTTATGGAAATTTATTACAGTAGTCCTCAACTTACAACAGTTTCTGTAGTGACCGGAGAAAAAAGTTGGCTGAGGAATTCTGGGAATTGAAGTCCACAAGTTTTAAAGTTGCCAAGGTTGGAGACTGTTCTGTATTGCACATTAGCATTCTTGTAATACCGCGTCCTGATTGGCCAGGGCGCGTGGCAATCGGATTGGCCAAGCGAGCCGCACTGATTGGCCCGCTGTGAATCCCCTGCGATTGGAGGAAACCGATCACGGGAGATTCGAAGCGGTGTCATTGGCCACGGCCGGCGAGGCCAGTTCAATATAAGCTGCCACCGATCTCCAAGAACCGAGTCGATCTCAGGACTAATAAAGAGCTGAAAAATAGTCACTGATTCTCGCGCCTTCCTTCTATCGGCATACATGACAGAGACCCTGTTCTAGTCCATTTTAAATAGGGTTGATCAGAGGTTTGATGGAACTAGCCAAGTTTCCATGATCTCCTTCCTCCTCCCAAATTTATTGAAGTTGCTCAATGCTAGTTCCATGAAAGGCAGAGAAGCAATGGAGTCTCCCCAGTGTAGACACCAGAGAATTTGATGCTAAACAGAAGTGCTTTAGATGATAATCCCAAGTAACAGCAAGAACAAAGAGTCTTCTGTCTAGAGAGGTGTCCCTGTCAGATCTTAGCAGAAAAACTACATAATTCTGTATTATCTCAAAGTCAGTTACTCCATTTCGTATGAGTTTTCTTATTTAACCCCCCCGCCCCTGAAAGCACCATCTCAGCTGTTTGCAAGAGAAAAATAGTGAATAAAAATTAAAATATAATGTTGCTTTGCAAATGACTAGATATATCCCTAAAGAACAGTTGGGGTATCACAGACATTCTTGCACAGAACATAATCCTCTGTTTCTAAACGATGAGATATGCATTGTATCAAAATGCAAGTACATTCATAGATGTGTTGTGATTTTCAAAAAAAAAGAAGTGCTGTAAAACATGGAGGTATGTTTCATCACTTACCCTTCTCCCCAGCCCCCTTCCTGCAGATGCCAATGGCAGTGCACGATAAGTTAACAACATAATATATGAAGAAGTTCTGGTCAATGTTTTAATCCATGAACAAGCTTACTAAATCCTCAAACAAATTTCAGCTCATCACTTTCAAACAACTGGCACTGGTAATGCTTTCAATTTCTAAACCCTTTGAATCAAAGATAGTTTCTTTATTCAACATTACAATGAAAAAATAAAACACTACAATAATACAAACTCAGAAAAATTAAAAAGAAAAAAAATGGAAAGTATAGAAAACAAAAAACAGAAAGCAAAATGGTAAGGAAACAAGTAATACAGGAAAGGAAAAATATAAATAAATATATAAAATGATTTCCTCCTTCATCACAACAAATAGTGTGTAAGCAATTTTGCTAACTGATCACCTTTTCTTAAGTGATGAACAAATTAATCTTTTCCCTGTATCTCGTATCATATCTATAAACAAATCCTTAAAATTTTGTAGTCCTAGTCAGTAGAAATCCAATAAGAGTTACCAGAGAACAACATAGCTATTTTAACCTTGAACAAATACACCAGCTTTAGATTCCTTCCTTATACTTTTAGCAATCTTGATCTGTAATCTCTTCAATTAATATCCTAGATTAGGGGTGTCAAACTCATGTCGTCATGTTGTCAACATGTGATGTATCGCAACTTTTCCCTTCACTAAACCGGGCATGGGCATGGCCAGCACGTGACACATCTGGCCCATGGGCTGCAAGTTTGACAGCCCTGTCCTAGAACTTGATTTTTTAAAATGTTACATCCCTTTTAATTATTGATCTAATTTTTAAGATATCAGCTGATGTTATTTGGATTTCCAGTGTAACATCTTTTACCATATCATTCTTGTACCTATCATTTTTAAACCCACTTTTAAATAAGTCTCAATCTTGTCTAGTAAAGCTTGTTCCTCTTCCATAACATCTTTTAAACAGCCTAAGTACAATGGTAGACCCCCTTAAAATTAACTTCTGGGTCTACTATATTCCCAGATGCCCCTCAATATGTCCAATGTTAAAATATTTTATTTCATTCCGTATTAGTAAATCAAAAGTACCCGTTCTTCTTTTCATTATGATCTTTTATGCCTTCTAATTCCCTCTAATATCCAATCTTCATTTTCCCATAGGAAGGATTCTTATAATTAATATCACAATCTCATTTCAAATCTATCAGTACCCTTAGCCCATTTGTAACTTTTCAAAACAGTATTCTCATCACCCTTTTGCTGTATATTCCAAAAAAATAATAATTGTCCTTACATTTATATTTAAATTTTCTTTTGCAAATCATTGAAGAAAACTCACCTGATATTGTACAAATGTTATTCCATAGATTCTTAATGGCTGAAGGACAGTTAGAAACAACTGTTTCCCAAAGTGATTAGAAAAGTAAATATATGAATCTTGTGTCAATAAAGGCACTGACCATGGTTTGGTCAAAGATGGTGTTCCCTTATCTCCTAGAGCTCTCAACCCACTGGAAATCACTGTTGTAATCTCCTCATAAGGAGCAACAATCTGGAGTACTTGTGGGTGATGCCAAGTCCTCTCCTTGTCCAGAGAGGAATCCTGAACTGGTCCACCTGCTGATTCTTCATTCTGTTCTAGTTGGCTCCACTCTTGCTGGAGCTATTTTCAGTTCATTATTTTTCCCACGGAAATATTGAATCAAAAGTGGTTTCTGATTGCCTTCATTTCTGCCAGCTTGAGTGCTGTGAACAAGAAGCAAAATTCCCAACTTGCTCCAAGTTGTACAACACAAATCTTTTTCTTACTACTCTACCACAGACTATTTGAAAGATGGGAGAGAAATCTTGTCCTTGAAATTAAAAATGATTAAATGATGCACCACTGGAGGGAAGGAGGGTGGGCAGGCAGGCAGGCAGGCAGGAGAAAAGCAGGAAAAGTAATAAAAAACATGCAGGATTTGAACAATATTTTTACAAGAGTTCTAGCCAAGAGCTATAGCCATTGTGCTATCAAAACACTCCCACATAGGTTAGGTCTAAAAAGGCAGTATGTATGTATTTATCAGTGGTGGGATTCAAAAAATTTTTACTACCAGTTCTGTGGGCGTGGCTTGGTGGGCATGGCAGGGGAAGAATACTGTAAAATCTCCAGTCAGAGGTGGTATTTGTTATTTTCCGAACTACTCAAAATTTCCACTACTGGTTCTCCAGAACTGGTCAGAACCTGCTGAATACCACCTTTGGTATGTATGTATGTATGTATGTATGTATGTATGTATGTATGTATGTATGTATGTATGCATGTATTTATTTATTTATTTATTTAGAAACAACAAAATAGGAAAAAAATTACACCTCCAGAAAGTGGGGTGGGGGGAAACCCTCCATATACATCAAGCAAAAGAAACTTTCAGGGTTCACAACAGGGGTGGGATTCTACCAGTTCGCACCTATTCGCTAGAACCAGTTGTTAACATTCTAAGCAGTTCGGAGAACCGGTTGTTAGAAGAAATTACTGGCCTAATCCTGTAAGGAAGGCAGGAAGGAAACATTCTGGTGTTGCTTTACAGAAACTGCATCTCCGTTAACCCTTATTACATTATTGGCAGGACTAGACTTCCTGTCTCGGGAACGTCTCTGGAATTTTTTCCCCCTCCTTTGCTGGTACTTTGCTTGGATGGAGTGACCATTCAAAGTTACAATGGCACTGAAAAAAGTGACTTATGACCATTTTTCACACTTACGACTGTTGCAGCATCCCCACAGTCATGAGAAGCCAGGCAAGGAGATGCGTGCCTCGATGTGAGTGATATTGAGTTGGCCACGCCCAGCCAATAACATGATCACCAAGCCACGCCCCCCAACTAAGCCACGCCCACAGAACCGGTTGTTAAAAAATTTGAATCCCACCCCTGGTTCACAACCCCCCTACTCTAGACCTGTTGCTGGAGTGGTAATCATACAGATCTCAGGGTGGAGGGAATTAGTATTCCAGAGGGCAGGCCCCACAACTGAAAGAAACGGGGCAGTAGAAAAGATTTTTTAGCTGCTTGTTGTACCTGCTGCCTGTATGTGTGTTTTGACACTTTGAAATATATATGTCTGAATGCATACAAATATAAGCACACATATCTGCACACATATCAAAATATCTATGTCCAAGAAGATCCACCCAAGGGAAGGAAAGAGATTTTCTAGAAAAGCGGAAGGGCACAGTAGCCTGCAATCTGAACAAAATCCTTTGCAATCTGTTTCCAAAGCATTTCATTCCAGGTCGAACTTTCTTAAACTAATTTAGATTAAAAACAGCTTGAGCAAAAACAAGAGCAGCTGATATACTAAATAAGAATGTGTCCTTTTATTTCCAATAACAGATTACTAGTATTTTGACCCACAGTTTTGATTTTGTCTCAATTTGATAATATACTGTTTATTTAACAAATCAGCCAGGGGACAATGTCCCATACTCTTTCCTATTCTGATCCTCTTTTCCTCCAAACTCATTTTTACCCTACCTTATTATTTATGTAAAATTCCTGAAAAGAATAACCAAATGTTCTGGCACACATTTATCAGCCTTAATATATTCTGAATCCTGGCATGATCTGTACCAGTCTTTCTCACCCTTGGCAGTTTGAAGGCATGTGTGTGGGCTCCTGGAATTCTTCAGCCGACCCCAATTGTGGGAGTTCAGGTTTCTTGCCAAGGTTGCGAAACACTGATCTACACAATCAAAGTCTAGCAAAGGTAAACTGCATGCTTTTGTTTTTTGGCTCTTTCCCTTGGCCATCTTGCATGAAGTATCTGGTCTGATAAGTCCTGACAGAATTACCTTTACTGGCAAAGTCAAAGGAGAATGGGAAAAGCAAAGGGCACAGCAGGAACTTAGGTAGGGTACCCCAGGTACATGGAAGACCAACAGACTAGAAGATAGAACTCTAAATTCAGGAAAAAAGAAAGCAAAGAGTAAACCTCCCGTTTTCTCACCTAGAGAGGTATATATCTACGTGGCTATAATGTTTGGACAACTGTATCCAGCCTAAGCATTATAATGGGCCTATACGTGATTAAAAGGAAGGAGAGGCCTTTCCCCTAGCGTTATGAACCTATCTGAAACTGCCTTCGCTCCAAGATTTGCATTGAGTATTGATGTGCAGAGAGAAACCGAAATAGACATTCCTGTTTTTAACTTGAAGTGTTTGGCAAGATCCTTTTAGAAAAATAAACTGCAAATGAAAATAGTGGAATGATTGAGTTTGGGTCTGTTATGTTTTCATAACAAAGTGAAAATTTAGCAAAAAGACTAAGAGATTGCTTGCATTGGAACAGGGTGATTTATGCTTTCCCTTTGGACTGTTTGACAGCTAGTTTTGCCCTACCAATAGAAATTGACAAGGTTTATTTTTCATTTGAAGATGAGGAGGCTGTTAATCAGCTTCTTTCCTATCAGTCTTCTCCAAATATATTTCCCACAAAAGTACTGGAGTATCCTGTTAAGTTGTCATATGTCTCTCCCTTCTGTTCTTAGTCAGCTTTCACCACTGTGAGTACAACATTGGATTGCAATAAATGCCCCCAAGCCCCTGATCAAAATTGTTGACTTTCCACTGCTCATGAACCTATTTGCAATAGGATCCTTGTCAGTTAATAAAACTGAAATATCCCCAACCATTTAACTCACTCAGTGGTCGTGCTAAAGAATACCTTTCCTGTTGCCAGACAGGAGTTAGTAGGTCCAGACTCTGAGTTGGCAGAGAAGAAAGAAACAGCCTATTTTGTGCAACCAGATTTGTGAGACCAAGCAAGGCATTAAATGGTCAGTTACTGGTTTTATTTCAATACTATTGTGATTTTTTTTGGATTTCCTGCCTCAGGCACCCAATCTCTCTTAGCCCATATCTAATGTCATCCTATTTTATCTATATATCTAACTTCTAAGACAGTTTAGTGAAAATGACTTCATGGTTGAGATAAGAATATAACTAAAGATTTTCTGGCCCAGATGATTAACTATGGATACCCCACTGATTCTTAATCTCACATCATGCTTCATGTGGTTTGCAAGAATTTAGGAGGAAGAAAATGCTATTCCTATTTCAGCTTGTTGCATTAATATTCTGAACTACCTGCACACATGATAACATCAGAAGCAATAAACTTGATTTGTTTTAGAGTCTTCTTGTAAATTGGCTTTTCATGAGGCACAAAAATGGCAGAGGCCTTTATAGGCATGGATATTTAGTTTCTAGAGTCCTTTCATGACTACTTTTGAGGAAACCAATATCAAAGGCAATAGAAAATGCCTCCATATTACAGCTTATGCTGCTATAATTTCTTTCTCCTATGGTTATCCATCAATAAAGCATTGACTCTGGTGGGTCCAGAGATCAGATTGTCCTTGATTCTGTAGGTCTTCAATAAGACTTAGGAGATTCCATTCTGGGCTCAAGCCTGAGGCCTCACATATGTGAAGAGATCCGTTTCCTGCTTGTACTAATCGATATTTTTGTAATTTCTCTTGTTACTTTGGGCCTTATGTTTTTGGATATGTATTCGTGTTTTTGCTTGCTTTAATTTGCTATTTGGATGAATGGATGTGGATAGATAGATAGATAGATAGATAGACAGACAGACAGACAGACAGACAGACATCTTTAGGAAGTCTCATCAAATTATGACTAGATTTCTGTAAGGAGCATTTTAAATTGCTGTGAGATTTAGTTAGTCTATGTTTCTTTAGTCATTCACTGTTTTCCAATATGGCAGTGATTAGATTGTTGGACTAAGCCACTTATATAATGGTAGAGCCAATGTTTGGCCCAAAGCACTTTACAGAGTGCTAATACGATAAAAATAGAAGTCTTTTAAGGAAGTTTCTAAGTTGAGAAGCAAGCTAAAATCAAAAAGCGGTACTGCACATAAATAAATATTCAATGTTTAGATGGAAGGAAAAGATCGGTTACTTGTATAGTGTGTATAGTTTTCATTTGTGTTCACTTTTCCTTTTAAAACTAGATGTCTCTTGACTAAACTCGAATTAATCCAGGCATTCTGATTTTGGGATGCCCATCTTTCTTCTGAATGGAAGAAATAGGAAACAAAGTTTAATCCCCCCACCTTACAGAATGATGAAATCAAGTTCTGAGAAAATGTATCTGGAATTCTGAAGGCATTACCAGCATCAGAAAAAAAAAGAGAGACAATAGTCAGTCAGCTAGATTCAAGAATTTCAGAGCTGTAATGCATGAAGATACATCAAATTCATCTCTGTTTTCAGCAGGCAGCATGATATATCTATTAGACTGGATATACTGGAGAAGACCCAGTGGCATCTGAAAGGGATTATTCAAAAGAGGCAGGACTTTGATTGCAAGCTGCTTAGACTGCATTCTTGATGTTTTTTACATCTCTCCATGAATGCCATTGGATGAGATTTGTACAACTTATCTACACTTTCAGAAATTTTATTTTAATGTAGACAACATTTCAAAAAGAATCCTGAGATAAAATATCATTCAAGTGCAACAGACTGCAAAACTTTATAGATTTTAGATAGATAGGCATACAGGTTCCAGAAAAAAAAAACTGGGGCAGTTAAATATATTAATATTAATATCATTATGTACATGAGCTTATTCTGGGTAATAGGAAAAAGACAAACACATTTTGCATTTTCTGAGAAATGTATTAGTTTTTCTAAAACAATAATTAAACATAAATGGAAATGTCAAATTATTTTCTAGGGGCATTGGCCTATTTTGTACTCATTGCAGTAACATCAAAATCTGATCACCACAATGATCCCTACTCAGGTGGGGAAAATTATTATATCCATTTTTCATGTTTATGCTCTTAATTATGGGATGATTTCCTTTTTATTAATAGATATCAATCCCAAATTCTTTGCAAGATACCACCGATTTTCTTGCCACCATCACCTTTTTCTGTATTTTTTCATTTTCTATAATTTTCCTCCATCTTTGTATCTTCTATCTTGTCTGTTCCTTCCCTTCCCTTCCCTTCCCCCCCCTTCCCTTCCCTCACAAAACGTTCTGGATAGATACCATACTGGCATATTGTGGTATTGTATGCCTGTTGCTGCACACATCACTGCATTCCAGATAAGCTGTAGCTTCCAACTGGTCTTTAAGAGAAGTCCCATGTAGCTAGACAGGACATTGTCTTTGGAAGAAAATCCTTTTGGCAACCCCCAGATATCTCTTCCTATCCTGAAAGAAATTGCACAAAATGGCAGAGCTGACTGTGAAGATCAGGGAGTGTATCAAGGAACATGGTTTTGGAAGTGAAGATGAGTGAACCAACCTTTTATGAATTTCTGTCTTCTAAACTAGAACAGAGGCTACCCTGCCCATTCCCCAATAATCTTACCCTCAGCTGGGAAGGAGCAATCAGACAAAGTGTGCTACTTATCCCAGGGAAGCATTAGTTATCCTCAGCATGTGTAAAAACTCTTCTTTTAGAGAAGATTTAAACATTTCATACTCTTAACATGTACCCACAGAGACATTACAGGGACTTGGGGAATTGCAGAAGGTTTTATAATATAAATTGTATGTTCTTGATACCATTTTATTCATGTACTATGTTTCTTTCATTCATTCCGATAGCAATTTAATCACAATAAAGATATACTTTTTTAAAAATAGAGTTGTTTCTTAAGAAGTACAGGTAGAATAGAAAAAAATGATTATTTCACTGACTAAAATAATATGATCCTTGATCTGTTAAATGAACATGTATCTTGTAAAATGTATATATTGTCCAAACCTTCTAGAGCATATTACCTCAGAATTTATACTGAAAATAATATACTAGTATAAAAAAGTACAGCCATTCTGAAAGCTTGCACTCAATTTGTATTCTTTGTGTCTCAACTATACTCTCTCTTCATTGTTATATAAAGAGTGTAGCTGAGACACAAAGAACACAATTGCCTGCAATTACTGGGGATAATGGTATGTGTGTCATTTATTTACTCATTTTACACACATGCATCATTCTTTATCCAGTTTTCACAGTAGTGTATTTTATTATTAGAATTTTAGTAGCAGATTTCAGTTTAAATCTCAGAAGTGATGAAACTGGAGAGAACAAAAAAAATGCCCCAAATATGAGCAAAAATTCTGTGAGGAAGACCCATATATGAAATGTCAGCATTAATGAAAAAGTTTCACCTCCATTCACCACATATATCATGTTACACACGAGGAACATCTGAAAGGGATCTTCCCACTAATGATAACAGCAAGCTAGAGATCTGGGGTGGGTGGTAGGTGGGAGGAGGTTTATACGTCATGCTTAGCTAGAGTCATTTGTTGAGATACAAATAAATAAATCAAACAAAATACTTTAACTATAATTGATAACCATTTTGATAAAAACTTTTGGCTGAGTTTACATCACATACTAAGCCATGGTTTATTTCTTTCTGACTTACAGATTGTGTGAATTCAGACACAATGTTATAATTCTAAAGAAAACTAGATCCCAAGCACTCTTAAGTTTTATAATTACATCACTGTGTCTGAATTCACACAATATGTAAGTTTGAAGTAAACAAATCATGACTTAGTATATGATGTAAACTCATCCAACAGTGGTTTTATCAAAACATGGTTAAACTATTTGATTGATTTCTATAGCCGCCCTTCTCAGCAATTGACTCTAGTTAAGTATGATGTACAAACGGAGTCTCTGAGCACACACAACTCTTGCAGAATAGGAGTAAAATGTTTCCACCTAGTGGTTGTGTTCAACTGAAATCAAGCTTTCAATCACTCTTCAAAGATATACAACGTAGAAAACGTATATGAAACATCACTACAGATACTTTTGTGAATAATGTAACTCTATTTAATATACTTTTGAGAGACTATTGCTATGTCATATAGCTATTATAGCAGTAATCTTAAATGTCATCAATTGGCCAGGACATTTCTGTTCCAGAAAGACCACAGCTGCATATCAGCTCCATTTCAAAAAGGCCACCTAAGCTTCTGATAACAACATTTTCCAGAAGTACTTCCAAAGTATGAATCCAATCATTTAGGAATCTATAACCTCCATATATAAACAATTTACCAGCTAAATAAATCAATTAATGAGAGCAGGGAACAGGTAATCTTTAGGCGAAGGCGGGACATAAAGGCACATGAAGCAACAGATAGAAACATATCAAGGAGATCCTACATAGAGTTCAGGAGAAATGTCCTGACAGTGAGAACAACCAATCAGTGGAATGGTTGCCTTCAAAAGTTGTAGGTGCTCTCTCACTGGAGGCTTTTAATAAGAGATTGGACAACCATTTGATTAAAATGATATGGTGGTGGCTAACCTTTTTCGGCTCCCATGCCGAGCACCCAGAAGGCAATGCGTGCTGCCCCCCCATGCCCCCTGAGCATGCATGTGCAACTCCCCCAAGCGTGATGTGCATCTCTGTGCATGCACGCATGATCCCCCCGCGCACCATGCATCTCTGCGCATGCGTGTGTGATCCCCCTGCATGCGCTGCACATCTCTGAGTATGCGTGCAAGACCCCTGTGTGTGCTGTGCATCTCTGTGCATGCGTGTGTGTCTCCCCCGCACCCTGCGCATGCGTGCCAGATACCCAACAATCAGCTGTCGGGGCGGCACATGCACGCATGCACAGTGGGGCTCTTCTGGGCGACCTCTCGCGTGCTGGCAGAAATAGCTCTGCATGCTACTTCCAGCACGCGTGCCGTAGGTTCGCCATCATGGATATAGGATGTCATGCTTGAGCAAGGAGTTGGACTAGAAGACCTCCAAAATTCCTTCCTACTCTGTTATTCTGTTACTTATTGGGTATAGATCCAAAACTTATCAAAATACAACACAAAACATAACATTAACATCTGGAATCAGGCCATCAAGTAGGAACACAACCACCAGAACCTCATGCTTAATTTTCTTGATTTAAAGAATCTAACGGATGAACAGAGTTTGAAGGGATCTAGTGAGAAAGATATCTTGATTCAAGACTCTACAACTTGATGCTCCAAAGTGCCAATGATTCTTAGGGCTTAGCAGGCTCTTAAAACCTTGCCTGATTTTTAAAAATCTATTTAATTTTAAAATGGGAAGTTGGCATGCTGCATAACATCCAGTATAATTTTTATTTCCAAGAATGCTTCTAGGTCTCATGCAGCAATCCACGTTTCTGAAAGAATACCAGCCTACCTAGAAAAAAAGAAAGAGAGCCTATCATTGTTCAGCCATTACTCAATTCCAAGTAGGGATAATTGCATGTTACCATTGTTTATTCCAATTCCCAAATAAGGTCTTAAACAATCCCTTTTCCAGTCCCTCGGAATTCCCATCTCTCATAACAAATAATGTATGGTATGTCTACCCAACTGGATAGTTCTAGCTATTGCAAGGGTAATTATGGGTGTAGTGTGATAATCCAAATATCTCAAAGTATCATGTCCACGCTTATGGGTTTTATTTGCAGTCCTAATGGTTTCATTTCAAAGATAGTTATCTTTCCATTTAATGTCAAAGATTCATTATTTAATGCTCCAGGTGTTTTGCAAAAAATTAATGTGCCTCTGAAAGCTCTTAAACTTCTTCCTATTTGCCAAATTGACATGGATGATTCTCTAAGGATCCAATGGTGACTGAAACATTGATTTGCTATCATTACTATAGATTAGACACCAAAGCATTTCTGTGAGGCCACATTTCACCAGATGTCACCATCCTTCAGTGACAGAGTTTTCTGGAAGAACAAGGTGTCTCTGTGTTATACAGCCATAATGGATGCTTATATTCCTTTGGATTAATTGCTCAAGTAACATCTGTAATCCAAACTCCTAGACTTCATCTGAGGTCCCACCAACATCAATCAAACTTTTTATATTCCCTCAGCCACCATGGGGAGTGTCCACTGTTAAACTTTCATCTTCTCACTCAATCAAGAATGACAAGTATGATCTGCCATACAGATAGGTTGATGAAATACTGGAATAGTTTTCTGGTTCAAATTCAAATGCAAAAAGACATAAGACATAAGAATTTATTTGTCATTACACTCGCAAGCGGGTGCAACGAAATGAGGTGCTCTTCCACAAAATAAAACTGGACAAGCACCACTAAAAGAAAAAAATTGAACTAAACACAACCAACCATACAATAATCTCTATGCAATTTAAAAATGTAAATACCCCATTACTCTCAACCATTTAAATTCCACAAAATCTTATGACCCTGCATTCAAACTCAAAACTGCACTTGGATAAAAACTGTAGCCAGCTTTGCCCTGACCATTTTATAACTATAATCTAGAGGGGGGGGGGAGGGAGGGAGAGAGGGGGGGGAGAGGGAGAGAGAGAGAGATTCCCCAAGGATAAAAAAGCAACTGCAGTTATTATCTATTAGTTTTTGAAGTTAGCATTCTCCTTAGCAAAGATGAGTAATTAGTAGTTAGAAACAAGCATATGATATTCTAGAATCCTCAGTTTTAGCATAAAAAGCAAAAGCCATTTCATATGTTAATTGTACCTCTCAGTGGAACTAATTTATGTGAAATAAAATGCACAAATATTGCCATAACTACAGTGTGACACTTTGCTACCCTTTACAATATGTATCCACTTCCGGAGTGAACTTTATTTGCTACAAGATAATCTTCTACTTGGAAAAAATAGTAAATGAAATGGCATTGTCCAGACAAGGTCAATACTGAGAATTCCCAAGGACAATAGTGAAGAGAATTACACTGCATAATCCTATATGTGTTACTTGGAAGTAAATCCCGATTAGCTTAATGAAGTTTATATCCAAGAAAAATATGAATAAGATAAGAACACCTATGACCAAATAGTGTCATTAATGTCAGTGAAATAGAACTGGCTTTCATTGGACTGTGCCCAGCAAATTGGCCAGAGACATATCTGATCTTCAACTAGTAGATTAAGAACTGTATTAGTCTAAGAGAGGCTGCCATAAAAGCACAGGAGAAAATGAAGTTTGAGCTGCAGATAAAACTAAATCTGTAATGGGAGAAAATTTTATTCTTCTAAGTTTTTTGATACGATCAATGATTGTGCTATTACCTACATTATTTGTAAATTAGGACACACCTCATCAATACTGAAGATAATTAAAAGTTTGCATTATTTGCTAGTATTCAAGGTAAGGCCACAAAACTACATCACTAATATTGTTGATATGGCATCTAACAATAATCAACATTTTAGGTTATACCCAAATTCTGTTTGCTGCGGAAAGTATTGGCCTTTGAAATGTCTTCCAGGAAGCATCCGCTCCAGAGAAATTCTATTTCACCAAGAGGAAATAGCCATCAAGCATTATTTGAAAAAAAACATTAAAAGAAATTACACTGACTAACTTGCTAACTGGACAAAACTAATTCCATACCTCTTCATTTTGCTTTCCTCCCTAGGCTGCACTGGTGGCTCAATCCAAGTTTCGGCTCCATTGTAAGACTCCTAATTCTCACTCTGGACTTGGTCCACAGCCTTGAGAAGGGAGCTCCTAGAATCACTGCAATTAGCTCATTATAGGGTTGGTTTGCTATCAGGCACCTGTTAAAAAAACTCCCTTGTGGTCTATGTTAAAGGTGCTCTCATGCCAAAGGCAGTTTGTGCTGGGAGCAAGAGGTTGCATTTTTCTACACAACTTCTGCACTCCAAGCTAAGCCTGCTGCCGCTCTTGCTTGTACCAATGACTTCTGACACTGCTCCATTTTCCCCTTCCAACCTGCCTCCTCTCCCACAGCATCCCCAATTAAAACCATGCCCTTGCTATCTCTTCTTGTTTAAACAACGACAACAACCAATAACAACATCAATGTTTCTCTTTGCTGCTGAGGACAAGAAATGAAGTGCTGTTTCTTTAATCGGCAAAAGCATGCAATTAAGAGCATACCTTTAATTTAGTGTTGGGATAGCTCACTTGCACCCTGGCAGTTGTCTTATTGGAGAGGGCAGCCTGCCTCAGATCCTCTAGCACTGAAATTATATCATCCAGCACGCATTTCTTATCCTGATTTCTCAACACACACAGATGGGAAAAAGTATAATTATAGCCTTTGTGGTTCACCTTCATTTCCAGCACGGTTCGGTGGATCTGCAGCAGCCCTTCAGCCTGGTGCAAAATATTGCCCCCGGGCTTGGCGAGAAGGATCACCCGGCCATACCTCCCCGGGGTGTGCAAGTCCGAATAGAGATGGCTTTTGGAGCGGTCGAGGGGGAAAAGGCTGTTGGCCAAGCTCCTCTCGATCTTGGCCAAGCTGTGACTCGGGGCCACTAGGAGCTCCAGGTCCATTTCAGGCTGGAAGCGGTTGAGGACGCTGAAGCTGAAGATGATGGTCAGGACTGCGGGCACGGTGAGGAAGAAGACAGGGTGCCGGCTGACGAACAAGCCCAGGTGGTGGCAGAACGACCGGAGCCCTCTGTGGATCACCTGCCGCAGCATCCTCCTCCTCCTCCTCCTCCTTCTCCCGAGCCAGCTTGCGGATGCTCCCGGCCGTCTTCTTCGAAAGCACGGGGGACATCGGGAGCTAAGTGGCCTGACGAGCCCCGCTTTGCCTGCCTCGGACTTTCGCGCTCACTCGCTCGCCCCGCTGGCTCGTCCTTCCTCTCCCTCTATTACCCGCTTCAAACACTGCAGCAAGTTGCAGCAAGATGACCAAATATTGATCAATGGAGCGGGGGGGGGCGTTGCGCGCGTGCGGGGCTACGGGGTGAAGTGGGGGGGGGGCAGAGGAGGGGGTTCCCTCGGGCTTCCCTCTCCCCCCTCCCCTTCTCAGCCTTTCGGCCCCGCTTCCACTCGCGATCCTCCGGGGCAGCGCCGGGCGGCAGCGGCGGCGGCAGAGCCAAGTCCCCCCCCCCTCGTCCTCACCCCCCTCCGCTCTTTCCTGGCGCGCTCGTGCAAAGCCCTCCGAAGCGAGGTGGGCGGCGGCATTTCAGGACTGCCGCGGAGCTCTCGGCTGCTTTGAAGTTTAAGCGCCGGGCGAGCCGGCGAGGCTCCTGGAAGGAGGAGGAGGAGGAGGAGGAGGCTGCGCCTGACCCTGCCTTTCCCTTAAAGAGGAGGCGCGGGAAACCCCCCCCCCCCCACCCCACCCTGCCTACCTGAGGGTAGCCCGCCCTCTTTGGCTGTCGGGCGGGCGAGAAGCAAGCGACCAGAAAGGCGGGAACTGGAAAGAAAGATGAGGCTGCGGCGGAACCCAGCCGGCCCCATTGTCTCTCGCGCCCTCCCTTCCTCTGGCGGGAGCGAGGCAGCGCCCGAGAGCTGGAGCTCGGCTTCGGGAAGGCACCTCAGCCGCCGCCGCCGCCGCCTTCCTCTTCCTTTCTCTCCTGCTTCCCGGCCAGGATCGGGGCCTGGGGCTAGCCGAGCGGGTGTCCCCTTCCAGCCGCGCCTTTTGGCCCCGGAAAGAGGCTTTAGGCGACGGAGCCAGGGGAGAGAATGAGAGGAAATGGTAAGAAGGTTCAGCCGCTCTCGCCTAAGCTTCGGGCTTGACTACTGCTAGGAGCTGAGGGTGGGGGCCCGCCCTTGATCCTGTGCTGAAATGCTCTTGTTCCTTGCCTTCAAGCGCCAGGTACGTGGCCGGCGGTCTTCCAGGAGAACTGGCTGCCCAGAGGCTTCCAGGTTCAAGGCAGAGCGCTCCTTACTGACTCAGCCAAGAGCCCCCTGTCTCAGCTACCTGCCCACCTCAGCTACCTGCTGCTGGTCCGTCAAAAGGTCTGCTCCGGAATCCATCTTTGAAGGCTTTTCAGCAGCTTTGCACCAATGCCCTGAAAGGGACGTTACACACACACACACACACACACACACACACACACACCCATCCATATACACACACACACCCCATACACAACATTAGACGCTAGACTGCAAAATTCTTTCTTTTGAACTGCAACTTTCTTTCTTTCTTTCTTTCTTTCTTTCTTTCTTTCTTTCTTTCTTTCTTTCTTTCTTTCTTTCTTTCTTTCTTTCTTTCTTTCTTTCTTTCTTTCTTTCTTTCTTTCTTTCTCTGCCATTCTTATATTCTTTGGCTGTTTCAGTTTGGAACATTTTTTTTTTTTTTGCTATAGGCTATTTCAAGAATTTCAAGACAGCTAATAAAGGACTTTTTATAACAGTAGCATCCTGAGTTGGTCAGAATTAGGTACACTCACACACTCCTACCATCATATCAGGTCTAGGACAAAAACCTGTCACACTGTTTACCAATACATTTAAATTTGACAAGGTTAATCACTTTTTAAAATGGTTTATAAACCAAATGGACTATATCAGAGATTCTCATCTACCAGATGTCTGTGTTCATATTTAATTTCAATACCCTTCCTCTAGTTTTGATATGGGCTTTTCCTTTGGATAAGAACTATCTTCAGAATAACCTGCCGCTGTCCATTGCACTTCCAAATGTTACAGGTGTTAGACTTGATGTTTGAGAAAAAGTGAATTCTCGAGCAAATTCTAGTTTAAATGTATGTATTTAAATTCATAACTTTCTAAAACCTGATATTATTGGGTTTAAATATTTAGGAAAGAAATCATTTAAATTACAATATTTATCCTACTTTATTTATTTATTTGTTAAATTTATATGCCGCCCTTCTCCCTTTCCAAAGCAACTCTGAGTGGCATACCATAAAATTATAAATATAGCACCATTAAAATAAAAGTACACACATCAAAAACTATATACCAGGTTATAATTGATATGGTGGGGAATCTCCTCTATCACTCTACCAGCCATCTCCAGCATGGAGCGCCACCATTGGGTTCCCAAGCTAACCAGCAGAACCAAGTTTTGTATTAAGGTTACATTAAAAGATGTTTTGGCCAATATGTTCCTACAAGCTTTAGGCAGTAGGTAAGTCTATCTTGGTTTAAACAGAACAATCGTATCTTGATTGAAAAAAACTGGACTCTGCAATCTGGATTAGTTGGCAATAAAGATATAGAAAATATTGCTTCCATTCAATAGCAGTCTGAAATTTTGTAATTCAGATATGGTAGCCATACAATAGCCTCTTAATCTCAAATAGCAATAATAGATAAAGCATAACATTGTATTCTGCATCAAACTCAATTGCCAAATCTTTTCCTATACAGGTAATATTACAAAACTCTAATGACAGCTATGCATTAGAGCCATTCAGTTATTGGAAGTTGAGCAACCTGTACATTGTACATTAAATAAATAGGTCAGCTTTTTTAGCCGTGATCTATGCTTTACATAGCAAAGGCTTATCATATTATGAAAGAATTAAAACATGAAAAGGGACTATATCCAGAAACCTCCAGGAAACTATTTTAGCACTGTGATTGAATATCTTAAAAAGTAATTTTTGAGACTAACAAATACAATGAAACTGTAGTGTAGTTAACATCCATTGGTTTTACTGTTTACCATTTTTTTTCAGTTTACAACTAGTACTGCATATTGGAGCATTCTATTTATCAGATTTTTACCCTACTTTTATTTCGTTATACGTAACTCAAAGTGGTGAACATAATACTCCTTCCTCCTATTTTCCCCACAACAGCAGTCCTGTGAGGTGGGCTGAGACAGTGTGACTGACCCAACATCACTCCTCCAGCTTTCATGCCTACGGTAGGACTAGAACTCACAGTCTCATGGTTTTAGGCCAGCAGTTTCACCACTGTACCAAACTGGCTCTCCATATTTCCTATTCTGGGGATCTCAATCTCAATTGTGGTGACTTGCTGTGGCCTGATACCACTTTCAAGTCAACATGCAAACTATCTGTCAAACTTTGTATTTAGTTTGGTCTCCAGGATTTACTTGCTACACAAAGCACACATATACCCCTGTGAAGAATTACCCAGGATGGTAGAACATGTGTTTGCAGAGATACACAAAACAACCAGCATGAAAATTGTACTGGTTCTATTTAATCCAAAATTATTAATGTGATTAATTATTGCAATTATAAATGAGAAATTGTAGTATCAAATGCTTAGGAAGTAGCAACTTCCTAAGTCACCATGACGCAGCTAGAAAATCTGCTGTTTATAGCATGTTAGTGCTGTGAGATGAATTGCATCGGAATGCCAAATGTACTTTCCTCCTTTCATTTCCACAGATAACAAGCTTAGTAGGAAGATAATTAGCTATTTTTATTTTTCACATATGGAAATGGAGGCTGGGAAATCAGGCAGTTTCCTCTGTCATTTAGTAACAGCTGAGAAAGGATTTCAAACAGGATTTGAGACCAAGTTTACCAATGAAATGTTCATCACTTGATTATGGCAACAATAAATGACAATTTATTAAGAACAATAAATGCACTGGTGAAACAGCCCATACAGATCACAACATCAGTGTGCTGAGGTGTACGTAGTTTCAAGATTGCCTGGGCAGAAAATAACCTAAGAGAATCTTGTAGTTTCTTATTAAAAGACCTATCAGTATAATATCCACCTAACATAAAATCACTGAATGGAATGCAAGCTTTCAAGAGTTTTCCCAAAATTCTTTATTTGGCAAGATGATAGTGCTTAATGCATTTTCAGATTAAAGTCCATTTTCAGATTCAATTGCATCTCTTTTTAAAAAGTATTATATTGCTGTTTAATTCCAATTATTATGCTTTGTTGCACAGTCAGCCAGATGTTCAGACCAAATTTAGCATTTAAACATACCTATTGATAGATAGTATTGATTGATGGTATTAAATATATGATCAGATGATGGAAGCTGTTCCAAGTTAAGTTGTGTGTTGTAATTAACTGATGGGGATGTCAAAGATGTTCAAGTGGTGCTTCAGTTGTTTTGGGGTTGCACCCAAGGTGCCTGTTACTGTTTGTATTACCTTTGCTTTCTTGGTGCCATCATCGTTCTACTCCTGTTTGCATGTCTTTATATTTTCTTATCTTCTCCAGTTCTTTCTCTTCTATTCTGTCACTAGGTACTGTCATATCTACTATCAAAAAATATTGTCTTTCTTATCAACAATTGTTAGGTCAAGGATGTTGTGCATTTATTATTATTATAATGACTCCAATTTTTCAGTTCTGAACAAAATGAATTCTATATTTAGAAGCTTTATAAACTCTTTTTAATTTAATTAACAGTGAAGAAATTTATTGATTAGAATTATAAGGCTATCAATCTCACATAAGGTACTTTAGATGGCTAACACGGTGAAAAAAATAATTATACAACAAGTACAATAAATGAAACACAGAAAGCCAAAGAAAAATGGTCACCAAAGGCAACCACAAATACCTTCAGCTCATGAGATCCTGACCTTCAGAGGAGAGACAGATTGTAAGGACTTTACAAAAAGGCAACAGAATTGGGGCTAATTTAAACCCAGGAGGAATGGGGTTCCAGAGGTTAAGTGCTACTACAGACATGGGCAATCCTTCTGACCCAAACAAGATTTTAAAACACACACACGCATGCACACACACACACACACACACACACACGTATTGCCATTGAGCAGTCCAATATAGTCCAAATCATTTTTGTAAAACATCAAGTATTTTCAAAAAACAAACAGCAATACTTTTGTCAAAAGTATAAATGCCTTTTTTTTCCTGTAGAACTTTAATATGAAAAAAAGCAAAAACTTTTAGTACTAGATGAGGGCTGCCTTGAATTCAGGTGTAAAAGTGAAAAATATTTTGCAAAACTTATAGAACCGTTAACACTGTAGAAGCAAAAATTTTAAAAAAAGTAAAAATATATACTTTATACCAGTCAATAGGAAAATTCTAAGGACCCAGAGCCTTATCTAATTTCATTGATTTAATTGTATCCATAATTGCTGTAAAATAACAACTTACTGGATTGCTTTATCTTGAGTTACAATGAGAACAATTATTTATCCAGAAAACACTACAGTACTCTGTAAAATGGATAGTTATGAATCAATATTATAAAGCTACATATATTTATAATGCAATATCTTATGTTAACCATCTAAAATCCTTAATTCTATTCTTATACTTATTCTCTGCTTATGTTAACCATCTAAAATCCTTAATTGTATAAAAATAATATTAGCTTGTTGATTTTTTTTAAATCTGGAAACCAAAGTGTACTGTCCCCTTGCTAAACACAATTTAAATAATAGTCATTGTCAAATCAGTAGTAAGCATGATAAGATAAATGAATACAAAAACAAAATAAAACCAATGAAAAATAAAAACGGGGGAAAAACAAACTAAACCCACCACATAATAGAGGAGAATAATACAAGAAGGGGGGCGGAAACACCTCTAACTCTATATAGACTAGTAAAAGAGGTATGCTAGAAGCTACAATACAAAAACAATCCCAGCAACTAAGAGACCTATCTCCTGTTTAAAAAAGCAAAAGCAAAACATAATATTTGCAAAGGAAATAGATTGCCATTTCATTTTTCCTTCTGATCGTAACTCCACAAACTTCATTGCAGTTCCATTTTAGAGAATGTTCTTCACTCCAGAATCTAAGGAAAAAGAGATACAAAAATATATTCTGGATGCATAAAAATGTTTTTATGCATCCCCTTTTGACTTGCTGGAAAACATAACTAAACAGATGATATCGCTTGACTGCCTGAGGAGATAGATCTGTAAAAAATATCTGCTTTAACTTATCAGGAAAAAAAGTCTTATCTGTCATGACAATAATAAAATATTATCTCAAGAAGCACATTAGAAAAGTTGAACCAAAATAAGGATGGGATTCTGGTAGATGAAAACAGAAACCTAAACAATATGCTTCTCTATTCAATCTCCAATGAAAAAAATCTCACACAGAAATTTGTCTACATACAACAGTAGTTTAAAGCAGGGGGGGGCCCGCCGGGGGGGGGGGGACCACTCGGGCCGGGGGAACAGCCTCCGGGCAGTCTGTTTTGATGGGGGGGGGGGGGGGGGGGGCCATCTTTTGGTAGGGGGGGGGGGGGGGCCCCCCGGGGCCTTTTGTTTGGGGGAAAAGTCCTTCGGTGCTTCGGTAAAGCTACCCGGGAAAGCTCATGAGTACTATCAAAAAAGGGGGCGCCAGATGCCTATCGGGCCGCCCAGCTGATGCCGTACGCGGGTGGCATAAAAAGGTTGGGGACCACTGGTTTAAAGAATAAAAAAGGTCGGGGGGGGGGCCCTCTCCACGCATCTACCATTCCAGACAAACTGCTCTCCAATCTCTTCTTTAAAATATCCAGTGATGGACCACCCACAGCTTCTGAAGGAAAGGCTTCCACTGATTAATTGTTCTCAGTGGAACATGGAAAGTCATTCTGTACATGAAGCTGCATACGAATTCTTTTCTGTATTTAGAAGTAAAGTTGATGATCAAAAAGATTAGAGAATGCTGTAAGCATGTGCCACTACAATGCCCAGATCTGTCCCTGTGTACTTTTTCTACAGAACACAATTACTGTTACCAGCCAGTAATTTTTCCCTGACATTTCCAGTAAGTATGGAACTGGTCCCTCTTTTTTCAATATGCCATCATCAGAACACTCATTAATATGATTCTAATATAAATTTATTGTGGTGAAAGACTCATAATTGTGGTCAATGTGTTATTAAAACAGCAATTAAAGGCATAAAAATCATGGTTTAAGGATGCCTTCAACTGTATTTCACTCAGATACGCTCTTGCTAGCAGTATAAAAACCCTGGATGCAATTCAAAGTTCTTGATGACATAAAGGGATGATTTCAGGAACAGATAGAAATTGCTATTTCAATACTGTAAAATGAAAATTGGATTCCAGAAACTGATGCTGACAATACTGATGTGGTTGATAGGTTATTTATATCAGTACTAGGAGCACCAACTCTGCATTTGCATTTCCCATTGCAATGTTATTCACATGCTTTAGTAGTAATGAACTTCTACGTTTTCTCCCTTTGCTCCTTTCATGGGGCAAATACCAAAATGTCTCTTTTTTTCTGCTCTTCTAAGTTTCATAGGCATCACTGTGGGGTTCAAATCCAGCTACAGGTGCTGTAGTGAGCCAATATAGCCAGCAGGTCATTGGCTGAAATTACAAAGAATGATCAGGAAAAGGTTCAGGGAGACCAAGAAGTCTAATCTACTTCCCTAGTTCCTGGGAGAATAAAAGAGATAGAAGACACACAAACACGACACACAAAGCATCTCAAGGTGTTTCTGATAATTATTTATTTTTTAAAACATATTTCTCTGTTGTCACAGTTAAAAATAATGTTAGTGACTTAGATAAAAAAATACAAGGAATATATCTACTGATACCTACTTTCTCAGACATCAGAAAGATAAAAGCAACCAAGAAAACAGTACAAAAAGAAAACCATACAAAATAAAGAAAGATAGTAAGACTAGCAGTGGTAATACCACATCAGAGGAAATAAGAGTTTAAACATGTAGCAAAGGAAGCAAACAGTGTGCAGAATCACTAGTTTCTTTATGATTTGTTTGGAAATCTACCCTTCAGAATCTATCTATCTATCTATCTATCTATCTATCTATCTATATCTATCTATCTATCTATCATCTATCTATCTATCTATCTATCTATCTATCTATCTATCTATCTATCTATCTATCTATCTCTATCTATCTATCTATCTATCTATCTATCTATCTACCGTGTTTCTCAAATAATAAGGCTGGGTCTTCTTTTTTTTTGAGCCCCGAAAAAATGGCTAGGCCATCTTTTCGGGGGTGACTTAATTCCCCCCCCCCTTGCATCTTTGGGCGGGCGGCGACGGCTTGGATGTTGACCTCGGCGTTGGTGGGGCACTTCATATCAGGGTCAATGCAGGCAGCACCATATCCGGGTGTGCAACAAAAGTACTTGCTAACGGCAAGTCCCCCCACCATTCCCCCATTTCGCATGTTTTAATATAGGCCTTAATTTGGGGGGAGGGGCTTAATTTCATTTCATGCCTATAAAACATGCTGGGACTTCCTATTGGGGGAGGCCGTATTGTTGGAGAAACAGGGTATCTATCTATCTATCTATCTATCTATCTATCTATCTATCTATCTATCTATCTATCTATCTATCTACCTACCTACCTATTTATCTATCTACCTATCTACCTATGCTTTTTAAATCTATACACTACAAAAATCCTCTGGTCTATTTATCTGCTTGTAATCTTTAATTTGAGCACATCATAGGGCAACAGGTTTTCAATCAACATACCTCAAAAGGGGTAAGCTTAAAGAATGCATGCAAAATCAAGGATCTATGACTCCCATTGGACTGGAATTTGGCATAGTTGTATCTGCTTCAGTGCTGCCATGCCACCATACTGCTGCAGTCAGCTGCAGATATGTGATCAGTATTTCCAGAACTCCCTGCCAACTTCTCACAAGCAAAATTAATGGGGAAGCCAGCAGAAAGTTGGAAGTTGCTCCCAGTCCCACTGTTGTTGTTTTTTGCCAAGGGTCTACAAACTTGGCAAGTTTAAGACTTCTGGACTTCAACACAGAATTCCTGAGCTAACATGACTAGAGGAGGAACTCTGGGAGTTGTAGTCCACAAGTCTTAAAGCTGTCAAGTTTGAAGACCCCGTTTTTTGCCCATCCATAATCATGCCGTTTCTCTGTTTATGTATTATTGACAATGAGCCAGTCTAGTACATTTTTAAATTGGCCAGAGGTTTATAAGGAAGTTGAATTAATTCTTTGCACCTTTATTTGCTTTACTGCAGAACCATAGCACAGATAGTCATGACTCAGCCATGTGATAAAGAATGGATTTATAAAGAACAAAGTCTCGTATTTCAGTCAGTGTAGTAACAAAACCATAATGGCATGTAAGATTTTTGAAGATCAGATGGAAATTGTGGAATAGAAATACACAGCATGCTATAAACTTGTTTTCTTTAGTGGAAATAATATACAAAGAAAATCAGGAAAAGAGTCTCATATGGTAGGATGCAGAACTTGCTGAAGCTTATTATCGGCATTTGAGAAACAATTGGAATTATCCTTTTTTTTAGCTTAGTGCATCACTTTATTTAGTTAAAAACAAATGGCCTGTTTAATAACTTTTGCTATATGATAATTTTGTCTAGCGTGGAAATGCAATGCAAACATATGAGTTCAAATATTTCAAATTCAGATTTATATACAGGTGAAACTCAAAAAATTAGAATATCGTGCAAAAGTTCATTTATTTCAGTAATGCAACTTAAAAGGTGAATCTAATATATGAGATAGACTCATTACATGCAAAGCAAGTTAGTTCAAGCCATGATTTGTCATAATTGAGATAATTATGGCTTACAGCTCATGAAAACCCCAAATCCCCAATCTCAGAAAATTAGAATATTACATGCAATCAATAAAACAAGGATTGTACATAAAACAATATCGGACCTCTAAAAAGTATAAACATGCATATGTACTCAGTACTTGGTTTGGGCCCCTTTTGCAGCAGTTACTGCCTCAATGCGGCATGGCATGGAAGCTATCAGCCTGTGGCACTGCTGAGGTGTTATGGAAGACCAGGATGCTTCAATAGTGGCCTTCAGCTCTTCTGCATTGTTCAGTCTCATGTCTCTCATCTTTCTCTTGGCAATGCCCCATAGATTCTCTATGGGGTTCAGGTCAGGCGAGTTTGCTGGCTAGTCAAGCACAGTAATCCCATGGTCATTGAAACAGGTTTTGGTGCTTTTGGCAGGTGCCAAGTCATGCTGGAAAATGAAGTCAGCATCCCCATAAAGCTCATCTGCGGAAAGAAGCATGAAGTGCTCCAAAATCTCCTGGTAGACGGCTGCGTTGACCCTGGACTTAGTGAAGCACAGTGGACCAACACCAGCAGATGACATGGCTCCCCAAATCAACAAAGACTGTGGAAACTTCACACTGGACTTCAAGCATCTTGCAGTGCGTGCCTCTCCACTCTTCCTCCAGACTCTGGGTCCTTGATTTCCAAATGAGATGCAAAAGTTGCTCTCATCAGAAAAGAGGACTTTGGACCACTGAGCAACAGACTAATTCTGTTTTTCTTTAGCCCAGGTAAGACACTTCTGACATTGTTTGTTGTTCAGAAGTGGCTTGACAAGAGGAATACGACATTTGAAGCCCATGTCCAGGATCCGTCTGTGTATGGTGGCTCTTGATGCACTGACTCCAGCCTCAGTCCACTCCTTGTGAAAATCCCCAACACTTTTGAATGGCCTTTTCCTGATAATCCTCTCCAGGCTGCGGTCATCCCTGCTGCTTGTGCACCTTTTTCTTCCACACTTTTCCCTTCCACATAACTTTCTATTAGTGTGCTTTGATACAGCACTTTAGGAACACCCAACTTCTTTTGCAATTACCTTTTGAGGCTTTCCTTCCTTATGGAGGGTGTCAATGATGGTTTTCTGCACAACTGTCAGGTCAGCAGTCTTTCCCATGATTGTGATTCCTACTGAACCAGACTGAGAGACCATTTAAAGGCTCAGGAACCCTTTGCAGGTGTTATGTCTTAATTAGCTGATTAAAGTGGGACATTTTGGGCCTAGAATATTTTGGGCCTAGAACCTTTTCACAATATTCTAATTTTCTGAGATTGGGGATTTGGGGTTTTCATGAGCTGTAAGCCATAATCATCACAATTATGGCAAATTACGGCTTGGACTATCTTGGTTTGCATGTAATGAGTCTATCTCATATATTAGGTTCACCTTTTAAGTTGCATTACTGAAATAAAAGAACTTTTGCACGATATTCTAATTTTTCGAGTTTCACCTGTAGGTGACTTCTTGTGCATACTTCTAAACTCTGTTCTTCTTAGCTACTTTTCTTTTAACCCAAATAACACCTTGTTCAGCCACCTTTCACCGTTTGTTCTTTTGGCTTTTGAGTATCTACAGACATCAAAAAGAATTTAATACAAGGAACTTGATTATGTTGAAATCATTAACATTTTATCTCTAAAATACTAAGCACATGCTAAGCTATATACATAATGTAAATACTTTGTAGTCTTCATGCTGATCATTAAATTATTGAATATTATTATTCTAATCAAACCAATTTAAATAACAATTTCATTCTTATTACATTCTTGCAATCATATACATGAATGTAAGAGATTTTGCAAGCTATGTCTAGAAATCTGGAATGTAAGAGAAATCAGAAGTAGATTTCACAATATATTAAAATAAGATTTGTGGGTGTGATTACGGTGGTGGATTTGTATTATCTGGAGGTGGGGACAGGGCGTAACTGTATTTTGAAAACACTTGATCAGCTAAAAAGAGCTGAGACCTGCTAACATTGGGATCTCTTGTATCCTTGTAAGATGTAGGTAGGTATACACTAGGTTCCATGCCTGACTGAATAATAGAACAACAGAGTCTACTACTCCAACCTCAACAGGTCTTCTACTCCAACCTCCAGCTCAAGCAAGAGACCCTATAGTACCATTCTAGACAAGTAGCTGTCCAGTCTCTTCTTAAAAGTCTCCAGTGAAGGAGCACCCACAACTTCTGAAGGCAATCCATTCTAGATTGCATCTCTCCTTGATTAGTTCCCATCAATTGTTCCTTGTCTTGCCTTCTGGTACTTTGGAAAATAGATTGACCCCCCTCTTCTTTGTGGCAACTCCTCAAATATTGAAAGACTGCTATCATATCACCCCAATCCTTCTTTTCACTAGTCTAGACATACCCAATTCCTGCAACTGTTCTTCGTGTGTTTTATTTTTTTTTAAATAAAAGTTTTATTTAAGTTTTCACAAAACATACAAATACAAATAAAACATCTATTTTTGAGAACAGCGTGGTCCCAGGTTATCACTTCTCCATACAGACATAAACTCAATACATATTTATCTTATACATTCTAATCCATATCTTATAACTATTTTCACAATATTTCCAATAGCTTTTCCCTTTCTTTACTTCCTATAGCCTTATTTTAAATTATCTCATTCCTTTCTTAATTCAATTACATATCTTTTTCTAATTTTTAAAATCTTTCTAATCAATGTTTTTATACTTTCGTCTCTCCTGTTTACAATTTCATATAATCTTTTCTCATAAAACAAATTTTCCCCTGTAATTACTAGACTGGAGTGTAACACCTTTATATCTGTTTTCAAATCTTATTTAAAAATTTAAGTTACATCTTTATAGTTACAACATTCATTTTCTAACCTCTATTTTATAACACATACCTATTTTCAATCGAATTCTGCTTGGTACATTCCCTTAAAATACACACTAAATTCTTAAAAGAAAAAAGTATATATGTATAACAATAGTAAATGGAATAATTATTCTATTCAAGTACAGCTCTGCCATTAATATTAATAACAATCTTTTACATTTCTATTTCTTTTAACAAACATTACCTAGTAATATCAGTTGTCTTTCACTTTAATCATCTATATTTCATATTTTACTTATTACTGTCTTTAAATAAAAAACCAAACAATAGTTATTAACAGTAGTCAATAAAGTTATTATTCTTATTCAAGTTCATCTTATCAACTGATAAAAATCTTCCATGTTTCTTTGCAGTTTTTTTTAAACGTTCTTTTTAAATCATTGTGAGCCTTATTCTCTTTACAAACAAATATTCCACTACACATCAATAGAAATTTTTTTCTATCACTTTAATCGTCTAACATATTATATAACAATGCTATCCCATGCACCCTTGCAGAATCCTCTCTTTTAACCATTGTCTCTGTGTCTTTTAAATAGGTTTATACCTTTAATTCTTGTACGTTTTTCCTGTACCTCTATATCTTGTTTCTGTCCTTTGTAACTTCTTTTCCTTTCCCTCTTCCCTCTCTTCTTCTCCCTCGCCTTTTTATTCCCTTTTCTATCTGATTCTCCCTTCTGTGATCCTCCCTTCTGCTTCTTCCTGATATTACGATTATTTTTCAAATGACTCTTTTTTTTGGTTGTTGCTTCAGTGCTTAAGTTTTTAACTCCCTTTCCCCACTTTCCCTTTTTTACCCCGCTTAAAATTGCTTCGTCATTAAAGATGGCTTCTTCGTTGTCCCACCCTTCTTGTTCTGTCAGTGTTTCTTGTTTGTTTTTCATAGTTCAAGATCTCCATTTCTAAAAATTGAAATACGAAGCCAAAAGATCCTCTTCCACCTTGTGCTTCTTCTTTTTGTTAAGTCTCATTTTTAACTGTTTAAAGCGTGATGCCATTTTAAAAAAAATTAAGTGACCCCCAATTGATTTTATTTTATTTCATTAGGATCTTCCATCTAAAGTTCCAGGAATCATCCAATAATCCAAAGCTGTTTCTTGTTTCTTTTCTCACTTTCTCTTTCCAGGGGCTTTGTTCTCTTGTAACAAAGTTTTAGCTACAATGTATCTTTCATAAGCCTTGTTAAAATTCCACTATCATTTTTTTTTTTAAGTTCCAGGTGGTCTCCTCCATTTTCCAGATTCCACTCTCTTTTTTCCTTTTTCCCTCCGCTGCTTTCTTTTTTTTTAAAAGAAAGTTTTTAAATTATCCAAGAATCTTTTATCCCTTTGACACTTTATTTTCAGCTAGAAATAGCCTATTAATGTCAAAGTGGATTAGTATCAATTTCTTATTCAAATCTCTTCTTCTTCATGTTCCAAGTCAGTTAAAACTGTCGATGTTAGAGTAAAAAAAAAAAAGCCAGTTCTGTTTCCTTTCCCTTTCTCTTTCGCAGCTTAAAATCTTTTTTAGGAATAGTATTAGTCTTTAAAATTCAGGTTCCAGGTACCTTAAATAGATGTTCTCCATTCAGCCTGGTCAGTCAAACTTTCTCCTTTAAACTTCCTCCTGCACAATCTTGTCTGGTCGGGTTCTTCTTTGAGGTGGCCATTTCTGACCGCTGCAACCGCCTTTGGGAAAGGGAGTGATGGCCAGCTGAGGAGGAGAGATACGACTCTCCTCAACCCCGCTGACGGCTCCCCCTTCTTCACCACCTCTACGGGGTGGCTTCAGCCCCAAATCTGGGCGGCTCGGGGCGCTCCAGCGGCGAGCACGGATCAAAACCACGGATGATCGCGATTTCAGTCCGTCACCAAAGAAGCTCAAACCAGAAGTCTATTCTTCATGTATTTTAGTCTCCAGCCCCCTAATCATCTTTGTTTCTCTGCACTCTTTCTAGAATCTCAACATTGTTTTTATAAAATGGTGTTCAAAACTAGATACAATATTCTAAGTATGGTCTTATTAAGATTTTATAAAGTGATACAAATACTTCAAGATAATACTTTATCTTGATTCTATCCTTCTGTTAATGCAACCTAGGATTGCATTGGCTTTTTTGACTGATGCTGCATACTGCTCCTCATGTCCACTAGGACTCCAAGATCCCTCTCACAGATACTGCTAATGAGACAGGTCTCACCTAATCTGTACCTGTACATTTGTTGTTTTCTTGCCTAAATGTAAAACTTTACTTTTCTCTACTTTGAACTTCATTTTGTTAGATAGGGACCAATGGTCAAGTTGGATGAGATCCATCTGGATCTTGTGCCCATCTTCTGGAGAGTTGAATGTTGACTATTCTTGCCAGTTTAGTGTCATCTGCATGAGTTCCCTTTCTATTATCTCATGTAAACTGTTTATGAAGATGTTGAAGAGTACTGGGTCTAAGACATAACCTTGGGTACCCCGCCACTTATTTCCCTCTACATAGATGTACTTCCATTAAGGACTATATATTGAGTGTGGTTTTGTCAGCCAGTTACAAATCTATCTGGTGGTGATGCTATCTATCCCACATTTTTTAGCTTACCAAGAAATAGGTTGCGATCTACTTTGTCAAATGCCTTACTAAAATCCAAGTATACTATGTCCACTAATTTTGCTGGTCCACTAATTTAGTCACTTTAGTCACATCCCCCACAAGAGGGATGATTTGAATCAGTAAAAAATTGCCCCAATCACCCCTGGTTGCTATTATTATTATGCCAAGCCACGCTCACAGAGTCAGTAGGGAAAAAATGTGAATTTCACCCCTGATCTAGTCCAACCCCCTGCCCAAGCAGAAGACCCTACCTCAAACACCAAAAGATCAGTCAGGAAAATTAATGAAATGATTGGTTTGGCATGTTCTGTTTTGACAAACCCGTATTAGCTTCTGATTATAACTTTGCTTGCTTCTAGGTATTCACAGATCTGTTGTTTAATTATCTTTTCCAGGATTTTCCCAGGTATTGATGCCAGGCTGGTTGATCTGTACTTTCCTGAATCTGTTTTGTTTCCTATTTTGAAGATGGGAACCACATCAGCGCTTTTCCAGTCATCTGGTAGTTCCCTGGTGCTCCAGGATCTTTAAAAGATAGGGTTCAACGATACAATGCTGTGTCTGCAACACAATCCTTTCAATAGAATACTCTACACCAATTTGCACCACCCAGGTGACACAGATGAACCTCCAGGTGACCTTAACAACCCGCTAAAAGAATGCAAATGACCAGCTGTCTGCAAGGAGTATAAATCCTTCCATTTCTCACCATCCAGTCAGAGCTGAAGAAGCTTCTTGGATGAGAAGCGAAACATCTTCAAAGAAAAACCAGAAAGTCCAGTTGTTTCTTGGAAGGAAAAAAAAAGCACCTTTGAGACACCTATGAGCTAGATGATGAGAATCTCCATAGACATATGGTTCATTGGTTCTGGGATCACATCTGACAGTTCCTTCAGGACTCCAGAATATCAGGTCCCAGTGATCTGAACTCATCTAGAGAGAACAGGTGTTCTCTTACTATTTTCTTGCTTATTTTAATGTTTATTCCTAGTCTGTCTTTTATGGTTATGTTTTTGGTAGGTTGGGCTGCATTCTCTTTTTGTGTGAAGACAAATGCAAAGAGTGAATTAAGCAGGTCTGTTTTCTCTCTCTTGCCTGTTACTTTCTTGCCATCTTCTCTCATTAGTGGACTAATGGTTTTCTTCACTTTTTCTTGTTCTTTATATGTTGAAAGAAACTTTTTAATTTATTTTTGACATTTGTTACTTCATTCTGAACCTTAGCTTTCCTGACTTCATCTTTGCAAATTCAGGCCTGTTTTATCTCCCAAGAAACACCAGAGGCACTGAAAATTAAGACAGCCAAAAACATCATTATTAGTGAAATCTGTGTGATCATATGTTCATAAAATTCAATTTAAGGACACACGCATGTTGTCAAGAATATCAAACTGCTACATAATGCCTTCACAGAGAGGCTATGATATCCACAGACATCTACAGAAAGAAAGAAGAAAATCTGAAGATTAACAAAACCTTGTTACCAGCCTTGTACCACCCAAAGATCCTGGAATCATCTCCCCACATGGACAAATCAGAAAATAGCCTTGGGCAAGAACCCAATCAGGATTCAGCTGGTCAGCCTGAACAATCAGGATCCAGCACAAAAAATAATCAGAAATCAGCATTCCAAAAATGACCAGTGAGAAGCTGGCATGAACCAAATAATAACAGAATAACAGATTTGGAAGGGACCTTGTAGGTCATCTAGTCCAGGGGTGAAATTCAACCACCCCGGCCCACCTTGGGAGAAATGGTAGGGATGATTTGAATCAGTAAAAAATTGCCCCAATCACCCCTGGTTGCTATTATTATTATACCAAGCCACGCCCACAGAGTCAGTAGGGAAAAAAATTGAATTTCACCCCTGATCTAGTCCAACCCCCTGCCCAAGCAGAAGACCCTACCTCAAACACCAAAAGATCAGTCAGGAATCAACACCATGAAAACAACCAATAAAGACTGGGCACAAAGAAAGAAACAGTCATAAAACAGCCTTCACCAACCTACACCAATAGGAAACCATCTTGGTTAAAAACTATTCAGAACTCTGGACACCTGGCTGTAAAGACAGGAGCCCAGTCAATTCCTCCTCAGCTTTCTTGGTCTGTGCAGCAGTGTACAGTAGCTTGCCTCTGAAGATACCAGTTAATAGTTGTTGGCAAAACATCAGGAAATCTGATATCTTTTCTTTTTTGGAAAAATACTTTATTAGTTTTACCTTTAAAAGAACAACACAACTACAAATTTGACAACAAAAAGAAAAGGGGGGGGGGGGGGGGGGGGGGGGATAGCCTTGAGGAGGGGGGGGGGGGGGGAAACCCTGGGGGGGGGAAGGGGAACTAAGGGGGGAAGTAGGGAAAACAGTTAAAAGAAACCATAGTTGTGACTGCTGTAAGATCCTTCTCTTCAAAAGTTCAGGGCGGTGCTGTTCTTTAACACTTACAAATTTTCCTAGAGATGATCTAAGGTTAGCCAATAACCAGATCCAATTTTGCAATATGAAGCTTCTTTATTTGTGCGGTTTTTTTGTGTAAAATTTTACCTTGTCAGAGAATGCTCAATTAGCTAGGTAGAAATAGTAAATACATCTGTTACTTATTGAAGACCATATCTGAGACAAAGAAGGTATTCTTTCCTAGTTCAGAGTCTTTTGGAGAGTCTGGAAAAGAGCTGGAAACATTTCCATCTCTGAGCCCACCTTGAACTGTTTTGGAGTCCTCTTAAGGGTCAGCAGGGAAAGCCAGTGCTCTTGCCAGGGGTACTTGACAGTCTGCAAGCTGACTAAATACTGAATGGGGTCAGGTGCAGTAATATTTCTGCTTGCACTTCTTGGTGTTGGCAGCTGGAGAACAAGTGAGCATGTTGCATTTACATAGCTAGCTGGCTGCAAAGAGCTTTTCTGCAGAAGACTGATAAAACCAGTGGAAAGTAATCTTTTTTTACTGCTACCCATGCTCAACAAATCCATAATCCTTCATATAGCGAGTGATAAGCTTCATGTTTTGGTATATGATTCAGAAGTCATCCATAACTCTAAACCATATTGATCTTTTCACTGTAATACCATACACAAAAATGAATATTAAACCAAAACAAGGCAATAATAGGAAACCCCATATCATATGGGTAAATATCTCCATACCATTTTATACTTGTAACATAATAAAATTCATCACCAATTTTTTCCAAAGGATTCTCTTGGATGTCCAATAAGAAAATAAACCTTTTGCTGAACAGTCTTATGTAAAAATGGTACAAAATGATCCTTTGTACCCCTAGTTATTTATTTCTTAATACAAAATATCCCAGTTGTTTATTCCAGAATTCTTGGAGATAACTAATATTCACCTTAATAATATTCTTTAACTTTTTATTTAAATATACTATAGATTTAGAATAATCCAAAATACATTTAGATAAATTTTAGACAGATACATTTAGATTTTAGATAAATGTACAGGTATCAGAACCAAGTAATGATCTTAGCACTTAGGACAGGAATAGGAAATCAAACTATGCATCAAAGGCTCTTTAGAAAATTCCATCTTAAATAATTTTGGGAGCATTAAAGATGGGAGCAAGCCTTGTTCTAAGGAGAGACTAATCTACAGAGCCAGCTGGGGAAGAGCAAGACTCCTGGCTTTCATTCTTCTCACTTTACGGAAGTGGAATATAAGCAAGAACCTCTCCCAGGAAGAACATACTGGAAGGGCCAATTTGGATAATAAACCTAATTCAACTCTACTACATTATGCAAAAAAGTATATGCTTATTAACTAAGCAATACATCAACAGCACCAACAAACAAGGTCATTACTTAACTTATGAGAAATCCAAAGTTGTAACTTGACCATTCTTCTATACCAGTCAGAAGAGATCCATAATAAACAAATTCTAAGCTCCAGAACAACCCCATTTAATTCATTCTGTGAACTACAACCAATAGTGAAGCAGTCCAAGAGGAAAGTGATACAGAGGAGGCAAGACTAAACACCTGATCTGGATTCAGCAGCAACAACAATGACAATAAATTCCTGGACACAAAGCACTACTGATTCTAAAATATTATGTGTTGTGGGCTTTTAATTTTCTTTGCTACTTGTGGTTTATTGTAAATCCCTATATATTAGCCTTGAATTGAAATACTGATCTTAGAGGACAGACAGTTTTGCAAATAATAAGCTTATAATACAGCATTTTACTTCCACAATGCTTATTTTGTCAGAATTCAAATTGTTATTAATAAGTCAATGTGGTTTAAACAGTTATCTTGCTTTTTTTTCATTTGGAAAGTTGACATTTTATCAAAACAGATAAATTACTGTTCATATACGTTCAGATCATGTTAACCCTCTTCATGGTTCTAATGAGACGTTGCCTATTCTTCATGAAATTTTAATATGCACTTTTCTGGCAGAAAGTGGCTTTCAGTTATGATCCCTGAATCTACTGCCAACCTCTATGATTCCTTCTTCTACAATGAAACCACCAAGGAATTTAATAGCAGTATTAAATTTCGGTTTCATTCAAGATGGATGAATCTTTACAACTCAAACAGATAATGAGAGCTCAGGGTATCAAGATTCAGGATGAACGAATCCATGCAGATTGAATATCAATGGAACAGGCTGCCACCTAAGGAAATGATGATTGTTACAGAGCTTCAGATAGAAGGCTTTGATCATCAACTAAAGAGATTTTGCTGGATCCTGCATTCGGCAAAGAATGAGATTAGTTGACCTTTAAGAAGCCTTTCCACCATGACTCTGTGATTGCATTTCAGCTCCAGTTTTTAAGGCCTTGTTTCATTCGATCTCTTCCTTTAGAACTTTGGAAACTTTGGACATGCTGAAGAAAGACATAAATAAATAAGGCAATATCTTTTCTCTCAGATTCCAAGTCTGAATTGACTAAGAATATTCTTTCTTCACCACAGATGGAACTAGAAATATTTACAAGAGAAGGGAAATATTGGGTATGTCTAGTCTAATGAAAAGAAGGACTAGGGCAGACATGATAGCAGTGTTCCAATATCTCAGGGGCTGCCACAAAGAAGAGGGAGTCAAGCTATTCTCCAAAGCAGGGGTCACCAACCTTTTGGATCTCAGGGACCACCAAACTCATAATTTTATATCCCAGGGACCACTAACTGGTTCTGCGGGCTTGCCCTAATTTGTGGGTGTGGCTTGGTGGTCATGTGACTGGCTGGGCATGGCTTGTATGTAAATATTATAAATATTTATATAAATATTGAATTTTTTATATAAAAAAAGCAACTTTTACCCAAAATCAGGCAAAGCAGGCAGGCAGATTGAGTTGTCCACAGAATCACAGATTCATTCAGAAATCTATCTATCTGCCATTGGCTAGCTCAATCTGTCACATAAAATTTGCTTGCAAGCAAACTCACAAAATTAACTCACAACACATCATGCATGTAAATATTGATTTTTTATTTTAAAAAGAGCAACTTTTACCCAAAATCAGGCAAAATCAGGCAAACCAGGCAGATTGAGTTGCTCACAGAATCATCCAGTGATCTATCTATCTGCCATCGGCTAGCTCAGTCTCTCAAATTTGCTTGCCATGAGTCTGCACTGAATTTGCTTACAAGCAAACCTTCAGTCCTAAGGGAAGCAGAGCTGAAGATCTAAAGACTAGCTAGAAAGCAAGAAATCCAACCATTTCCTGCTTCCTAGCTAATCTAAATCTCCTGGCACAGCAGAACAGATGGTGGTCAGAAAAAGGAAAAATAGAAATTTAGCAGGCAAGTTTACCGGGTAAGGAGTGAGTGGGCGGGGAGGGTTGCCGCAGGCCATGTGGGCGGCGCAGCCTTGTGTTTCTGCTCAGCCTGGATTAATTGCTTTGGGGGGTGCTCTGGGGGCGAGATTTCTCTGCGCCTCACCAAAATTTTCTCAAGGCCCACCAATGGACCGCGGCCCACCAGTTGGCGACCGCTGCTCCAAAGCACCTGAGGGCAGGACAAGAAGCAATGGGTGGAATCTAATCAAGAAGAGAAGCAATTTAGAACTAAGGAGAAATTTCCTGACAATTTGAACAATTAATCAGTGGAACAACTTTTCTCCAGAAGTTGTGAATGCTTCAACACTGGAAGTTTTTTAAAATATGTTGGATAACCATTTGTCTGAAGTGGTGTAGGGTTTCCTGCCTAGGCAGGGGGTTGGACTAGAAGACCTCCAAGGTCCCTTCCAACTCTGTTATTCTATTGTATTCTATATCTAAAAATTGTGATGACAACGGTAAATCTGTAATCAAAGTCTTGCCCTTTGTATAAACATATGTGACATACAAAAGAGGCAGAAATTAAATCACACAATCACAGCCATTATCAATACAGTTTCTGGTTGGTTTCAGTTTACATTGTTAGCTACATTGATACAGATAAATTTATTATCAAAGCACACATGCACATATAATATATGGCTCGAGGCCAGTTTTTTTTAATGTTAAGACACTTGGATGCCTAATATAAGTCTTCCACTGCTACTCCAAAATGCCAGCTGTCTATCCTCATGTTAGTCAGAGGGAAGCTTTAGTTTACACTAAAGAGATATGAACCATGTTAGACTTTTACAGAAATAGGAATCATTCCTCAAGGAATATGCCAACCTAATTTAGCAAACTGGATTATACTGTAGGTGACCTTGCACTTAGCACATAATATACTTCCCCTCCTGTCTATCATGGGATTTAGTAATTTCGTTTTTGAAAAGGTCAGCTTTGAACTTTAGCCTATTAATCAAAATGAAGGCAATTCATTGTTGGCTAAGTGATTGTTTCCATTTACTCTTGAGGGCACATAGTTCATCCCGTTAAGTTGGTCAAACTTGTCAATAATAGAAACAATAAAAGCAATACTAGGGCATCGCTGGCAGATTCACACAATCAGATGAAGAGAAGTGTAAAAATCTATGAAGATAAAATAGGATTCTTTCATTTATAGATCACTTTTAAACAAGTTCCTCTGTTGGCTTGCAGGGCTTTGATAAAACCAAGTAATTTAAATTCTTTGATGCCAACAGTGCATTTTGTATCAAATGATTTAAAAGTTTACTCAAACAATGAAGAGTCCCATATCACATTTAGGACTACCATTAGTACCCATGTTGTCATGGAAAAGAGTCATTTGATTTGATGTATGTGTCTTTGAGAAAGGAATCTTATAAATGTACATCATTGATACCTCATGAGATGACTGAAAACGCTCTCAGTAAGAATTGTTTAGTGTAGTGATTATTATTACTTAGCGATGGAAAATAACCATAACTAAATATAATGAAGTTCTCATCATGTGAAGTAATAACCAAAGCTTTATAAATCTAATATTATATGTACACATATGGTCCAGCACTATTTCATTTTGTATAGGGGATGCTTTGAAATGGTAAACGAAATCGTTTCACCTCAGTACCATTTGTCAAAGGCATTGAGGTAAGCTACTTTGATTTGCTCCCATGAAAAATGTTTTCAGCTCCAATATGAAAACTTGAAAGTAGGACATGGCTTGTAGAGTCACATTAAATGACTCTTTATCCAAGTTTCAATCAGATGGAGCCAGAGGTAGTATTCAGCAGGTTCTGACCAGTTTTGGAGAACCGGTAGCGGAAATTTTGAGTAGTTCAGAGAACTGGCAAATACCACCTTTGACTGGAGATTTTGCAGTATCCTTCCCCTGCCATGCCCACCAAGCCATGCCCACAGAACCGGTAGTAAAAATTGTTGAATCCCACCACTGGATGGAGCCTCTTGCTGAAGCTTTGCAAAGGCCCATTATAATCCACACAATACCAGATTACAAAATGTGGTAAAGGAATGAAAACAAAATTACTACAGTTTCCAACTGATTGGAATTAGATAATAGTCTTTACAGTAGATCCCTGACCAAGAACTGTTTGAAGCTAGTTTCCCCTAATGTCAAGATTGTAGGTGATACAGTCAAAACATTTAGAATGTTTAGATATATAAAGCTATTTCTTCCATCAATAGTACTGTGGAAGGAAATATACAGAACAGAAGATGAACATTTTGACAAACAATATTCTGCAGCAGGAGTAAATAAGGCAAAATATTTATTTTCTTCTCTTTATTTAAATCTAACATACATTTTAAAGTTTACAAATAATGAAGTTTATTTTTATTAAAGAGAAAGTAAACACCCAATTGCCTCAATGTATTCTCCAGTTTAGGATCAGATATTTCTTAGAAAAAGGAGATATTTTAAGAGTTAAGCCAGGGGTAGTCAACCTTTTTATACCTACTGCCCACTTTTGTATCTCTGTTAGTAGTAAAGTTTTCTCTAACCGCCCACCGGTTCCACAGTAATGGTGATTTATAAAGTAGGGGACAAAACCCCTATCGCCCACGATGAAAGCTGGAATGCCCACTAGTGGGCGGTAGGGACCAGGTTAACTACCACTGAGTTAAGCAAAAATATTATATAAACACTTGGTAAAAAAGATTAGACAAGATTAAGATTTAGGTAATATATGGAACAATTAGGACTGCAATCCCCATGATTATAAAATGTGATGTTACATTATGGAAATTTCAACACTTCTGGTTGTCATTGTTAAGCAAATCACCACAGTCCGTTAAGCAAGGACACCACAGTGTCTCCAGTTGGAAACTTCTGCCAGCTTCTCCACTGATTTGGCTTGTAGGAAGCTGGCAATGAAGGCTGCAAATGGCAATCAAATGACTGCAAGATGTTGCAGTGTAATGGTGAGCCAAGTACCATTCACTCAGATCACAATATTGTAATTGTGGGGATGCTATAACCAATATAAATATAAGGTCTGGTCGTAACTTCACTTGTTCTCATTGTCATACATTTAAAAAGTCACCAAATGAATAGCTATTAAATGAGACCACCTTAATTTATCAAAATTAAGAATTAATAGAAATATTTTATGTATACCTCAGAATGTGGAAGGGTGAGGGACAACATTCCTGAAACCACATTATAAAAAAGAATAACTATAGTAGAACATTCCATTTATTTTAGAAGATTAAATGAAATGGATAGAAAATATTCAGCATTTGGATAAATTATAAACTGCTAAGTTCTATTTTCTAAAACAGCATTGAATAATAATTATGAGAGAAGACTTATTAAGCACCTATACCAAGATTTTGTGCTTAAATCAATTAACATCTTTGATGATACAGACAGACTTATAATCAGAATAGAATAGCACCTTGAAATTGTGGAAAATAAATGGTCTATATAAACTTTTTAAAAGATTTGGTAACTGTCCAGTTTGAAGAAATCACTGATTATTTTGCAGAAATCAAGCATATCTATCTATTTATCTATTTATTTTGATATTTCCTAAAATAGGCTTGAAACATGTCTAGAAGTCAGATTTAGGCAAGGAAGTGGATTATGCAATATGATAATCCCTATAAGGGTCTGGAGAATTTATTTTGAGCAGAAATTACGTTTTAAGATTCTACATCGTTAGTATATAACCCCTATTATTTATAACAGAGAGGCAGTCTGGTGTAGTGGTTAAGGCATCAGGTAGAAACTGAGAGACTGTGAGTTCCAGCCCCAGTTTATACCAGTCCCAAAGCTAGCCTGGTGACTGGGGCCAGTCACTCAATGCTACGCAATGGTAAACCATTTCTGAAAAACCTCACCAAGAAAATTGCAGGGACATGTCCACACAATCTCTGACAATAAGACACAACTGAACAGAAGGGTGGAAATACTCTATAAGTAGTTCCCATATTACATGGGGTACTAGAGGGCTTATAATCAAAAATGACTTTCTTTCATTTTTGGTGGGAATGCAGTTTGGTCTCAAAATTTTGTAGGTGGTATTTAATGAAAAACTATAACTAGAACAACCAAATACTGTACAGGAATGAATGCTTATCAAATGTAGATTTATTACATATAGTTGATGAAATTACAAAGCACTATGGTTTACTCATTTTTAATAATAAAGTAATCATTACGTATAAATGGAAATATCTGGATAATGTTTCACTTGAAGTGAAAAAAGTCTTTCACCTAATGAGATTTGCCCGATTTCTTTGAGATTTCCAATAAAATTCATGTATTTAAAAAAAGAGAACATGAAAATTCAAGATTTATTTATTTTATTTATCAGGATTGGCAGGATTTTATGTATTTTATAAATGACAATTGTATTGAATAAATAGCATTTAAATGCATTTTTAAATGGCAAAAGTAGTATCTATCAGGACTAACTAAGTCAAATCTAAGTCCTAAAAAGACATAACCATGTATTTTAGCACAGTGTTTCTTAAACTTTTTAGAATAGCCATCAAATTATTTGGGTTTTTTTAAGGGAGAACACATAAGATCATTTCTTTTTATAAAAAGTGGACAGATGGGGAAAGTTAAAGAGAGAATATAAACCTGATTTAATAAGTCTCTTTATTTTCCCCACATTTGGAACATCTATCATAAAACTTAATGGAATATACTGTATGAGCATGCATATGGGGCACATTTCACCTCTGGAATGAGATTTGTTTAAGAAATTCTTAAACCAACATTGTATTCATCATTTTTCATTTTATGATCTTGGTTATCATAAATGCTGAAAATCTACTTTTGCATGGATATCCTGAATGAAAAGATAGTAGGAATCACAAAATTCTTTTTTTGTTTAAAAGCTCTTATTCTCTATGGATTCCAGTTTAAAAAACAACAACCCAATAATGACATCTTCTCATCTCTTCTTTTTAGTATTGTTCTTGGGGGAATACTAGTTTCTTTAAAAATATGTGGAACACCAGTATTTTCAAAGTATGAAAGTGGCTGGTAAAATTATGGAGTGGTACAGCCTTGTACTAAAAGAAAAGCTCTCCAGGAACAAAACTGTCGTTAAAAAAAAGCTGTCATAGAACAAAATTGTGATTTTAAAAAGCTCTCATGGAACACAATTTTGATTAAAATACTTTGAAGTGGATTTTGAACCAACAATACTTACATACCAGGTAAAACATATAGATTAGGGCAACTGATCTAAGTGGCAAACAATCCAGCTAGAGCTAGCCTATAAAGTGTTCCAGCTCAAACAAGCAAGGAGTTTCAAGGCAACATAACAGGAAAAGACTACAGGTAGTCCTTGATTAATGACCACTCATTCAGTGGCCATTCAAAGTTATGACAGTGCTGAAAAAGATTTATAATTGGTTCTTGAAGTTGAGGCACTCCCATGGTCCCCCATGGTCACATGATTGTGATTTGGGCATTTGACAACTAGTGCACATGTACAACAGTCAGACAGGTGATTGTCATTTGTGATCTTCATGGCTGGCTTCCAAGAAGCAAAGTCAATGACATTGACATGACATAATGCTTAATAATCTCCATAGTTCGTCTAATCACCATAGCCAGAACTGGTATAATAATAGAATAACAGAGTAACAGGGACCTTGGAGGTCTTCTAGACCAACTCTCTGCTCAAGCAGTAGACGTATACTATTTCAGATGACTCTCCAATCTCTTCTTAAAAACCTCCAGTGATGCAGAACCCACAACTTCTGAAGGCAAGCTGTTCCATTAATTAATCATTTTCACTGTCAGGAAATTTCTCCTTAGTTCTAGGTTGGATCTCTCCTTCATATGTTTCCATCTGGTGCTTCTTTTCCTGCCTTCAGGTGCTTTAGAGAATAGATTGACTCCCTCCTCTTTGTAGAGCCCCTTAGATATTGAAAGACTGCTATCATGTCACTCCAAGTCCTTTTCTTCATTAGACTAGACATGCCCAATTCCTGCAACAAGAACAAAACCTTCTACGCACCAATTCCACCCGTGCTTTCTACAATTTTCTAAACAACAAACTAAAAGACTCAAGGTTCATCCCCCCCTGAAAAGACCTAATGGTAAAGACTGCAATGATGACTAAAGCCAACCTCTTTAACACATTCTTTGGCTATTTGTAAACAGCAATGGATCATGCCCAGTATTTCCTAGTTGAACCACAGACAACTACAAGATCTAATACATATCGATTTTACAGAAGACAATGTTGAAAAAGCACTATGCAATCTGAAACCATCTTTATCTATTGGACTGGATGGAGTTTGTGCCTACTTCTTAAAAAAGCTATCCACTGCCATAGCCAAACCTCTAAGCATAATCTTTGAAAAATCTTTCAGGACCAGCTCCTTACCTAACCTATGGTCACAAGCCACGGTCATCCCCATCTTCAAAAAGGGAGACCTCAGCCTAGTTGAAAATTACAGACCAATCTCTTTATGCTGCATCACCTGTAAAGTCATGGAATCAATTATTAACCAATCCATCATCCTCCACTTCGAAACAAACAGCCTACTCTCTAATAAACAATTTGGTTTCAGGAAAAAACTATCATGTAATCTGCAACTCTTACACTGCAAAAATATATGGACTACACAACTCGATCAGGGCAAAACAATTGACGCAATCTACATAGACTTCTGTAAAGCCTTTGATTCAGTGGTACATGACAAGCTACTCCTAAAACTAAAATCTTACGGTATCTCTGGACACCTGCAAAACTGGATAGAAGCATTCCTGTCAAACAGACAACAAATGGTTAAAATTGGGAGCATCCTATCAAATTCTGTACCTGTCAACAGTAGCGTTCCCCAAGGCAGTGTTTTAGGACCAACTCTCTTCATACTCTATATGAATGACTTCTGTGATCATATTAAGAGCAACTGCATTCTCTTTGCTGATGATGTAAAGCTATTCAACACCACAGACAATACTACTACCCTCCAAAAAGACCTTGACTATGTATCAGAATGGTCAATCAAATGGCAACTTCAAATCTCAACAAATAAATGCTCTAGGTTTTACATATTGGCAAAAAAAATCAGAAAATAAAATACAAGCTAAATAGTCAAAACCTTGTTGATGATGCAAACTCTGTCAAGGACCTTGGAGTACTCATCTCTAATGATCTAAGTGCTAGAGCCCACTGTAACTACATAGCCAAAAAGGCATTAAGAGTTGTTAATCCAATCCTACGTAGCTTCTTCTCTGGTTATATCACACTACTAACTAGGGCATACAAAACATTAACTAGACCTATACTTGAATACAGCTCAACAGTCTGGAACCCATATCATGTATCTGATATTAACACAGTTGAGAAAATCCAGAAATATTTCACAAGATGAGTTCTCCACTCCTCTACTCGTTGCAGAATACCTTATGCCACCAGACTTGGAATTCTAGACCTAGAAAATCTAGAACTACGCCGCCTTCGGTCCGGTCTAAGTATAGTATATAAAATCATACATTGCAATGTCCTACCTGTCAATGAATACTTCAGTTTCAACCATAACAACACAAGAGCAAACAATAGATACAAACTCAAGGTTAATTGCACCAAACCTGATTGCAGGAAATATGACTTCAGCAACAGAGTGGTCAATGTCTGGAATACTCTACCTGACTCTGTGGTTTCTTCCCCAAACCCCAAAAACTTTAACCTTAGACTGTCTACTATTGACCTCACCCCTTTCCTAAGAGGTCTGTAGGGGGCATGCATAAGTGCACCAATGTGCCTACCATCCCTGTCCTATTGTTTCTTTTATTTTTTTTATTTTTCTTATATGTATCCATGTATTCATAACTATGTTTTACTTATACTTATTATCTTGTAAGCAATTGACAAAAATAAAATAAATAAATAAATAAAATAAACTGTTCTTAGCCCCCAGCCTCCAAATTATCTTTATTGCTCTTCTCTGTATTCTTTCTAGAGTCCCAACATCTTTTTCGTACTGTGATAACCAAAACTGGATGCAGTATCCAAGTATGGTCTCACCAAAGCTTTATAAAGTGGGACTAACACTATGTTTGAGCTTAATTCTATCCCTCTGTTAATGTAGCCTAGGACTGTGTTAGCATTTTCAGGGGGATGCAGCATACTGCTGACTCATATTTAAATGGTTGTCCATTAGATCTCCTAGATCCCTCTCACACTTACTGCTATTAAATCAGGTACCACCTATTTTATAACTGTGCATTTGGTTTTTCTTGCTTAAGTATAAAACCTTACTTTTTTCCCAGTGAATTTCATTTTGTTGAATAGGGCCCAGTGTTCAAGTCTGTCAAGATCTTTTTGGATCATGAATCTATTTTCTGGAATGTCAGCTATTCCTGCCAGCTTGGTGACATATACAAATTTGATGAGTTCCCCTTCTATCCCCTCTTCTAAATCATTTATTAAGATGTTGAAGACTACTGAGTTTAAGGCAGTACCTTGGAGTACCCCACTGTATATTTCCATTAATTCAGGGTGGTTAGTTAGCCTGTTAAGTATCTCTGTGGTTGTGATGTTGTTTATCCCACTTTTTTCTAATATTACCAGGTAGTAGGTTGTGGTCTACTTTGTCAAATGCCTTACTGAGGTCCAACTAAATTACCAGTCCCAATTGCAGTGGGTAAGGACTATCTGTACTTTTAATCTCCAGCAGGAAGACATATTCAGAGATCAAATTTGTGATGAAAAGTGAGTAAAGGCAACAGAACCAAGGCTGGACAGCCCTCTCAACTATGGTAGGCTCCTAAAAGTTGAGTGCAGTGTGTTCAGAAGAGATGGATGAGAGTGACCCATCAGACTCCCAAAATGAATTGGCCAGTTCACAGAATAGGCCAGTTCAGAGGGAGAAAATAGTCAGTTGGCAGAGTAGAGCTGGTTACTCCCTGGACAACAATCTGCAGTTCTACTACAGACCCCAACTCGGTAAGGACAGCATAGTGATTAATTTAGGATTTCTTTCCTCCCCCCTTATCTTTCTCCATGTTTAATATTTTTCAAAACCAATTGCTCTTAGTATCATATTGTCAAATTAAACCAACATTTCTCATTTTTAGCACCTTTAAGCAAAGTGTCTCGCGAAATCTGGGAGTTAAAGTCCACATAACTTAGTTTCCAAGCTTGAGAAACTCTGCCTTAAGAACGTGAAATTAAAAGGCTGAGAATTTCTATCGTAAGACAGGTCAATTGTTTGCATAACGTGTCTTAAAATTTGATTTTGCACTAAAATCTTGAGAACAGCTGAGTTCAGGTGCAAAATGATAGTTTTATGCATCTAAATATTCTAAACCAAGCTCAGAGAGCAGGACTCCATAGTTCAAGATTGAATTACAGATATTCTCTTCAATTGTTGAGTAAAAGTTTAATTGTGTGTGGGGGAATGCCTTTCTATAAAGGTTTTACTATGATTGTTTTGGTTTTACTTATATTGGATGCTTTTTCTGTATTATTGTTTAAAATCTTCTAGGAGGATCTCACTGAAAGTAATGAAGATGGCACTTTGCTTGGGAGGCAGTGGTGGTTTTTTACAGCACTCCTTTATTCCCTATCCCAACTCAGAAATACACTATTCTTGGCTGTTAATTACTGAGTATCTGGCAAAAGAGCCATTTTCCTTCGCAGCTGTTCTTGTGTGAACCCAAATTATTATAAATCTTCAGGAGATTTATACTCTTCTCTCAGCATTCTCAGTTTATGATTGGCATGACCAATGAAAGCCACTGCACTGAATGTTCAGGGTCTAACTCAAGTTTTCCCTCCTATTACTGTTCTCATTTCATCTTAATTTCTGATCTGTTTCTTTTTGAATCTCCATTAGGACTTTTCTGATTGAGATTTATGACTCTATTTTTCTATTTTGGGAGGACAGCTTAATAAAGTAGCACTCCTGGGTTCCTTCTAGTATTTATTTTTTAACCTGGCTTACCTCAAAAGGATGACCAATATATTTTGGCCTTTTTTTGGCGGGGGGGAAACAATTTTCAAAATTCAAAGATCTCCCTTGTAGACTTCTCATACTCCTTCTGCAAAATTTCAAGAAGTATCAGAACAAAATGCTTCCCCAAAGTTATTACGTAGGGCTGTGTGATCTGTATTGTAAAACTCCAAGTAATGACTAGAGGGCAGTAAAGGAATGCTGAATACTTGATACTGCCATCTAACAATCATCCACAATTTTACAGTTCAGACTTGATAATCTAAGACAGAAGCTACTATGTAAAGGAACCGTGTTCGGAGCACTAACACCTCCTGACATTTGACAGCACCCTTTTTCATTTTTTTTTTCAGAATGCCTCTGCTCCTTGAATCTGAACTTCAGCCTGACCTAAAGCAATTAAAGAAATGAAGCTTTTCATCCCACATTAACTCTCTTTCTCTTTTGGACATACTCCCTCTGTCAAGAAGAGTCCCTTAGTTTCTTAGAGGCAGGGGTCTCCTCTATGGAAATGCAGGTTGCTTCTGCATCCTTAGGTTAGCAGCTCCCTGTCCCAAATCTGCAGCAGTCTTACTGCATTCTACTGAGTGGGAGAATTCTGCTTTGGCACTTAAAATTTAGAAAAGCCAGCCTTGTCTCTCATTCCAGTTTTGTCCTAGAAGGTCTTTTCCAATGGCCAGAATGCCAGCAAGAAGAAAGGAAGCTGCAGGGCCAAACTTACATTCTCAAAGCTGTATTTTATTAAATAAAGACAGACAGGTAGGAAGATAGATGATAGATACCGATAGACAGATGATAGACATGATATATCATTACATAAAAATACTTTGAAGTCAGCCTTCAAAAATGTTGTTTAGCTGATCTGCAGTAGATGAAGTGTGCTGCTGCCAAAGCAGATTGGCAAGAAGAGGAAACAGAGTTCTAAAAAAAGGATAATTAAGATACAGGCGCTCAATGTACTCTTCTCAAACTGCATATTTCCTGTTTTAAAAAGAGGATGGATGATATTCATGCAACAAGAAGCATTCAGCCAATTCCATTATTGCAACCCCAGGAGAATCTGAAGGAACAGCTATTTATCCAGGACAATTTAAAAGAACAATCTGAGAGCCTTAAAAATAAAATTGACCTGGATTCTAGAAGCATTTCCACCTATGCTGACATTAAATAGCATAGCCAGGTTGTTATATATTTTTACACTTTCCTGTCCTTCCCCATCTTTATTTCTGATTTGCTTATTTATTTATTTATTTATTTATTTATTTATTTATTTATTTGATTTGCCAATTGTTTACAAAGATAATAAGTATAAATGTATACATAGTTGTGAATACATGAAATGGGTACATATAAGAAAAATAAAGAATAAGAGAAACAATAGGACAGGGACGGTAGGCACGTTAGTGCGCTTATGCCACGCCCCCTACAGGCCTCTTAGGAAAGGGGTGAGGTCAATAGTAGACAGTCTAAGGTTAAAGTTTTTGGGGTTTGGGGAAGAAACTACAGAGTCGGGTAGAGTATTCCAGACATTGACCACTCTATTGCTGAAGTCGTATTTCCTGCAATCAAGTTTGGTGCGGTTTACTTTGAGTTTGTATCTATTGTGTGCTCTTGTGTTGTTATGGTTGAAGCTGAAGTATTCATTGACAGGTAGGACATTGCAATATGATTTTATATACCATGCTTAAGTCAGACCGAAGACGGCGTAATTCAAGGTTTCTAGTTCTAGAATTTCAAGTCTGGTGGCATAAGGTATTCTACAACGAGTTGTATTCTCTTTGCAACGAGTACAGTAGCTTTTCTGTACATTTAGCATATGAAGAAGACATGTTTCTATTTTAAGTGTTGTGTGTTGTCAACATTTTAGATACATAAAATCTAGACAACATGGGAAACTTTGAGGAAACTTCAACCTTTTCTTCTAATCCTCTGGTTCATTCTCTTTCTGTTCTGCCCATCAGCATTCTTTGGCCATAATGACGTAAACATAGGTACATAATTATATTATTTTAATTACTATAAATTAGACACCCCATTGCCTGACCAAAACATTGATGGCACCTGTGTGAGTTCTATTAAATATTGTTATACGCATTGATATGTGATTAGGACATGGTTGTTCCATATTAGCAGGCTTGAAACCCTGCATTCCTATTGGTCCACAAAGACCGCTACGTGATTAGACAGTCAGGACGGCTGTGATTGGTTCGCTAGGAGTCTACTGCAATTGGATGAAACCAATCACGGGAAACTCAAAGCGATGTCATTGGCCGCTAGCTGCGGCTAGCTCTAGCTCTATAAGAAGAGCCGCCACGAGCGCTGCTTTTTTACTCAGAACTAGCCTGTTAAATAAAGAGCTGTTGTTCGCTTAATCTGAGTCTCTCGTCTCTATGAGTCCGACCTGCCGAACTTAACAATGGTGATATCAGTGAAGAATATTGGTCAGAAAATCAGTACATTGCAACAGTTTGAGTAGAGCGTGTTCAACTGCAGTCAGAAGATAATTGGTTTTGTTCCTTCTTTATATAATGAGAAACAGGAAAGCTGACCTTCAGCTAACAAAGCAGGACAGGCCACAATCCTCATAAACAAATTGAAGCCAAGCTGCCATCTTACAGCAGAACATCTGGCCCTCCATTTTGTCCATGATAAGTTGACATGATCTCAAAAAAGCTCCCCCAGGGGAATTGCACTCTCAGCCTGTCCTAACAAATGGAAAGAAAAATGAGAACTCTGTCAACTATAAACAAAAAATCCAAAGTGAGGAGCAGTAGAACTGCAGAGATCTAAATCATAAGTCGCTATTGAACCATTATTTCAAAAGAAATTGGAAATGATGGAGAAAGAATTCATAACTGTAACCATTCAAAATTTTGTCTTTGAAGAATGGCATTTCTGTGCCCTATAACTTTGTAAGCTGTATGTAGGCTTCTTTGACTAGAAGAACAACTCATTTTAGGCGCACATTTTAAGGGGTGTTGTTGAATGGAATTATCCATCTATGACTAAGAATACATTTTTGCCTCATTATAAAACTGAGCAAAAAATAGTTTAAATGTATTAGTTAGACAAGAGATAAACTCATTTTTCAAATAGTACTCATTTGGATTTGTCTGATTTTTGTTTGTATACAAGAAAACATATTTAAAAAGTGCCTATTTTTTATTTAAAAAGTAAGCTTATGTGAAGCCCATAATACCATACTGAAAGAGAAAAATATGAGTTGAATATGTCACTGTGTAATACAGGAGCAACTATCTAACTTGAAAGTCCTCTGTCTATCTAGCAAATAAGTTAAGAAGGCAGATTATTTCAAAGAGGATGTATTAAATTACTATTGCATGTCATATACATGAATCAATGAATTTTTATCTGTAGATTTTACAAAAATTACAATTATTCGTTTTTCAGGAATAATAACTACAGAAATGTACGTGCAAGAGAGGAATATTTAGCAATAAAAAGAACTAAAGCAGGCTGGTTTTGCATGTGGTTCTATTCCTTGGAAACTGTTTGCATTCCCAAGAATCAGGCAAGCCCTCGTACCACATGACAAATTACTATTAAAGAAGAAGGTTACTAAAATAGAAACCAGGGTTACAGGCATGTTTTAGCCAGAGACATTTTACAGATTTTGAGATTGGAAATAACAACGGAATCATAAGCAGCTTCTGTACACCATTTACAGCCAGAATTCTTCCATGAATTTGAATTCTTCCATGAACAGGTTTGCAATGACGGGTGACAGTGGTGATCCCATAGGGGCTCCTTCAATTTGCTCGTATCTTTGTTCTTTGTATATGAAATATGTGTTGGTTAAGCAGTATTCTGTTAGTTCCATGAGGTGTTTGGGTGGTTGGTATTTATTTTTGATGATTTCGAGAGTTTCTTTTATCGGGACGAGTGAATAGTGAAACCACGTCAAAACTTACAAGCAGATCTTCTTGTTCCACATGTAGATCTTTGATCATTTCCAAGAAGTGGTATGTCTGTCTTGTCTGCCAGGCGTTTGGTTCTGGCGATTAGTGAAGGAGCCCCTATGGGATCACCACTGTCACCCGTCATTGCAAACTTGTTCATGGAAGAATTCGAATCCAGAGCCCTAGCCAATGCCACCCACAAACCCAAACTATGATTAAGATACATCGATGACACATTTGTGATTTGGCCCCATGGAAAAGAAAACCTAAACAATTTCCTAACACACCTAAACAGCACACATCCCAAAATCAAATTCACCATGGAAACGGAAACAAGCAACTACCATTCCCCGATGTACTAATCTACAAAAAAACAGATGGCACACTAGGACACACCATATACCAGAAGAAAACACACACCAACTGCTACCTCAACGCCCAATCCCACCACCACCCAGTCCAGATAAACTCCGTGGCCAAAACACTAACTGCCAGAACCAAATGCCTGGCAGACAAGACACACATAAAGACTGAACTATGCACCCTGACTAAAGTACTGACAGCCAACAGCTTCCACAAAAACAAAATCACTGGCTTGATTCACAAAAACACACTGAGACATAATGGAGACCTAGAAGATGAACAGACCTATGGAACAGCTGTCCTGCCCTACATAAGAGGTACTACAAACAAAATCAGTAAGATACTACACAGGCATCACATCAAGACTGCCTTCAAAACAGACAGAAAAATAGCAGCCATCCTAAGAAACCCCAAAGATAAAATTGACCTGGAAAACCAAGGCATATATGAAGTCCCCTGTGCATCATGCCCTGCCACATACATTGGACAGACCAATAGAAGAATAAGTACCCGCCTAGATGAACACAAAAATGCAGTAAAAAAGCTGGAACACACTTCCTCACTAGTCCAACACATGAAAGCCACAGGTCATAGCATCGACTTCAATGGCACCAAAACCCTAGCCACTATAGAAAACCCCAACTACAGAATTATCATAGAGATTGAAAAAAGACCCGAAAGCATGAATAGAAGAGATGATTCCACCAGACTGTCAATTATCTGGAAACCTGCACTCTCAAACAAAAAAATCTCCACACCACAAGCCAGACAAACACCTGGGCACAAACAGACTCCCCCTGATACCTCCAGCTCAAACACACCCCAACCAGGCACCCAGACGAAACCTAGCTTCCTAATAAATGATAGCCGTCCATTTACTCGGAGTCAAGCTGCACTAAAAGCCTCCAATATAGGAGCACAATGTTGCCAGCTAATCAAGACAAAAAAAGCTACAAAACAGACAGAAGATATTAGAAACACCAATCAAGCAGAACACAGCAAACTCCAAGACCAATAAACACAGACCAAGACTCCCAACCAATCAGGATGAAGAAAAAAACATTCTGGCACAGCAATAGGCCAGCACCAAATTTAAAACAGAAACGACTGTGGGGGCCTGACTCACAGACGGACACAATACAGAAGCCTGATGATGGCAGATGAGATTCTGCCGAAACGTTGCTACAACTTTAAAAGCACAACTACAATGACGTGGGAAAATACCCGAACAAAGCTGAATGCCATACATACATACATACATACATACATACATACATACATACATACATACATAGTCACTACTACGATTATAACCTTTTTTTTTTGCCCTTTGTTGTTTACTCGATCTTTTTGTCTCCTGAATTTTCTTTTTCACTTTTTCTTCTTTATTTTTTTTCTCTTTCACATTTATGTATGTGTTGTTTGTCTGTTTTAATTGTAAAATTAATAAAGTTTTTTTTTTAAAAAAAAGGAATCCTTCCTTCCTTCCTCACTCACTCACTCCTTTTCTTCTGGATTTTAGAATTAATACCATTATTCCCTGTGGGTTGGAAGCATTGCTGTTGAAAAGCAATCTCCCAGTAGCACTTACAAGTAAGTATGAAAATGAATATTTCAGTTTATTTGGCTTGGGTTTAGACATTGGAATGTCAGTATAAAAGTTCACTACAAATAGCTAGTTGCACATTCTTTAGATGCCAATTCATTATTATTCTCTACAGCAGGGTACAAATAGTCCTCAACCTACAATCATTTAATGTAACAATCATTTGAAATTACCAGGTTACTGAAAAAAGTGACTTGCATTTAATGATCATCACAAGAGGCCCCATGATCATATGATAAAAATTTGATGTTGGCAACTGGCATGTAGTTACAATGGTTGCAGCATCCTAGGGTTTTGAGGTGGTGTTATAGATCCAGGAGTCCATTGACATTCATTCTGCTCTCCGGTTAAAAGTTATAAAATTGATACATCAGACCTTTGCTTTGTTATGGGCTGCAGTTCTAACTTTTCTTCCCTTTCCAGCTGCCTAGCTTTTTCTCTAGTTACCATTAATTTAAGGCATGACCCGCTGAAGTATGGATAGCATCTTGACCTCAAAAATTGGACTTTTCTCATTTTGTATCAGCAAGTGAATGCTTAGGATAAGTTTCAGTGCCTCACTAGTCATTTTCATAAACATACAAGGTACCAATATCAGGGTAGCAGATAATCAAGAGTCCAGTTTTTTAAAAATCTAACCTGAAGCTTGATCACTTAATCAGACAAGGCTAACAATTGAAGAAATCCTGGCCAAAGCAAATCAGATGAGGAGAAAACAAGCTGATGTTGTTCTGGTAGCTATTGGGTTGCATCAATTCTGCCAACCAAGCATGCATTTAGATTTAGAAAATGGGGCTACACCAGGGTTCTCAAACGCTTCAGCTCATTAACCCTTATATGGAGATTTAAATTATTCTTCAAGTCCCAAACATTTATTACATGAAAATAACTTAATAAATACTACTTTAATAATATTACAAATAAGAACAACAACAACAACAACAACAACAACAATGGATAGTCCCATCGACTCTTGGGGTTCATATTGATAACTTTGGAGAACCTTGAGCTGCTTTTCACCATGCTTCAAACACAGCTGTGACAGATGTATCTCCACAGTGTGCATGTATCACAATCTGGTGTCTTAATAAAATGGCATGTGAAGGGGGTTAGCTTACTTTCCCTAATGTCTCTTTCCCCAAAGAAACTATTCATCATTTTGAAATCACAGATATCCATTGATTTCATGGATGGCCAAGATCCACATGTATATCAACCAATATCCCCGAGAGCCCCCCAGAAGCGACATAGCAATGGCATTCCACAGGCAAGGCAAAGTTTCAACATATCCACCAACATTATGTGCTATGTGCTAAAATATTTTGTAGATGCATCCTCTACCCATTGCACCAGTATACAACCAATAACTTCTTTCTTGGCTCAATTTAGGTTGGCAGGGCTAGTATCAACATATCCACCAACATTCTCCTGCTATGTGCTAAAATATTTTGTAGATGCATCCTCTACCCATTGCACCAATATACAACCAATAACTTCTTTCTTGGCTCAATTTAGGTTGGCAGGACAGCCCACTGAATATCATGAACTCATTTGTTTCAGGCAGAGGTCAAAAGCACACTTAATCTGAGATAGTCTTTAAATTGGGCAACGTAGAAATAATGGAGGAAGGAATGGGGACTGGTGGATTGCCAACCGTGGATCCATCAATTCCAATCACCCCATACAGCAATGCAGAATCACCCTGGAGGCCCTCTGGAAGAATTCAGAGTGTTCATCCTGTGGAACATGAAGTCTAAAGCTTTTATTTGTTGCATTTGTAACTCCATTTACTATATATGAAAGGGACAAACAAACAAATAAAAAGGAGGGACTTAGTCATTTAACTTTGGAGTTGTCCCTTCAGCCTATCACATAAAAATAGTCAGGAAGAAGATCCCTAGACTTTCCTAGGCAGAAGGAAAATGCATAATAGTGTCTCATATCAAACAGAAAATTCAGAAGTAAAAAAAGCCAGGGAGGAAGGGAAAAATTAAGCCCTCTGTGGATGTTTGGCTTGACAGAATATGATAGGAGTGACAGATATGAAAAAAAAAATCAGCAAGCCACCAGTTGGGAAAGGCAGGAGGATTTAAGGCAAAGCTTTCATCAAATATTGACATAACAGTGTAACAGTAGAATCTTACATCTTCAAACTGGTAAGATAATATTTTGAGCATCCTCTAAGTATGACTGCTACAAGTCTTACAGAGATAATGATTATGTTTTCAACCATATTGAGAGTTTTAAGAATTAAGTTGTCATCCATCAATACAGCTACTCTGAGCAAACAAAAACTGCGCTGGTGTGTTCTGATCTTGGCTACCTGTGAATGCTAGAGTATGGAGTGGATAGCAGGAACTAACGAAAAGCAATCAGTAATAGTTACGGATTCTATATGGAATCACTATAGGTAACCTTAGGATGTAGCTTCATAATTTCCCTGCCTTTGGCTTTTCCATACAGTGAGAACAGTGAAATGTCCTCTAGAGGTGCAGAACATAAGACAGTATTCTCTGAAGAAATGATGGGAAGCGACAAGAGGCCCCAAAGAACCATTTCCTGTAGCCATGACTGACCAAGTTCTTACCATTCTCCAATTCCATCCTTCTCCACATTATCATTCTATTTGATGTATGTATGTATGTATGTATGTATGCATGCATGTATGTAAGTAAGTGAGTTGCTGGATAGAAAAGTACATCTTACCTTATAGAGCCAAAGCACATCCATCCTCACCACCTATGTAGGGTGTATACAGAGAATCCTGTCCATATGTATACCTACTCTTGAACTGATTTCCCCTGCACCTCCAATTTACCACCAGATTATCCAACGTGCTGTATAATCCCCAGTGGCACACAGATTTTCCAACAGCCACTCTCCTTTGGACAGGACAATTTCTTCTGAGCATTCAATGTTTCTCTATTATTGAATCGAGCTGCTGCTTTTGCATCCATTTTGAACACACGTATATATGCTGCACCCTTAATAACTCATTCATGCATACATGTGTGTTCATACGCATATGCATATCCACACACATTCCGATAAATGAAAAATACATGGTATCAGAAGTGAAGTTGAATTCCTGTACTGTATAAAAGTTGTGGTGTTCTAAAATCTCAAGTTGAGCAAAAAAAAAATAAAAAAATCCCCAATCTTCTGCTAACTTGTTAAGAAGAGAAAATCTATGTATTACTACACACTCAAACCATAGAGATTCATCACAAAACTAGGAGGCCTAGTTTGCAGCATTACTGAACAGCCATTAGAGAACAGTAATTTGATCTTAGTTGAATTGTGAGGAGCTCCCTTTTTTTAAAAAAAATGTTTTGAGTTTATAGGCAATGCAGAAAACCATTGGTGAAGCTTTGAAGAAAGATTTCTATTGTACATGGAAAAAAACCAGGGCTAATAGAAAATACTAATCTTCCATCCTGACAGTGGCTGGAGCAGATGTTCTTAATGTTTAAAGTACTGACAATACTTACATTCATGGTCACTCATGAAAGAAATAACTTTAAAGACCTATTGAAGAAATTAAAGACTTTCTGTGTGCCACAAATATATAATTGATAAGAATTGCCTTTAAATAACGCATACAAAAGGAGATTAATTGAAGTATTTGTAACAGAAATGAAATTAAAGAGTAAGTTTGTGATGTGGGTATGTTAACCAAATCTTTGATCAAAGACCAAATTGTGTGCAACTTAAAAACAAGACAGTGCAAGAATATGTATTTAGAAAGGTGAATTTTCTCTAGAAAATACTACTCATAAATGCCAAGCAGCAGGAGTTGCACAGTCATTAGTTGAAAAATATGGAGCACATCAAAGAGAATCCCCAGTACTGGCCATTACTTATGATACAGAGCTATGTTAATCAGAAATATGTATTTGATTCTAACAAAGAAACCAGCAGTAGGAAAAAAATAAAACTGAAATATGAAAACTTGTATGGAACAATGGAGCTAATGTGGTTGAAACATGTCTGTAAACAATGTTCACCATACGGACAAAAATATCACAAATGTGGAAAGTATATTACAAGGCTAAAATGTGCACAAAACAATTCAAGACACTTATACAGAAGTATCAAAGGAGTATGAATCCAAAGATTATGTCTTCATTGATTTAATCTCAGGGTGAAATAACAGAAAGGAGGCCTAGTTGAGATGATGCCCACTAATAGAATCCCTATTCTTAGTAAGGAAAGAAAACTTACTGTCATGCCCTTGGTAGAGTTGGACTCTGAGAGAGAGGAGGAACAGCTGACAGGGAGTGGAGGTGTGGCTCCAGAGGTTGTGGGGGAGGCTGGGGAAGGGCAGAGGCTGGCTGGGTAGTCAGGGGAAGAACCAGGCCCATCCCCTCTTCATCCTAGGACACGCAGGAACAGAGAAGGAAACAACTTGGCTTACGAGAGAGGAAGCGGCCATGATCCCCCTCATTAGTTGCAGCTGGGGAGAATAGTATATAAGAGAGACGGTTACAACACAGTGTTGCCAGAAGCAAAACGTGTTTTATTTTGGACTGAAGTTATCTTGGTTGGCGTCCTTCCAGCAGACTGTGCCTTGTTATCTCCTTGAATTTGGTAATTACTTATCCTGGTCTGTTATGGACATTTCTTCATTGTAGTTTGTTTGCTTTTTTATTTCACCTCTATCTGCTCATTAAGTTCGGACTGTATTGCTTTCTTTTGAAGACTATTTTTGAGTAAGTTTTATCTCCAACTGAGAATTATTGAACAGTGGGGCCAAGTTAGAGGCATTAAAGGACATTTATTTACATTTTGGATTTTGTTACTTTTGTGTTACACCCCAGGTCATCACACTTACTTTATTAAAAAAATTGAGGTGCAAGTCAGTGTAATAGGTAAAAGTGACTACAGTAGGTTGAAACTAAGCCAGGAACCTCATACAAAGTCATATATTAAGAGCCAGCAGCCACATTAGATGGCTGTGAACTCCCTTCAAAATGAACAGTCACTCCATATAATATTAAAGAAACAATAACAGGAGATCTGGGAAGAACTATTCAAGGAGTGGAAAAAAATCTGAAAATTTAGAATATTAGCATTTCAACAGCATGACTTGGGTCTCAGTTTTATACGTTGCAAATATTTAGTAATGGTGGATATTTCACCTTTATATCTTCCAGATTGAATGCTAAATATCAAAGAGAGCAGTGAACGTGAAATTCATGTGAATGGCATAGACAGAAGAATCCAGTGAGCTGTCCTATGTGACAACAAATCCCCAAAGCCACTAAAGCAGATGAAATTCTTAAGGAGATTCCATGAGACAATCCAAGGCCAGGCGCAGGAAGAAACAATATCCAGATGCGTTCAGAATCTGGTTTGAGTTTTTGGATTTAAAGGTCTGTTTCTCTGAGGTTACTCTGCATCATCATATCTTGCTCGTTGCAATCCACAATTTTAAGCTGCTTCTATTAAGCTTCTATAAGCTGCTTCTATAAATGGAGGGATTGATAGATCCAAGAGATATATCAGAGATACTCTGCACTGACTTATAGTAAAGCATGAATTGCTCAGTGTACGGTTTCTAAAATACATCGTCTTACTTTACTAGGACTTCTTTTTAAAATATATATACACTTCATTGATTTTACAATTAAAATAGACAACATAACACAACATAAATCCAAGAGAGAAAAAGAAGAGAAAGAGGAAAAAAAGAATAGAAAGAAAAAGATAGAAAACAGTTCAAAACATTTTCATCTTCAACAGTTTGTGAGACCTCCTTTTTATCCTTATTTTATACCATATACACAATTAATCCTTACATATATCTGTATATCACTACTATGATTCTATCATATCTTCTTTTGCCTTTTAGTGTGAAACCTATCTTTGATCTATCCATTTGTTCCAGCAGTTCCAGCTGTCGTAATATATTGAAGTGTCTTTATGTTTTAATGCCAAGGTTAATTTGTCCATTTCTGCACAACTTGAAATTTTTTGAATAATCATCTCCTCTGATGGAACATGAGGCTGTTTCCAACATTGTGCAAAAGCCAATCTGGCCACTGTCAAAATATGTATTATTATATATTTCACTTTTTTTGGTAGTTCTTTATCAAAGATCCCTAATAAAAAGGATTCTGGTTTAAATTCGATCTGTTCTCTTGTCATTTCCTCCAGCCAATTTCTAATTTTCTGCCAATATTTTTGAGCTTCTGTACAAGACCACCATATATGGAAGAAAGTTCCTTCTTTTTTTTTTTTTTTTTGCATTTCCAGCAGTTCGGACTCATATTGGGGTGCATCTTCGCTAATCTCGAAGGAGGAAGGTGCCACCTGTAAAAAATGTATAGGCATTTTCTTTGTACGCTACCAATTTTGTGATTTTGTTATTTCTACCCCAGACCTTTTCCCATTCTGTTAAGGTGATACTACGTCCTATGTTCCTACTCCAAGCTATCATGTTCCCTTTAACAATTTCTTCCTCTAATTCTACCTCTAATAAATAATTATAAAATTTTGTTGCTGTTGTTTTGCCTGATCCTAATAAAATTTTATCTAATTGCTGGAGTTTATTATTAATTCCAAATTCTTTCTTGTCCTGTTTGTATCTACTTTGAATTTGAGGATATGCCCACCGATCAATTTTTAATCCCTGATCTTGAAGGTCTTGCCATGATTTCAAATTTCCTTCCGTATCCAATAGGTCCTTATATTTAATCATTTTAGTAATATCTAAATTATTTGGGTGGATCATTGCCTCCATTGTTGAGATCCAGATTGGTATCTTTAAGTAGTGTTTTTTCCATATTTTCTTCCAATTAGTCAATAATGAATCTCTGATTAGGTGTCTGTGAAAATATTTCTGGCTAGTTTTCCCAATATCCCATAAAAAGCATGCCACCCCCTCTGTAAGTCATGGCCTTCTAAGAATAATATTCTCTTATTAGTTAAATTCACCCATTCCTTCAATCATACTAAAGAGGCTACACTATAATACAACTCCCAATTTGGAAGTGCCAGCCCTCCCCTGCTCTTCATATCCTGCATTGCCTTTAAGTTTATTCTAGGTTTTTTCCCTTGCCAGATGAATTTTGCAGTTATTTTATTAAGTTCTTCAAAAAACTTTTTGTGTACTTTAATTTGAATTGTATGAAATATATATAGGAATTTTGGAAGAATATTCATTTTAATAGCAGCAATCCTGCCTAATAATGAAAGTTGCAGCTTGCCCCATGTTTCTAAATCCTTCTTTACCTGTTGCATTAATTTATCATAATTATTTTCCTTTAGTGTCTTACAATGTGCTGTCAACCATATTCCTAAATATTTAACTTTCTTTATCACTTGTAGTCCCATAACTTCTTCTAGTTCTAATTTCTGTTTTTCTGTTAAATTTTTGGTCATTAATTTAGTTTTCTTCCTATTAATTTTGAGTCCTGCTACTACTCCAAATTGTTCTAATTCATTCATCAATTTTTGTCCTCTTTCTATTGGTTCTTCAATGAAAAAAATCATATTATCCACAAATGCTTGCAACTTATATTCTTCTTTCTTAACCTTTCTTAACCCTTTTATGTCTGGGTTCTGTCTAATTCACGTTAATAATGCTTCTAATGATAATATGAAGAGCAGGGGTGAGAGTGAGCAGCCCTGTCTGACTCCTTTTTCTATTTTTATTGGGCGGGTATATTCCTTGTTTATTGTAATATTCGCCTGTTGTGTATCATAAATGGTTGTTATAATATTTTCAAATTTGGTGCCTAAATTCATATTATAATTTTTTTGGATTAAGAATTGCCAATTTAAATTATTGAAGGCCTTCTCCGCGTCTAAAAACATAAGTGCAATTTGTTTTTCGGGGTGGGCTTCGTAAAATTCTAAAACATCTAATACTATTCTTAAATTATTCCTGATTTGTCTGGTCGGGAGAAATCCATTTTGGTCTTCATGTATATGCTCATTTAACATTCTTTTTAGTCTACTTGCTATAATTGAAGTAAATATTTTGTAATCAGTATTTAGCAAAGAAATCGGCCTATAATTTTGTATGTATCAGGAATCCGAATCCTCCTTTGGGATCAGCAAAATCAATGCCCCCCTCCAGGAATCCAGCATCCTGGCTGCCAATAAGACAGTCATTAAAAACTTCAACCATAAGAGGTCCTATTTGTTCTGCTATTGCCTTGTACAGCTCCCCTGGAATCCCATCTGGTCCCGGGGCTTTATTGTTTTTCTGGTTCTCTATTGCTGATTTCAATTCAAACCAAGTAATGTCTTTGTTTAATAATTCTTCCATTTCTTCCCCAATTGCTTTATCCTTCATTTCATCTAAATAGTTTCTTATCCTATCTTCGTTAACTTCTTCCTTTTTATATAACTCTTCAAAATACTTATGGGCAATTTCTTTTTCTGTTCTATCCCTTGTTGTATATCCCCTTTCCATCTATTAGCTGATAAATCAATCTTTTTCTTTCCTTTTTTAAGTCTATATGATAGCCATCTCCCTGGCTTGTTGGCATGCTCAAAATATGTTTGTCTGGTTGTATTCAGATTTATAATCATTCTCTCTTGTTCAATTAAATTCAATGTATGTTTAGTTATTGTTATCTGGTTTTGCAATTTTGAATCCTTTGGGGTACTCTGTAATTGAGTTTCTAATTCCTTAATTTTTTGTTGTAATTTGTTTTGCTGGGCATATTTTTCTTTATTCCTCTGGGTGTTATAAGAGATTGTTATACCTCTTATTACTGCCTTCATTGTATCCCAAATGTTTTGTTTCGTAGTTGCTCCATTATCATTTTCCTTTAAAAAAGTTTAATTCCTCCTTGAGTTTGTTGGTATATTCTTTTTCTCTTATTAACTGAGTATTTAACGTCCATCTTTTCTTGGGTTTTTCCCTACCCTTCCATATTATCTGAATTGGATTGTGATCTGTCCATTCATTGGGTAGGATTTCAATCCCTTTTATCTCATTTGCTATTTCCCCATTCATCCATGCCATATCAATTTGTGTCCATATTTGATGAGGATTTGATTAGAATGTAAATTGTTTTTTCTCAAGATGTAATCTTCTCCATATATCAATCAAATTTAACTCCTTCGTCATTTCCATGCATATTTTGGGAAGCTCTCTTTTTCCCCCTTTGTTCCTTCCCCCATTACTGTGGTCTTTTTGATAACTTTACTAGGACTTCTTAGACTTTTCCTTTCATCCCATGAAAAGGGTACAGTGTTGTTTGTCCTACTTCAACAGTATTGAACAAAAGACTCAAAAAAAAGCACATATAAATTCTTATCACAATGACAGAGCTATGCCTCCTTGTTCTTTCTTTTGAAAAGAAAGTGGAAAATGTTCAGAATACTGGGGACTTTAAGCCAAACTGATATTACAAAGCTGAGTAGAAGGCACCTTTTTCCAATTGCATCTGAGAATGAATTCAGTTATACAATGAAGACCTACAATTAAAAGAACATGCCAACTGAGCAGGGTGGGATTCAATTTTTTTTTACTACTGGTTCTGTGGGTGTGGCTTGGTGGGTGTGGCAGGGGAAGGACGCTGTAAAATCTCCAGTCAGAGGTGGTATTTGCCGGTTCTCCAGAACTGGTCAGAACCTGTTGAATAACCACCTCTGCAACTGAGGATGATGAAGGTTATCCAAATACTGTAAGGTCAGTTTTGTGTAACCAAGGAGCTGAACAAACTAATTGAACTGTACTGAATATTTCATGAATAAGATATTTTACCAGGAAAAGCGGGCTGTGAGGAAATTGGTATTTTTAACGGATGAGCCTACTTATGCAATGAGAGTAATGGTATGTTCCTTGCAACACAGCTTTGAAGTTTTTTTTATTGTTCCAGATCAGAACTGCATCAGGAAAGCCTTATCATTGCCTTATCAACACCACAGGTGAGAACTGAAGCATACGCATGTCTGAATGGTTCTATGAGGCTGGTTCCTTGCATAAAATCAACTATTGAAATGGCATTCATTAAATACACTTATATTCTAGGGTTTTTGTGTTGTGAAATTTATTTATTTATTTATTTATTTGATTTGCCAATTGTTTACAAGATAATAAGTATAAGTGTATACATAGTTGTGAATACATGAAATGGGTACATATAAGAAAAATAAAAGAAGAATAAGAGAAACAATAGGACAGGGACGGTAGGTGTGGTAATATAATCTATTGATCATTTTATCATTTTCTGTAAGGCCTTTGAATACTAGCAGTAAGTCTAGGGAGATGTGGGCATTCTTGGTGGGGGTAGGAGTACCTTTGCTCATGAGTGTCTCATCCTGTTTGATTCTGCAAGTTTAGAAGGAATAGGAAAATGGGTGAAAGTTCAAGGTACACAGTTGTGCTTTCTCGTGGGACTTTCCAAACTTTCCCATGAGACTTTCCGTGGCTGTATGATCTCATCCTAGCAAGGTAACATCTGGGACTTTCCAAGATTGTGTGTTCTCATGCTGGTGAAGTAATCTCCTGTTGAGGTCATTGTTTTCTGAATATGCAGACTGTATTTTTGCTTGTGTTTTTCTCAATAAATACTGCTACCTGAGTTCACTCAGGGCTGGCATTTTCTCAAGACATTTCCCTGTGTCTCATTTTCGAATGTCAGTCCATCATAAATGGTGACCCCGACGTGATAGCTTAGAAGGCTATACGTTTCCCGCATCCTATACTCATCGTCGCGGACGTCGACTGGGCCCTCATCTTCTTCGCTGGACGAAGATAGATTCTTTCGTGAGTATGGGTGGAGATCTCTCGAAGGCTCAGAAAGAGCACATCAGGGAATTGAGAGGATCATTGGGAATAGTTTTGGGTTTGGAATTGGCAGTAGGGGTTGTGCTGTAGGAAAGAAAGAAATTGAGGACTTACTACAGTATGTTTGGAAAAATATTAAGTCATATCCGGAGGGAGGTAGTATTAAAGTAGAGTCCTGGAAAAAGATAGGAAATTTTTGCACGAGGAACCTCGTGCCCCTTCTTCAATTTTGTTAACCTGGAGGGTGATTATGGATGCGTTAGCTACTTATGAACAACCGCTCCTAGCACCCCCTGAAGAAGGTTTGCCGCTTTACCATGCGGTACGTTTGTTGCCGCCGATGGCACCTCCAGATAAATCTGGGGGACTGTCCGGCGCTAGAAATACTTTGTCAGAGGATAAGAGTTTACCTTTAAGGGTTCAGGTGGATGCAGTTACTGCAGCTATTCAAGAAGCAAAGAATAGAGGGGAATTATCAGGAGATGATTTGGTGGAGTTTGGAGTAAAAGTTCAACTTAATCCAGTAGAAATTGTCATGGACGCTGCGTTGAATCCGCAGCGGGAGTGGAAGCCTTTACCTCTCAGGATTTTGAGGGAAGTTAAGCAAGAAGCAAAAGAATATGGTGTTAGATCGCCATATACTCAGGCATTGTTAGAAGCAGTTGGTTATGGAAATAAAATGATTCCGGCTGACTGGAAAGCTCTGTTGAATATGATTTTAACTCCAGCTCAATATTTGGTGTTAGATCAGAAATGGAGACAGCTGGCAGTCCAGAGGGGAACAGCAAATGTTACCCCAGATCAGCTTTACGGAGCTGGTAATTTTACAACAGTGGAACAACAGAGAGATGGTATGCCTGAGGGAAGGGTTCGTTCTTCTCCCACAATTAATTTTTCAAGCCGTAGGGGCTCTCCCTGACGGCGAAGGTGGTGAGAAGACCTTTACTAACATCAAACAAGGGAACAATGAACCCTATGAAAATTTCATTAGCAGACTGAAATTGGCTATAGAAAGACAAATTGATAATCAATTCGCCCAGAAAGAGTTGCTTTTAAGTTAGCAGTAGAACAAGCTAACACAGATTGCAGAAAGATTTTAAATCCACTTGTAGCAAGTGGAGAGCGAGAAATCGGGATTTGATTAATGCATGTAGGAAGGTAGGGAGTCAGTCTTTTAACATGGAAACTTTAGCTTTGGCTTTACAAACAGGACATGCTCAAAAGGGAATTGTTTCAATTGTGGGAAGCCTGGACATTTTAAAGCGCAATGTCGGGCTCCTGGAGGAGGTCAAAGTCAGCAAAATAAGAGATCAATGGGACAGGGTGTTCGTCCTAAATCAGTGTGCCCAAAATGTAAGAAAGGATACCATTGGGCATATCAGATGCTCCTACAGTTTTTACTGATGGAGGGAAAGTTTTTGGTGCTTGTGTTTGGAAAGATAAATCTGGAATTTGGCATACAAAAGTGACTTCAGAGCAGAAGTCTGCCCAGCAGGCAGAACTTGCTGCTGTAGTTTTGGCTTTTCAAAATTTTCACAATCAGGATTTTAATTTAATAGTGGATTCATTGTATGTGTATAATTTGTTACCCTTTGTAGCAGGTTCTTATTTGTCTCCTGGAATATCACCTGATATTTTAAGATTGCTTTTGCTGTTACAAGGATGTTTGGAGCAGCGTGTGAATGTGTGTTTTGTTGCTCAAATGCCACGCTCAAGACCATGTTAACTAAATTAAATAAAAAAGGAGGGAAGCTCCTGGGGCTTCCGGCGATTCAAGATCAATTAAATCTAGCTTTATATACTTTAAATTTTTAAATTTGTCTGGTAACCCCCTGCGGCGTGGCCAGCAGGCATTTTTCTTCTCCTTCTACAGATGCAGTGAGACCTCGGTGTTGGTGCGGTTCCTTCCGGATCCGGCATGGGTTCCTGCTGAGCTGATAACGTGGGGACGTGGTTATGCAGCAGTTGAACATCTTGGTCAAATTCGTTGGGTTCCTGGTCGGTGTGTTCGACCTGATCATTCGCAGGCACCCGTGAAGGAAGTTTCGGAGGAGCAGGATGGCGCATCTGTGGTTCCTGATCCTGCTGATTCTGCCTAATCTGTCCTGGGCTGCTCGGGTGCGAAGAGAGCAGCGACAGCATGTTCAGCGTGCTGGAGATTTGGGCGATGATTTGTGGACAGATAATAATTACATTAAAGATTTGCGCACAACTGCCAAAAACTTGAACATCACCAATTGTTGGTTGTGTATGCACCTTCCTGGGAGAGTGGGAGAAGGACTAACATTGCATGGAGTGCCTTTTGAGGAAAAAGATTTAATAAAGAATGCAACCTGGAGAAAACAGTTGTCTTGTGCTACAACAGAGCAATTCCAGATCCTAACCATGGGAGGTAATCTATGGACACAAATTTCTCGAGGTCTCATCCCGCCTTTGGGAATTGCTATGAACTATAGGGATATTCATATTTTAAATAATTTTACTGTTGCTATGTTTAATGATACTATAAAGAATATTAAGATGATTAATGTAGAAATGTCTGAAATTCGTAAAGTTACTTTGCAAAATCGATATGCTTTAGATATTATGTTAGCTGCCCAAGGAGGAGTTTGTGCTTTAATTCATTCGCATTGTTGTGTTTTTATACATAATTATGAGCCAAACATTACAAAAACTGTTCAGGACATGGAAGATCGTATTGCTCAGCATCAATCTGGAGCCGATGGGTTTAATGCATCATTCTGGGACAGTCTGTGGTCCTGGCTTCCTGATGGATCATGGTTTCGCTCCTTATTGCAAGGGGTTGTTATTATTATTGCTATATGTATCTTATTATGTTGTTTTATTCAATGTATTCCTAATCTATTACAAATGTGTACCTCAGTCTTCCGGCGTGTGGGATCAGGTCATGAGGGAACTGTGTACTATGCCACTAAAACACCCCCTATCTTTGAATAAATAAAAAAGGAGGGAATGTGGTAATATAATCTATTGATCATTTTATCATTTTCTGTAAGGCCTTTGAATACTAGCAGTAAGTCTAGGGAGATGTGGGCATTCTTGGTGGGGGTAGGAGTACCTTTGCTCATGAGTGTCTCATCCTGTTTGATTCTGCAAGTTTAGAAGGAATAGGAAAATGGGTGAAAGTTCAAGGTACACAGTTGTGCTTTCTCATGGGACTTTCCAAACTTTCCCATGAGACTTTCCGTGGCTGTATGATCTCATCCTAGCAAGGTAACATCTGGGACTTTCCAAGATTGTGTGTTCTCATGCTGGTGAAGTAATCTCCTGTTGAGGTCATTGTTTTCTGAATATGCAGACTGTATTTTGCTTGTGTTTTTTCTCAATAAATACTGCTACCTGAGTTCACTCAGGGCTGGCATTTTCTCAAGACATTTCCCTGTGTCTCATTTTCGAATGTCAGTCCACCATAGGTAGGCACGTTGGTGCGCTTATGCACGCCCCCTACAGACCTCTTAGGAAAGGGGTGAGGTCAATAGTAGACAGTCTAAGGTTAAAGTTTTTGGGGTTTGGGGAAGAAACCACAGAGTCAGGTAGAGTATTCCAGACATTGACCACTCTATTGCTGAAGTCATATTTCCTGCAATCAAGTTTGGTGCGGTTAACATTGAGTTTGCATCTATTGTGTGCTCTTGTGTTGTTATGGTTGAAGCTGAAGTATTCATTGACAGGTAGGACATTGCAATATATGATTTTATATACCATGCTTAAATCAGACCGAAGACGCGTAATTCAAGGTTTTCTAGTTCTAGAATTTCAAGTCTGGTGGAATAAGGTATTCTACAACGAGTAGAAGAGTGGAGAACTCTTCTTGTGAAATATTTCTGGACTTTCTCAATTGTGGTAATATCAGATATGTAATGTGGGTTCCAGACTGATGAACTGTATTCGAGTATTGGTCTAGCAAATGTTTTGTATGCTCTGGTTAGTAGTGTGATATTACCAGAGAAAAAGCTACGTGAGGATTAGGTTAACAACTCTTAATGCCTTTTTGGCTATGTAGTTGCAGTGGGCTCTGGCACTTAGATCATTAGAGGTGAGTATTCCAAGGTCCTTTACAGAGCTTGGGTCATCAACAAGATCTTGACTATTCAGCTTGTATTTTATTTTCTGATTTTTTTTTGCCAATATGTAAGACAGAGCATTTATTTGTTGAGATTTGAAGTTGCCATTTGTTTGACCATTCTGATACATAGTCAAGATCTTTTTGTAGGGTAGCAGTATTGTCTGTGGTATTGAACAGCTTTACATCATCAGCGAAAAGAACGCAATTGCTCTTAATATGATCACAGAGGTCATTTATGTAGAGTATGAAGAGAGTTGGTCCTAGAACACTGCCTTGGGGACACCACTATTGACAGGTACAGAATTTGATAGGGCGCTTCCAATTTTGACCATTTGTTGTCTGTTTGCCAGGAATGCTTCTATCCAGTTATTCAGTTGTCCAGAGATACCATAGGATTTTATTTTTAGGAGTAGTTTGTCGTGTACCACTGAATCGAAGGCTTTACAGAAGTCTATGTAGATTGCGTCTATTGCTTTGCCCTGGTCGAGTTGTGTCGTCCATATGTTTTTGCAGTGTAAGAGTTGCAGATTACAGGATAGTTTTTTCTGAAACCAAATTGTTTATTGGAGAGTAGGTTGTTTGTCTCTAAGTGGAGGATGATGGATTGGTTAATAATTGATTCCATGACTTTACAGGTGACGCAGCATAAAGAGATTGGTCTGTAATTTTCAACTAGGCTTGGGTCTCCTTTTTGAAGATGGGGATGACTGTGGCTTGTGACCATAGGTTAGGCAAGGAGCTGGTCCTGAAAGATTTTTCAAAGATTATGCTTAGAGGTTTGGCTATGGCAGTGGATAGCTTTTTTAAGAAGTAGGCACATATTCCATCCGTTCCAATAGATAGAGATGGTTTTAGATTGCGTAGTGCTTTTTCAACATTGTCTTCTGTAAAATCGATATGTATTAGATCATTGTTGTTATCTGTGGTACGGCTAGGAAATACTGGGCATGATCCATTGCTGTTTACAAATACTGAGCCGAAGAATATAGTGTCTAATGCATGAGCCACTTCCCAGTATTGACCATTCCAATTTCTTTTGAATTTAAACATTTTTCACCATATCCTAGGCAAGAGGTCTCCAAACTTGGCAACTTTAAGACTTGTGGACTTCAATTCCCAGAATTCTCCAGCCAGCTGTCTTAAAGTTGCCAAGTTTGGAGGCCACTGTCTTAGGCTTTTCAAAAGAAAATTAAAGAGAGTTTGCATCAGGATCTTGGTGCTGTAAGAAGTGTGGCTTTATTCTTTTTTTTGTAAAAGTTTTATTTGGATTTTCATAAAACATAATACAAATAAAATATCTTTTTTGAGAGCAGCATGATTCCAGGTTATCACAGCTCCACACAGACATAATCTGAATTACATGTTCATCTTTATATTCTATTTCATATCTTGTCACTATTTTATCATTTTTTCAATAATTTTCCCTTCCCTTACTTTTCTCAACCTTATTTCTGATTATCTCATTCCTTTCTAATTCAATTACATATCTTTTTCTAAATTTCTATATCTTTCTAATCGTTATATTTGTACTTTTGTCTGCCCTGCTTACAATTTCATACATTCTTTTTCCATCATCGTCCTGTAAGGGAAAAGAGAAAAAAAAATTCCCTCCCCTTCCAGGCATTAAAAAGCAAGGTTTCCCCTGTAATTACCAAATAGAATGTATCACCTATATATCTTATAGTTGTTATCCATTCAAATCTCATTTAATATTTAATTTATACATTATACAATTATAATGTTCAGTTTCTAATATCTATTTTATATCATATAACTCTTATCAACTGAATTCCGCTTGGTACTTTCCCTTAAAAATACACACTAAATTCTAAAAAAAGAAATATATATATAACCATAATGAATAAAATGGCTATTCAAATTCATTCTGACAACTGATATTGATTTCATTATAAATCTTTTACATTTCTTTTCAATTGTATTTTATAAATCATTAAGAACAATTAAAGTATTTTCATTCCTTCCTCTTATTTCCACTTTTACTTTTATTCCCTTTCTCTCTTTATTACATTTAATTATAGTAAGCATACCATTACATAACAATACCAGTTTTGTCTTTCACTTTAATTACCTATGTTTCATATTTTCTAGCTCATTACTATTTCTACCATAACAATGCTGTCTCTTGTACCCTTGCAGAATCCTCTCTTTCAATTTATATTTATAACCATTATCTCTATGTCTTTTAAATGGGCTAATACCTTTAATCCTTGTACGTTTCCCGTGTTTCTTTATTTCCTGCTTCTGTCCCTTATAACTTCTTTTCCTTTTTATCTTTCCCCTCTTTTTCTCACCACCCTTTTTGTCCCCCTGTCTCTCTGATTCTCCCTTCTGTAATCCTCTCCTCTGCTTCTTCCTAATATTATATTTACTTTTCAAACTATTCTTTTTTTTAAGTTGTTTCCTCAGATCTTGAGGTTTTTTTACTCCATTTCCCCCTTTTTCCCATTTTACCCCACATGGAATTGTTTGGTCATTAAAGATGGCTTCTTCTATGTCCAGCCCTTCTTGTTCTTCAAGCATTTCTTGTTGTTTTTCATAGTTCAAAATCTCCATTTCTAAGAATTGAAGTGCGAAGCCAAAGGATCCTCCTCCCCCTTGCGACTCTTTTTTCATTGTTTAAAGTTCCATTTTTAGTTCCTCAGGAGTGCTGCCATTTTAAGCACTTTTAAACAACCACCCGATTAATTTTAGTTCAGACCACTAGAAATCCAACACCCAAAATTCCAAAAATCACCAAATAATTCAAAACTGTTTCTTCTTGCTTCTTTTTTTCCACTTTCCTTTTCCAGGGGCTCTTGTTAGCTTGTAACAAAGTTTCAGTTACAATGTATCCTTTGGAAGTCTTGTTAAAATTCCACTGTTAATTCTTTTTATTTCCAGATGGTACTCTCTGCTGTATCCAAGTCCCACCCTTTCTTTTTTCCTCTACTTTCCTCCTTTTGAAGGCTTTAGAATATCCAGAAAGTCTTTATTTTCCCTTTGACACATTAATTTCAGCTTAAAATTGCCTGTTAGTATTGAAGTAGATTAATACAAATTTCTTGCTTAAATCTCTTCTTTTTAGCATTCAAAGCCAATTGCAGCTATCGGTGTGAGAGAAAAAAAATCTTTTTTCCTTTTCCCTCTCTCCTCCGCTGCCTTAGAAATCTTCTATTAGGAGTAACACTCTTTGTAATTTAAATTCCAGGGTACCTTGCATAGATGTTATCTCTGCTTAGCCCGGTCTGTCAAGCTCTCCCCTTTGTCTTCCTCCTGCTCAATCTTGTCCGGTCGGGTTCCTCTTTGAGGTGGCCATTTCTGACCACTGCTGCAACCGCCTTTGGGAAAGGGAGTAAAGACCAGCCAAGGAGGAGAGATGCAGCTCCCCTCAACTCAGCTGGTGGTCTCCCCCTTCTTCACCACCTCTACGGGATGGCTTCATCCCCGTATCCAAAGGATAGGGCGCTCCAGTGATGAGCACGGATTGAAACCGCGCATGATCGCGGATTTCGGTCTGTCGCTGAAGAAGCCCAAACCGGAAGTCCAAGTGTGGCTTTATTCTTTTGCTTTATTGAAATAAAATATATATCAAGTCCAACTATTGCTACTGGGGCAGAAGAATTAGGGTTTAATTTGGTTCTTGTTTTTTGTTTTTTTTTGTTACAGACACCTTTTTCGCAAACAATGGAAAAGGCTTGAGGGTTTCTTTTTCAAAAGCCTGTTGTGAGGGAAAATACCAGTCTATTAACATTTTGTGTAAGTTTTCCATAAAGAAATCAAATATGACACATGATGTGCCAATTGAAAGGAGGTTGACTTTTAAATTTGTTATTTATTACTTTTTTATCTTATGTGAAAAGACTCACTGACATAAGCATTATGTATTTTTGTGCCTTAAGCATTATGTATTTTTGTGCCTTGACTTTTTCACAGTGAGTACTTTTGAAGACTAAAATTAACTATACATCGACATTTCTTGTTTTGCAGTAGCAATTACTATGAATAGGAGGTAATTTTTTTAACCAAAACATTTTTATGTTAGCATACAGACTAACAGGAAAATGAAAATTTATCTCTCATCTTATATGGGTAAAGGAGACATTCTGATACAAAATAGTTTATTTGAAGGATAAGCCAATCAATGGTACAGCTCATCATTAGGACAGAAGATAACAGCAGAAGTGCAGAAGATAACAACAACATTCTGGGCTCTAATTAGAAAGTTTGTAGCTTCCCCCTTCATTGGAATAGAGTTTTAATTTTAGTTCTTCTTCCCAATCCATCACTTATCTATGAACAAATCCACAAAGCCTTATTACTTCAGTCCTAATATCAGCAAAAGTAGATTTAGGGTTACCAGAGATAGCAACATATTTTATGTCGATTTTAACCTTGATCAAATAAGCCAATTTTATATTCCTTTCTTTTAATTCTTGATCTCTAGTCAATAATTAAAGTTTATAAATAATGAACTTGATTTTTTTTTCATTTTTCATTTCACTATCTTGATTTGTCATTTGTATATCTATTATCCTTATTTAGATATCAGCTAGTTTCTTTTGCATTTCCAGTGTAACATCCTCTTCCATGCCATTCTTATAGACTGTCATTTTAAAATCCACTTTCAAATCAGTGCTGATTTGTCAGGTAAAATCTGTTTCTCTTCCATAATATTTTTAAGCACTATCTATAGAGACAGACACTGTTAAAATTAACTTCTGGGTCCATTATTCTCAAATATACTTCAATGTGTCCAGTTTTAAAATATTTTGGTTCATTCTTAATTATTGAGTCTGAGTGTTCTTTTTCAGTTATAATTTTTAGTTTCCTCTAATTCCCTCGTATCCAATTTATAAAATCTTACCTTATTATTTTTAAAAGAATGTTATTTATTTATTTATTAAACAAATGTATATGTTTATCCAACTCATACAATTACTCCAATTAAAAACAAAAGCATTTTCCCATGGGAAGGATTCTTTATAATTAATCCCAAAATCTTATTACAATTTTATCTGGACCCAGTCCATGTTTAATTTTTTAAAATTCAAGTTTTAATCAGCCTTTTGTTCTTTATTCCTATATTTTAAAGTTTTTAAACTTGTAGTTAAAACTTCTTTCACTAAGGATTGAAGGAAACTCACTCAAAACTATAAAATATGCCAATCCAAAAGTTCGTAATAGTTGAAAAAGAGTTAACAAGTGATTTCCAAAAATGATTAGAAATGGAAGTATGAAAAACTCAGAGTGTACCGCCTTGACCATGGTTTCAACAAGATGGCTATTTCCTCATCTCCCAGAGCCCTAAACTCATCAGACACTGTTGTCTCACAATCTCCTCACAAGGAGTAACTCTCTGGAACTCCTGTGGATGATTTCAAGTCATCTCCTTGTCCAGAGAGGAATTACAAAAGATGGTCTACTCATCAGTATTTCATTCCACTGTGGTTGTTGGCTCTGCTTTTCATGACACTGGCTTTCCATCTGCCATTTCTTCCATGGAGGCCAGCACCCTGGCATTTTCTATCTTATGGATATGAATTCAGTCTCTCTATTAACTTGCATGGAAGCTAATTAATGTACTTCTGTTTCTCTGTGGGTGTCTTCTCTGTAGGTACACCATTATTACCAGCCCACATCCTGATTCTCTAAACCAGGGATGTTAAACTCAAGCCACAGGCCGGATCTGGCCCATGGAGTGCTAAGATCTGGCCCACAGGGCCGACCTAGAAACAGTGAAGGATGGCCCATAGCTCATAGTACTTCTGACAGCATATAGCATCTGAACTCCATTTTCGCTGGCAGAGGGTTGCAGGAAGCTGTTGCAGCTGAAAACAGAGCTCAGGAGCCCATTTTAGCTGGCAGAGTGCTCAGGCCACCACAGGCATCCTGACACAAGTTACCTTGAACTGGCCACACCCACCCTGGCCATGCCCATCCCGGCCTCTCAAGGTCAAACACAACCCTGCTGCGACCCTCAATGAAATCTAGTTTGACACCCCTGCTCTAAGCAATCTGAAGTTTCCACTTATCAGATACATCCCAAACCGCTGTACATTTTGTTAATGCAAAATTCCTCTCATATCCCCCTTCTTTCTTTTACACTTCACCCTGAGCTTATAACCATTCATTTAGCAACCATTCACAGTTGCAATGGGACTAAATTATGACTGGTCTTCCCACTTACAACATCCCCAAATGGCATGTATGTAATCACTATTTGCGACTTCCCAGACAGCTTCTGGCAAGCAACGTCAATGGGGAAGCCAGATTCACTCAACAACTGCAGTGATTCATAACTGTGGCAAAAAAGGCCATAAATCAAGCGTATCTCACTTAACAATTATCTTGCTTACCAACAGAAATTCTGGTCCCAAATGTGGACATAAGCCTTCCATATTACAAGGAAGTATTAATTTAGTTGCTGACATTCTTTCATCCACATCCTAGCATGATTGTGTGTATGTTTCAACATATACTGGTACGAACATTTCCTAAGAGTTCCTATGTGGGCGAACAAAGAAGTCACTCAGTCATATTTCCCTTTGAAAAATATGAAGCTCTGGAGACAGAATGATACAGAAGCCTGCTTGAAACATGGTTCACGCTCAAGCTCCATATAGCCATAGATTATTATTTTTTTAAGCATAGCTTTATTTTGCTCTCAAACACAGCCAAAGTCATGGAATCACAGAGATACCAAGTTGCTTTCCCACTTGTGTGGAAGTGCCATATGTATGCTTCCTCCCTGGCTATCTTCATTCAGTGTTTTATTCCCTCGTGTATCTTCACTGTGTAGTCCTCAAAGTACCTGGACACACATAGCAATAGTGACACTTCATTTAATCCAATAAGTTGTATTAGTAGACTTCCGCCACACTAGATAATTCACTTGCTTTGGATAATTTCTTGCCAATGGTAACAGGACTATTTTTAGAGAAGAAAGAGTAATCTGTGTATCCTCTGGATATGGATGATGTCCCACCAGATTTATTTCAGTCAAGCTATTGCACAGTAAGTGTAATGCTGCTATGTTTAAACTCTGGCCTGAAAATAAGTCAGTATAAAGACATTCTCTAAAAGAAAAATTCCCATCCTTTTTCTGCCCCCAATGGAGCCACAGCCTTTCTCAAATGTCTGTCTTGAGGAGTCTGGGAGTCTGCCTCATTGATATGATATGAAAAAGACACAAATCACTCCACCTAGGGCTTGGATTCAAAAAGGGCGGAAAAACCTTCTAGAAGGGATCTTCTGCTCTTCCCAATAGCCCCTGTGATATGATAATAAAAAAGTTCTGCAAACCTTCTTCTCATGGATTTTCTTAAATTAACATCTGAGGTTGTATGGTAGTGATGAGAACAAAAAACACTAATCTTCATCTAAAATAAGAATTCAATTCTCAAATAACATTTAGGAACTAGAATACCAATTGATACTATTGGTTAGGTCAAAACTTTTGTCAGTTTGTGATCATTCTATCAGATAGGACTTTTTGATGACAGCAAATAATGTTGTAACTTTTAATCATAAATGCTTATTTATAAGTGACTAGCTGATGGCTCTATGGGCACATGCAATTGTTTGCCTTGTGGGCCAATCACTCCCCAACAATGCTGCTTTAGCTTCTCTGTGTCCACCCTGTTTCTTTTCTTTTTTTTTTCATGCTCAACTGAGTTATAAAACCACTTTCTCTTGACACAATCTCTATAATCAACACCACATCCCCTACAATCAACCAAACATCAACACCAGACTTCAGGATTTAAATAAAAGAAATCCAAAATGTGCAGCCAGTTAGTGATGAGGAGCTGCCTTCTGCACCTGATCCAAGAACATGTAGGGCTGAGAAAAGGAGCAGTGAAGGTCAGCCTGGTTACTTGTGAGGAGGCAATCCCATCCTTCTTGATGGGCTGGACCAGAAGCTGGCTATTTAGCACAACAGACAGATGGAGTTGATGCTGCGAACAATGTTACATTTCCTGGTGGTGTGTTTCCTGGTCATTGTGATTCCAGCTTTGCCTTAGATTGATCCCACGCCTTGACTTTGGATCGTGCCTTATGAACTCTGGACTTTTCTGGCCTCATGCATCCTCTTGCATTGTGGATTTCGTTCTGGATTAAAGGAATTGTTGGGGAATATTAATAAACCATTAATCCAGTGTTACATGTGTGTGTGTGTGTGTGAGTGAGTTCTGGGAGTTGAAGTCCACAAGTCTTAAAGTTGCCAAGTTTGGAGACCTCTGACATAGATTTAGGATTCTTCCTATAGCTCAGACTTTGGCTTGAGATGGCATGGATTGTGTTTTGGTTGTCCTATGGTAGGACTGGGATGGGGATGAGACATCCATCTTACCCTTCCTTGTTCTCTTGGCTACCTTTGAATTATGTTGATCATAGGACCTTTCTTGACTAGCTCAGGAAGAGGGAACAGGAAGCACACTCTTGCAAAGGTTACTTCTCCTTCCAGCAGAATCAGTTCCAATCATTATGGATGGAATTAATTTTATCTTTGCTTCAGTTTATTATCTACATGAGGCTATGGATAAGGTTATCATCGCTACAGGGTTAGATGTTAGATGTCATGTTGTTGCCATGGGGTTCCATCAAAGTTCTGATTCAGAATCTGGAGGCTATGGGGGGATCTTGATGGTGAGGAACTCTTGATAGGCACAACCCTAGCAAAACCAAGAAGCTGTAGATTTTGAGGCCTCCTAAGTCTGGAGATTTTCCTTTTCTAGTTTTGGATAGGGTAGCTATTGCTGGAACGCTGGATGATCTGATCTGAAAAGGCTACCCCCTTTTTGTATTATTGAAGATGCATTGTTTTGCATTAGTCAGCAAATGTGAAGACCTCGTTTATAAGGTCTTTGGGGAACCTGAAGACTTTGGAGGTTGACAGACTTTCTACTTTAAAAGCATTTGGGTTTACTCACTGCTAGCTGTTCCCTTGTGGTCTTTCTATGTTCATTGTTCTCCTCAGCTGGTTTTTCCAGATTAGCTCTCTCTTACAGAAGTGTTTCTAATTTTCTTAAGTCTGGCAGATCTCAAGGGCTGACTCTCAGGTTTGGAAAGACAAAGAAGCATCTCAAAACATTAGTCAAAATAAGCTGCTGGAGAGTTTAGCTTCATTCTGATCTAGCCATCACAATCTTCTTTCTGCAAGGCACTACAGAGATTGCCAGATTTCTGCAATAACTATGTATGATGCCCTCTTCTTGCTATTGATTGTTTTAGGGGTTTGTTTTGTTTTTGTCCTGCATTTTAAATTTTAAATGTCTTTTTATTGATCTTTCTGTATTTTGAATTCTGTACTTGTGTTTTATCAGTCTGAAATTGCAAATAAATAAGTTCATTCATATTAAGCTGGTGGTTATTTCAAGGTCAGCCTCAGATGTGGTATTCAGCAGGCTCTGACTAGTTCTGGAGAACCGGTAGCAAAAATTTTGAGTAGTTCAGACAACTAGCAAATACCACCTTGACTGGCCCTGCCCCCATCTATTCTCTGCCTCCCGACTCCCAGCTGATTGGCTGGGTCTTCTTTTGTTGCCCTGCACAAGAGAACGAAGCTGGAAAGCAGGTTAGTGGAGTGGGGAGGGAATGGGATTTTACAGTATCCTTCCCCTGCCATGCCCACCAAGCCACACCCATAGAACCGATAGTAAAAAAAAATTGAATCCCACCACTGGTCAGTCTTATCTGGAAAAAGAATAGGTAGATCATCTGCCCTGGATTTTGGGATAAGTGGTTCAAATATTTTTCAGAGAACCTGCTTTATGGAACTTCCTAATAAATAAGGGCTAGAGTTTTAGCTTATTTGATTTCCAGATTCTGTATATTATCCCCTTACCACTTGACATAAACCCAACCAATGAGATCATACATCTTACTTTTTAGATTTGATTCTGGGTTTGGGTGTGTGTGTGAGAGAGACAGTTGCTGTGAGTGATGCAGATCAAATCCAGCGGAGCAAGAAAATGCCCAAGTGATCTGTTTTTCTTGAGCAAAGGCACATAAAGCCAAGGAGCAGGTAGATTTTTTGATCATGCCTATTTTGCAGGAGAGGAAGTAGTTGATATTCCCATGAAATAGATGATAATAGCAAAATAATAAAGCTGAGAGCTTGAACATCCAATCCTGTCCCAATATGTAGAATTCAGGGAGTGACTGATGAGGCTGAGAAGAAAGAATAGCAGGAGACCAACCTATTGCTATCCTGAAACTACCTTGCTATAAGATGTAAGGAGAGCATTTATTGTGCTGATAGCCTTTCCTTCTAGCTCAAGGACAAGAGGGAAGCACTTTAATATACAGGTGATTAGAATATCATGCAAAAGTTCATTTATTTCAGTAATGCAACTTAAAAGGTGAAACTAATATATGAGATAGACTCATTACATGCAAAGCAAGATAGTTCAAGTCGTGATTTGTCATAATTGAGATGATTATGGCTTACAGCTCATGAAAACCCCAAATCCACAATCTCAGAAAATTAGAATATTACATGCAATCAATAAAACAAGGATTGTACATAGAACAATATCGGACTTCTGAAAAGTATAAGCATGCATATGTACTCAGTACTTGGTTTGGGCCCCTTTTGCAGCAATTACTGCCTCAATGCGGCGTGGCATGGAAGCTATCAGCCTGTGGCACTGCTGAGGTGTTATGGAAGCCCAGGATGCTTCAATAGCGGCCTTCAGCTCTTCTGCATTGTTCGGTCTCATGTCTCTCATCTTTCTCTTGGCAATGCCCCATAGATTCTCTATGGGGTTCAGGTTAGGCGAGTTTGCTGGCCAATCAAGCACAGCAATCCCACGGTCATTGAACCAGGTTTTGGTGCTTTTGGAAGTGTGGGCAGGTGCCAAGTCCTGCTGGAAAATGAAGTCAGCATCTCCATAAAGCTCGTCTACAGAAGGAAGCATGAAGTGCTCCAAAATCTCCTGGTAAACGGCTGTGTTGACCCTGGACTTAATGAAGCACAGTGGACCAACACCAGCAGATGACATGGCTCCCCAAATCAACACAGACTATGGAAACTTCACACTGAACTTCAAGCATCTTGCAGTGTGTGCCTCTCCCTTCTTCCTCCAGACCCTGGGTCCTTGGTTTCCAAATGAGATGCAAAAGTTGCTCTCATCAGAAAAGAGGACATTGGACCACTGAGCAACAGACCAGTTCTGTTTTTCTTTAGCCCAGGTAAGAAGCTTTTGACGTTGTTCAGGAGTGGCTTGACAAGAGGAATACGACATTTGAAGCCCATGTCCAGGATCCGTCTGTGTATGGTGGCTCTTGATGCACTGACTCTAGCCTCAGTCCCCAACACTTTTGAATGGCCTTTTCCTGACAATCCTCTCCAGGCTGTGGTCATCCCTGCTGCTTGTGCACCTTTTTCTTCCACACTTTTCCCTTCCACATAACTTTCTATTAGTGTGCTTTGATACAGCACTTTGGGAACATCCAATTTCTTTTGCTATTACCTTTTGAGGCTTTCCCTCCTTATGGAGGGTGTTGTTAGGAATGTGAGTCACCTAACAGCTATTTGGGTTAGAAATATATACCGTATTTGCCGACGTATAAGACGACTTTTTTGCCCTGAAAAACATGCCTCCAAGTGGGGGTGGTCTTATACGGCGAGTATATAACAAAGGTCGCTTATACGCCGGCAAATACGTTGTTGTCACTCGGTGCAAGAGCGACGGGGGCGGAGCTCCGCAACTTGCGAAGCCCCTTCAAGCCCAGCCGGAGTCTCTCTTCCTCCTCCTCCCCACCCACCCACTCCGCTCGTGCGAGCGACAGGCAGGCTCCAGGCTTTGCCCCCATCCCTCACCTCCTTCCATCCCCTCCACCCCCCAGTGGCAGAAACTTCGCCGCACGTGGGGACGAGTGGAGGGTGGGGAGCAGCGACGCAGCTCAAAGCTGAGAAAGCGCCATCCTTGCTTTTGTGCTTGGGAAGAGTTCGTGTTTTTGTTTTTGTTTTTCTCCCAGGAATGGGATGCTGCTCGTGCGATTTTCTTTGGGAATTTTTCTCTTCCCGGTTTCAGCCTTTGCTCGAATCCTCCCCACCCCCAATTCACTTCTGGAAAGGATGCTTGTGTAACTCTTTTCCTAAGCGTTGCTGGGGTGGGGGGCAGTGTGCAGCGTGAGCGAGAGGCTCTTTTCCTTTCTCCCTGAGCGCAAAACCGTCTGCCTTCTTCTCTCTTGGACGGACCGAGCAAGGCTAATAAGATAATAATAAGATAATAAGATAAGATCCTAAGCGCGTTGTGGAAACAGATCTGGATCTCATTGGAGAAAGGTAGCAAATGAATGAACTGGACTTTTGGCAAGTCTCGGGTAGGAACTCGACGCTTTCTGGAAAGTTAGTGAGCAGGAAAATAGACATCCTTTCCGCTTTCTCCCAGCGTGGGTATTTCATTATCCCTCCCTGTAAGAAGTAACAACCACAAAGCCAAGGGAAAAAGCGATGCGGGAAAAAGCCACAGTAGGAAGCAAAGATTTCTCCCCCCACCCTCTCTCTCTGAAATAATTAATGTCGCAATCAGTGTGGTGCACCCTTGGAGACAAATTGGTTGGGGAGGTGGAAAGATATTAAGAAACAACTCGACTGTTTTTCGTCCAGTTTTATTTTTATTTATTTATTTTCCCTGAAAAAGCAGATCGCTCAACGTGTCACAAAGAAAGGGAGAGGAATTGAGTGCCAGTCTGAGAAAGGCGAAGCTGCCTCTCTAAAGCATTTTGGTGGCTTTGTAAGTTTGGGGAAAGGGGCGGGGTGTCAATCAAGAATTATATCCAGAATACCCCAAGTGTTACAACTTACCGTATTTGCCGGCGTATGACTTTTTTGCCCTGAAAAACATGCCTCCAAGTGGGGGTCGTCTTATACGGCGAGTATATAACAAACTCTATATTTTGAGTGGAAATGTTGGGGCTCGTCTTATACGCCCAGTCGTCTTATACGCCGGCAAATACGGTAAACCAGGACAAACATTTTAAAACTGTATCTTTAAGAAAATGCAAAACTGTAACTAGGTGTGGTTTCTCAAACGGCCATAAGATGGAGCCAGAAACCTGGGTTGTTTAGTCTGAGTCTCAGAAGAGAGTGTGAGTGTATCTCTGTTTCCTTCTGTTGGAAAGTATTGCCATTCCTCCATTTTTCCTAATTGACTGATATTTCTGGATTTAATGTAAGTCTGATACTGAACTGTTTTTGACACTGGAATTTGATATTTGGATTATCCCTGGATGAAAACTGAGTGATTTTACCTGTGAATGACTTTGGACTGCCTATTTTGGACTTTGCTTAACGTTTCTGGAAGTAAAAACCTACATTTACTGTACAGTGTATCTGTGTTCTGTGTGTGTATTATTCAAACACTACTCTCAAATACGTCTCCCTGTATGCACTCATTCTCCTAACGGGGAATTACCTCAACACAGGTTATGGGCCCAGGCCATACCAGGCTCAGATAACTGAGAGTTAGTGTGAATGCACAGTACTGTATACAGACAGATGTTTACTGTTTAATTGTGGTTTACTATCCTGGTAAAGATGGCACAAGTCACTTCAGCAAGTCTATCACTGATAACCCAGTTGGATGGAACAAACTATGATTCCTGGTCTATGAAGTGCAGTCTACTTCTGCGTAAAGAAGGTTTATGGAATGTAGTTCAAGACCCACCGGACGTAAATGCTTGGGATCCAACTAATGAGGACGATGCCAAAAAGCTTGCTGACTTTAAACAGAACAACGAACAAGCTCTTTGTATAATTGGACTAACACTGAGTGAACAGCAGCTAGTTCATATTCGTGGAGAAGAGTCTGCTGCTAGGTGTTGGGAGAATTTGAAGGGGATTTATTTTTGTGACAGTGTAGGTGCACACATACATCTTACACATAAACTGTTTAGAGCACGTCTTCTGAAAGGTGGAGATATGTTAGCTCATTTAAACTTCATGAAAAGAACTTTTCAAGAGCTACCTGAAAAAGAACTGATATTTTCAGAGCTGCATCAAGTTTACATCATTCTTTCCTCGTTGGATGAAAGTTATGATGAGTATGTATCTTCACTGGAAGTCCTGCCCAGAGATAAACTGACATTGACTGAAATAACTGGAAGATTGTTAGAAGGAGCAAGAAGACAGCTGGATAGGGACCAACTGAGGAACGAACAACCACAAGAAGAGGATTTATCTTCAACTGCCTATACTGTTAGGAAATGTTTTTCTTGTGGGGCTAGGGGACATATAGCTAAATTCTGTAAGAAAGGAAAACAACAGAATACTAGTAAACACCAGAAGGCTAAGAAGAATGTTAGTTTAGCTATGTCTAGCAATTCAACTGTAAACCATGATTTATGGGTGGTTGATAGTGGAGCATCGCAATGCATTACTAAAGATAGAAAAAGGTTTGTAAAGATGTCTATGAATAAACCACATGTATCATTGGCAAATGGATGGAAGATTGAAGGTGAAGGTACTGCATATTGTTCTTGTATAAACGGACATTTAACTATATTATATGTACCTAAACTGAAATTTAATTTGTTATCAGTAAGGGCTTTAGTTAATATTGGTTATGTAGTAACCTTTAGGGGAGATAACTGTATAATAGAGAAAGAGGGTAAAAGGGTTACTGCTACATTAGAGAATGATTTATATGTGATACATGATGACCAGTTGAAGATGGCTAGCTCAGTTTATAACAATGTTAAGCCACATGATGAATGTATACATTTACTGCATAGACGTCTGGGGCACATTAATTTCAAAATGCTCAAACAAACTGTTAAATTGTCAGTGAGTGTAAAATTGAAACCCTGTAGCAAGTATTTAAACTGTAATGCTTGTAGCCAAGAGAAGAGTAAGGTTACTCCTGCAAACAGACTAAATGGGTTTAAGACCAAAGAACCTTTAGAGATTGTGTTTGCTGACATAATTGGTCCTAAGAAACCAAGTTTGACACCTCAACAGGTGTCAATGATGGTTTTCTGCACAACTGTCAGGTCAGCAGTCTTTCCCATGATTGTGATTCCTACTGAACCAGACTGAGAGACCATTTAAAGGCTCAGGAACCCTTTGCAGGTGTTATGGCTTAATTAGCTGATTAGAGTGGGACACTTTGAGCCTAGAATATTGAACCTTTTCACAATATTCTAATTTTCTTATTTTTTTATTTATTTGTTTTAAATTGAAAAAAGTTTATTTAAGAATCATACATTTAAAACATTTAAAAAAACCAAGCATATAAACAGATATATATATATATATATATATATATATATATATATATATATATATATATATATATATATATATATATATATATATATATATATATATATATATATATATATATATATTGTTTTCTGAGGTTCTGCAGGTATTTGTATGTGGATCTTTGGTTATTGGGTTTCTCCGCGTAGATTGGAAGTATCTAGGCAGCGTTTGATGAAGTCTCATTCATCATCTTCAGGCTTCTGTCTTCAGCTCTGTGCTTCTCAGAGTGAGAAGCACAGAGCTGAGACAAAGCCTGAAGTGATGAATGAGACTTCATCAGCGCAGATACTTCCAATCTACGCGAGGAAAACCCAATAACCAAAGATCCATATATATATATATATATATATATATATATATATATATATATATATATATATATATATATATATATATATATACACACAATATATACATTTTGCAGCGAAAGTTGAGCAATGATTGCACATTTTTAAACATTTTTTACCAATGATGTGATCTGCCTTGTTACAATACCTTCTTCATTGTTTCAATGTTTTAGTTTCACAAAATACTTTAAGATTAAACGCACGTCTTCAATAACTTTATAACTTATCCAGTTGTCAAATATTGCCTTTCCTTTAACCATTCATACCAGGAATTCCATGTTTTATAGTAATCACTATCTTGGTTATTTTTTAGTAGTTTAGTTAGGCTATCCATCTCTGCACACTCGTGAATTTTTTTGATGACCATCTCCTCTGAAGGTATGGTAGACAATTTCCAATTTTGTGTATAGCTTATTCTAGCTGCCGTTATAATGTGTACAATTAAATATTGGTATTTTTTTCCCATTTTTGAATCTATCATACCCAACAAGAAAGTTCCGGGTTCAAGTTTTACTTCTTGCTTAGTTATATTTAAAATCCAATTTTTGATATTTTTCCAGAACTTTTGCGCAAATGGACAGGTCCACCACATATGGAAATATGTTCCCTGGACGCAGTTACATTTCCAGCAGTTTGGGGGGAGGTTTGGGAAGATCTTAGCCAGTCTCGTGGGTGGCAAGTGCCAACGATACACCATTTTATAGAGGTTCTCTTTATATGAGCCTGACATAGTTAATTTGTAGTTTGTTTTCCAAATATGTTCCCACTTGTCTAATTCAATATTGTGGCCCACATTTTTTGCCCAAATTATCATACACTCCTTGACTGTTTCTTCTTTTAGTTTATAATCCAATAGATATTTATACATTTTACTAATCATCTTCCTTTCCTCTCCTTGCCAAATTTTATCTAATTCTTGGTAGGTCATATTAAAACTGAATTGTTCTTTATCTTTTTTGAAATGCGATTGTATCTGCACATAGGGTATACATGATATCTCTTTTCCTAAAATTTGAATTTGATTCCTAGCCTTTAACTCTCCATTTTGATGGAATAAATCTTTATATCTTACAATATTATCAAAATCTAAAAGATTTGGATGTGTAACTGCCTCCATTGTAGATAACCACAGTGGGACCTTGTAGTAATGTACTTTTTTTTATCTTTTCCCAAATATTTAGTAGCACATTCCTTATATAATGCCTTTGAAAATGGTGTTTACTCTTTCCATCCCACATAAATGCGTGCCATCCAAGTTGGAGATCAAAACCTTCTAGTGTTAAAATCCTTTTGTTTATCAGATTGACCCAGTCTTTAAGCCAAGTTGCTATTGCAGCATGGTAATATATTTCGAAGTCTGGAAGACCAAAGCCTCCTTTCTTTCTATCATCTTGTAATAATTTATATTTTATTCTGGGTTTTTTCCTTTGCCATATAAATTTGGATACATGTTTATTTAGTTCTTCAAAAAAGCTTTTTTCCAACTTGATTGGCACCGTCTGAAATAGGAACAACAATTTTGGCAGAATGTTCATTTTTACTATTGCAATACGGCCTAATAGAGATATTTGTAGTTTAGCCCAATTATCTAAGTCTTTAAATATTTGGATTGTTAATTTATCATAATTATCTTTTAATTGATGAGCACCTAGTTGTCAGCCATATCCCCAAATATTTTATTTTATTTACCACCTGTATCCCTAATTTTTTGTTAGATCTTCCTTTTGTTCATTTGTACAGATTTTTGTTATCACTTTTGTTTTTTCTTTATTAATTTTTAACCCTGCCACCTTTCTATATTGTTCTATTTCTTTCATCAAAATAGGCGTCGTTTCCAGGGGATCTTCCACTATAAAGGCCATATCGTCAGCGAATGCTTGAAGTTTGTACTCCTCTTTTTTAACTTTTAATCCCCTGATCTCTTGATTTTGTCGGATTTGTACCAATAGTGTCTCTTCTGCTAATATATAAAGTAGGGGAGCCAAGGGACATCCTTGTCTTACACCTTTATTTATCCTTATATTATCTGTATTTTCCCCATTTATTAATATTTTTTCAGTTTGGGCATTATATATTGTTTTAATGAATCCTAAAAATTTTTCACCAAATTTCATGCCTGTCAGTTGTTTAATAAGAAAATTCCAATTCAAATTGTCAAACGTCTTCTGAGCATCTAAAAACATCAGTGCCATTGTTTTAGTTGTGTGTACTTCATAGAATTCTAAAACATCCATCATTATTCTTGTATTTGTCTTCATTTGTCTATATGGCAGAAACCCATTCTGGTCAGTATGGATAATCCTACTTAATATTTTCTTTAATCTTTCTGCCAATATTGTAGCCAAAATCTTATAATCTAAATTTAAAAATGATATTGGCCTATAATTTTGGATTTTTTGTGGATCTGACTGCTCTTTGTGAATAAGGGTTATATATGCTTCGGTCCATGATTTCGGTATATTAGCATTATCCAAGGCTTCATTGTATAGATCTATCATTAACTCCTCCAATGACTCTTGGAACTCCTTATAGAATTCAGATGGAATTCCATCCGGGCCCGGGGTTTTATTTAGTTTTTGGGCTCCAATTGCCTTTCTAATTTCTTCTGTGGATATTTTATTATTTAAAATACCTTTCTCTTCATCCGTAATTTCCGGTAATTTTTTTCCCTTCAAATATTGGTTAATAAGTTGTTCTGGTGCTTCTTCTTGATTGTATAGACTTGTAAAAAAGTCCTTGGCAATATCTTTCTTTTCCTTAGCCTGGGTACATACTTTCCCTTTTTGGTCTTGGAGAGCTACAATCGTTCTTTTTCCTTGTTCTTTTTTTATTTTATGGGCTAATCATCTCCCTGGCTTGTTTGCATTTTCAAAATAGTTTTGTTTTGCTAATTTAACTTTTTGGGCCAGGTCTTCCTGCATACTCAAATTTATCTTATGTTTTACCAAATCTATTTTTTTACTAGTATTTTGATTATTCGGATCAGCTTGTCTACTTACTTCTAAATCTTTAACTTTCTCTCTCCACACATTTTGTTGTTGTCCTTTTTCTTTATTTTTTTAATACTGTAACCAATAGTTAAACCTCCCACATAGGCTTTTGTTGTATCCCAAAGATTTTGAAGAGACGTATGCTCTCTCTTGTTTATTTCAAAAAATATTTTCAATTCTTTTCTCACCATTTCAATATATTTGTTATCTTTTAATATACTATTATTAAATGTCCATCTTCCAATCGTTCTCTTTCCTTTCCATTTAATTTGAATAGGGTTACGATCAGCCCATACATTTGGCAAAATCTCTATATTTTCAATGTTTTCCATTAAGCCTGGGTCCATCCAAATCTGATCTATTCTAGACCAAGTGTGATGGGGATTGGAAAAGAAAGTATATTGCTTTTTTGGTTGGATATAGTTCTCTCCACACATCCTTCAAGTTTAATTCCCTTACCATGTTATTAAAAGACAATGGGAATAGTCTCCTTTTATTTTTGTTTTTGGTGTTTTTTTTTTGGAATTTTTATAGTCTTTCCCCTTGTCTGAAACAGCGTTTAAATCTCCTACAATACCTACATGTGTATATTCATATTCTATTATCTTATGGTGGAGTTTATTATAAAATTCTTTTTGGTTTACATTCGGGGCATATATCGTAACTAACAAGGTCTTTTTCTGGTTTAATATTATTTCTGTAAATAACATTCTTCCATCATCATCTTTATAAGCTTGTTTGTGTTGCAGCCAATCTTTTATATATACTACAATACCCCCTTTTCTTTTATTTGAAAGGGCCCTATACATTTTTCCCCAATTAGTATCCTTTAGGAGGTCTGCTTGTTTATCTATGATGTGTACCTCTTGTATACAAGTTATATCTGCATTTTGCTTTTTAAGTTTTTCAAATGACTGTTTTCTTTTTAATGTTGAATTTAAACCATTGATATTAACTGAGAATAAGGTAATTTCTCTGCTCATATTACTGTCTGTGTAGAGCATTTTTTTGTTTCTTTCCTTGTTCTGGGTTCTCTTGCATTTGGTCTGTTGTTCTCATCTTCTCTAAGTTTCTGAGATTCTGACTGTGGTGCAAGTTCTTTCTCTTCAGAGAGTTGTTCTTCCTGACTTCTTGTGTTTAAATCTTCTCCACTTTCATGTTTTCTTCCTCAGGTCCCAGATATTGTTCGCGAAATTGATGTGCTTTCTCTATTGTATCAATTTTATATTTTTTATTCTGCCATGCTACTAGGAGCCCTTCTGGGGTGAGTCATCTGAACGATATACCATTTTTAATTAACTGAGATGACAAAAACTGGTAGCCCCTTCTTTGCTCCCTAACTCTCCTGGGTATTTGCTTCAATGTTACCACTTCATGATCTTTATATATCAGTGGCTCATCTCTGGTCTTGCCATATAGCATGTCTTGTATCATCTTTCTTGCGAATCGGATGTGGACTTCTTGAGGTAATCTGTGTCTTCGGGCGTAATGCGTGTATACTCTGTAGACCTCATCGATGTTATTCTCAGCTTCCTGTTTGTCTTTCTGTAGGGCTGTTGCTATCAAATTCACCATTATTTCACGTAAATCTTCAGAACAACATTCTGAAATCTCAAATAAAATGATGCTTTTTCTAATTCTATATGCACCACAGAATCCTGAAGTTCACATTATAAAACTTTCCAATTTTGTTCCGATTCCTCTAATCTCTTTTCCACCACCTCAGTTCTTGCCTCTACTATGTTTAATTTTTGTTCATTTTTTGTCATTGTCTCCTGGATCTTTCTGATTTTACTATCTAAATTTTGTATCTCATTCTTCACTCCTCCTATTTCTGTTCTCATTTCTAATTTCATGTCTTGGTGATTCCTCACTATCAGTTCATGGTTTTTTACCATCATTTTCTGCATCATGGCAAGCGTTGACTGTACTGCCTGCAAACTTTGGGCGGAACTTGTCTTTTCCGCCAATAACATTGCGTCAATTGATCTCTGTCCCAGAGGTGAAGATGTCGCTGTTGTCAGTTTCTTCCCTGATTTTACATTTGTAGTTATTGTTGCCATTTTAACTATTTGTACAAGCTCCCTCCAATCTACCATCAACTATCCTAACAGAGTTATATTGTCTTCTCCTTTAAATACTGTACACATATTTATACATATATTATTAAATGAGAATTTTCTATTATAGGTAGTCCCAGATCTTATTTCAATTTCTTAAGTGATCAAATATTCTAAGGTTTAGAGAGTTAAATATTAATCCAATATATAATCAATCCACTATAAATACAAGTAAGTAAATACTAATATGTTTAACCAGAAAAACACCAAATCTATGTAATCACAAAAATATTGTATATACCCTGTTTCTCCAACAATACGGCCTCCCCCAATAGGAAGTCCCAGCATGTTTTATAAGCATGAAATGAAATTAAGCCCCTCCCCCCAAATTAAGGCCTATATTAAAACATGTGAAATGGGGGGGAATGGTGGGGGGGGCTTGCCATTAGGAAGTACTTTTGTTGCACACCCGGATATGGTGCTGCCTGCGTTGACCCCGATACGAAGTGCCCCACCAACGCCGAGGTCAACATCCAAGCCGTCGCCACCCGCCCACCCAAAGATGCAAGGGGGGGGGAATTAAGTCACCCCCGAAAAGACAGCCTAGCCATTTTTTCGGGGCTCAACAAAAAATAAGACCCGGCCTTATTATATGAGAAACACGGTAGTTAAAGCACCCAGTTCATTAATGTATTTAAATATATGAATTTATTTTTTCTTTAAGGATATATATTTAATCAAAGTAGGTAATTCTAATTTCTCTCCCCCCCCCCTTAGATTTCTTATATAGTACTTCTAAACAAAAATTGATTGGTATAGTTTATCAGTAGAAAGCTAAAATGAGATTAATAATACTATAATAATATTATATAATTATCTTTGACCATCTATTTCATATGTTTATAGAATCACTTTCCAACAATTATACAATTAATCCAAACAATTCAATCAGCATTAAACAATATTCTATATACAAACTTCTAGTATATTTACCTCTATCAAATTAATTTTCTACCAACATCACTTAAATAGACTTGTATCTTACCAATATCTATTAAATCAGATCCAGCATTTTTTTTGTTAATTGTCTTACATCAGGTCTTAATTCAAAATGACCTAGTTCCAAATTGCACTGTCACTTTCTCCGTTTGTGTATTTTCTTGTTGCTCTTTATTTTTATTCCCGCACAGTCACAGTTTCACTTGTAAACCTTAAATAAGTCTTTGTTATTTTGTTGTCAGGATTGTCTGTTAATATTTATCAGATTAAAGTTTCTTTTCCCCAGTCCTTTCTTCCAATCTTTCAATGCAGTAAAAGTTCGTTCCCAAATTTTACACTCTTAATTGTCCTTTCATTTTCCTATAGAACTTAGTCACTTTCACTTCTTTTTCTTTCTTTCCCCAGTTCTCAAATACACGGGCACTAAAGTTCTAGAGTTCACTCCTCCACTCACAAAGTAAATGTTGTTATCTCACCCTTCGTCTCCTCAGGTTTCACGACTCCATTAGTCAGCATAAATCTCTGCTGTTGTTTCAGCCAGTGCTCCTGTCAAAGACTCCATCGCTTCACCACACCACTCAGTTTGGAGCTTTCTTTACAGTATACACCAATATTCTGAAGATCTGCTTTAAATACACCTTTCCAGTGCACAGCCTGCTGCTTCTCTCTTTTCACTTCTTTTAATCAGCTGGGTTGCTGCGTCTCTGGTTCCGATCATCACGGTTGTCACGATCTCCCTCTTCTGCCGTTGGTTTTCAGGGGGGTCTTCTTCCAGTCTCCGGGATCGTGACACCTCCCCAAGACCTCCGTATCTTCCCCTTTCTTTTGCCTACCCCTCTGGGGTGTGGCACGCTCCAAAAAGCCACCAATTAGCGAAAATCGGAATCTTTCAGAGTGGCAATCCGGTCCTCAGATCCACACCGACACAGCGCCCAACTGGAAGTCCTAATTTTCTGAGATTGTGGATTTGGGGTTTTCATGAGCTGTAAGCCATAATCATCTCAGTTATGACACATCACGACATAACACCTCAGCAGTGCCACAGGCTGATAGCTTCCATGCCATGCCACATTGAGGCAGTAATTGCTGCAAAAGGGGCCCAAACCAAGTACTGAGTACATATGCATGCTTATACTTTTCAGAGGTCCGATATTGTTTTATGTACAATCCTTGTTTTATTGATTGCATGTAATATTCTAATTTTCCAAGATTGTGGATTTGGAGTTTTCATGAGCTGTAAGCCATAATCATCTCAATTATGACAAATCACGACTTGAACTATCTTGCTTTGCATGTAATGAGTATCTCATATATTAGGTTCACCTTTTAAGTTGCATTACTGAAATAAATGAACTTTTGCATGATATTCTAATTTTTCGAGTTTCACCTGTAGCCGTGAGGAAGAATTTGTGATACTAGGTGTATAGCTAGAGCTGGAAAAAATGTGGGGAGATTTGTCACACCAGTACACAGATCTTTTTCATGTTGCATTTTGTGTGAATCATGGAGCGGGAAAACAGCAAGTCATGAAGTCGAACTTCATGCTCAATGCAGGAATTGTTGTTAAAATGTCTTCAAATTTTCTGAAGGTAATAAATCAATACAAGTCAGTGTTATAAAACAAAGCAGAAAGGCATCATCTTTTTTCTGTGATTATATTTTCTTCTTTTTGTTTTCCTTAATCCAGCTCATGTCACACATCTATTTCAGGAGCCAAACCACATTAGGCACAGGCACAATTAAATATTTATATTTAGCATCATAGTGCAGTCCTTCAACACTAAACATTTCTGTCAAGAAACATAAATAGACCACAGTTTGTCAAACTAAGTTTGATACAGATGTTGACAAATAAGAAATATTGTGCTTTGTACCTTGTGTTCAATTGTTCTAAACTTTTAGGAACTGGCAAATCATTACAGGTTCTTCCTATTAGCTTTCTTGCTGCCATTTTTTAACAAAATTAAGAAACTGTATAAAAGTGAATATCTGAAATATAGAATATTTTACTTTAATTCCTTGCTATCACAATAGGTTTTAATAACAGCTGAGTTGTATTACATTGGAGCCTCGGTACAATGGGTTGCAGGAGAAGGGAGTATCTGCTATTCATAGGTATCTGCTGAACTGCAGGAACTTACATCATTTGTAAATGAAAATTGATGTTCCATTGTAATTGATCTGCAGAAAGTTCCTAGCGGATTTATAGCCTTGACAGGAGTCTGCATATCTGATGCTCCACAAGCTAAATGTAACTCACTACCTTTGAATAAAATCTCAACATCAGGCAAAATTGTTTGATAACACAATTTTAACTGTTCCCAGAAGTTGTTTAATTTTGGAACATGCAAAGGAAGCCCATTTCAAGGTCAAATAATGCTGCAATCCCATACTAAAGTTGAATCAATCCAGAACGAAATGTTTTGAATGCTTGTCCTTTTGAGGAGGTATAAAATATTTTCTCTCTCCACTGAGAAACTTTAACCAGCTGACACACTTCCCTAATATAAGATTGCCACTGTTGCATGCTAAAGAAACAAGTTATTTTCCCCCATTTTTTAAAACTAAAAATATTTGTAAATTTGTTTCTGTTAATCAAGGTGGGGAGATAGGAGGCTCAAAGCAATATGCTTTACAAACAATCAGAAAAATGTAAAGCCAAAAATCCTTAACTGGAATATAATGCCAGTGGCCTCTAAAGTGGATATTAGATAACAGTTTGGTCACCGTATTTTCCCCAATTAATTCTCATATTGTTCTAAGTAACAGACCCACATTACAAGAGTCCAGACTGAATAATGAAAACCTAGCTCACAATGGCCAGATCACTGTTTTCTAGGAACAGGCATTGTTGCAGCATCTTGGATTGAGGTTAAAGCACTCTGCCTGGAAGACCTTCTTAGTCAGTCATCCAGGACCAATGCTTGGGCCAAGAACCAAGTTCATCTATGGAAGCTTCCCTTTAGGTCAATGGCAAACTATCTAGAACAGGGTAGCTACTTCCTCAATCTCACAAAAGGACAGATAAATCCACCAGTTTCGTTTTTCTTCCCTTTCTGACCCTCTGGTGAAGAAATTTGCAAATGTTTGTAAATTCTTCTTGCAGCCTTTCTTTAAAAAAAATAATATTGGTTTTTAAAAACAAACATAAACAAACAAAACATAAAAACATCAAGCTATCTTCCGTAGGTGTACATACAGTGTGCCGGTTGGTTTACAGATTGTTTTGTGCTTCCATTTCATAGTCTTCAATTACAACTACATTACATATAATCTCATATTGTCAATCAAAAATTAAATACCTTAGTATCATTATTAATCAATCATTTGACTATACTTTTATTCATTCATGTTTTACAAGATAATCATAATTTACTTAATTTATTTTATAACAGTTCATATTATCATCTCAAATCTATCCTAAAATCATTTTGTAGATATAATAAGAAAGAAGTACATCTTTATATATTTATTATTTTCTAAAAATCTACATATTTCATTACTGTACTTTATTGATAGAAAAGATCCCAAATTTTATAAAATTGTTTATCCTCTTGTTCTCTAATTTCAGATGTCAATCTACTCATTTCAGCACATTCCAATATTTTCCTAATGATTTCCTCCTGTGATGGTATTTTCTCATTTTTCCAGTTTTTAGCAAATACAATCCTAGCCTCTGTTAATACATTTACAATCAGGTATTTCAAGTCTTTACTATATATTTCAGGTAAAATTCCCAATAAAAATATCTCTGGTTTCAAGTATATATGTTTTTTTGTCATTTTTTCCAACCACATGTGGATTTTAGTCCAGTATTTTTTAGCATCCGCACAAGTCCACCACATATGGTAATATGAGCCAGGTGTCTGATGACATTTACAACATTTTTCGGATTTATTCTTGAACATTCTTGCTATTCTTGTTGGGGGGAAATGCCAGCTGTAAAACATCTTATACAAATTTTCTTTATATGCTGTTGACATTGTCATTTTATAATTTTGAGACCACAATTTTTGCCATTTCTCTAAATCAATCCCATATCCAAAATTCTTCCCCCAAGCAATCATAGTTTCTTTAACTTGTTCTTCTTCTAGTTTAATTTCTAATAGATATTCATACAATTTTTTAATCACCTTTTCATCAGTACCTGTCAAAATCTTATCTAAGTCAGTCAGTTTATCATAGAAACCTTCTGTTTTAGAATCTTTATCATACCTTGAATGTATTTGCGCATATGAAAACCAATTCATCTTTATAGCTTGTTCCTCTAGTTTTTGTATAGATTTAAGTTCACCCTTTTCATTCAGTGTTTCACCATATCTAACTGTTTGTTCCTTTTTGTATATTATAGGATACGAAAATGCTTCAATAGTCGATAACCAGACTGGAATTTTCAAATAACCTTGTCTTTGAATCTTCTCCCAGTTTAACCACAGAGACTCCCATATATAATGTCTTCTAAAATACCCCTGTGTTTTAGTTCCTTTGTACCATAAAAAAGCATGCCACCCCAACAACAACTCATGTCCTTCTAATGTCAACAATCAAGCATTTCTTAGTGTTATCCATTCCTTAACCCACATCAGATTTGTAGCTTGGTAGTACAATTCCCAATTAGGCAAACCAAATCCTCCTCTAATTCTAGCATCTTGCAAAAGTTTTAACTTTATTCTCGCTTTCTTACCTTGCCATATATATTTCAACACAATTTTATTTAAATCTTCAAAGTAGTCTTTTCCAAGCCTAATTGGAATTGTTTGAAACAAATATAAAATTCTGGGTAATATATTCATCTTGATTGTTGAAATTCTCCCTATTAGTGACAGTTGTAAGTTTTCCCATTTCACCAAATCTAGCGCTATCTGCTGTTTAAGTTTAATATAATTATTCTCTTTTAATGTACTACATCTTGCTGTCAAATATATCCCCAAGTACTTGATCTTAAGTGTGACTTGAATTTTCAATAGGTGTGCCAGTTCTTCCTTTTGTCTTAATAGCATATTCTTTGTCAAAATCTTTGTCTTATCTTTATTTATTTTCAAACCAGCCACCTTTCCATATGTCTCTATCTTTTCTATCAATTTTGATGCTGTTTCTAAAGGGTCTTCTAAAATGAAAACCAGATCATCCGCAAATGCTTGCAGCTTAAATTCTTCCTTTTTGATTTTCATTCCTTTTATATTCTTTTCATCTGTAATATTTCTGTTTAACACTTCCAAAGTTAACACAAACAACAAAGGTGATAGTGGGCACCCTTGTCTTGTTCCTTTTCTTATATTAATAGAGTCTGTCTGTTCTCCCTCTATCATTACCTTTGCCGTTTGCTTATAGTATATAGCTTCTATTGCTTGAATAAATTTTCTAGCAAAACCCATCTGTTCCAACAGTAATAACATGAATCGCCAATTCACATTATCAAATGCCTTCTGTGCATCTAGAAATATCAGAGCCATTTGTTTTTCAGGATGTCCCTCGTAGTATTCCAAGGTGTCCAAGATTACTCTCATATTGTCTTTAATTTGTCTCTTTGGCAGAAATCCATTTTGATCAGGATGGATAAAATTATTTAAATATTTTTTAAGTCTTTCTGCCAATATTGAAGCAAAGATTTTGTAGTCTGCGTTTAGTAGAGAAATGGGTCTATAGTTCTTAATTTGTAATGGGTCGGCCTCCTCTTTTGGAATAAGTGTAATATAGGCTTCTGACCATGATTTAGGTATCTTCTTCTTTAACATAACTTCATTCATAACTTCTAGCAATGGAAGATTCAACGATTCTTGTAATGTTTTATAAAATTGTGCCGGAAGTCCATCTGGGCCTGGTGCCTTTCCATTATTTTGCTTCTTGAGTGCTTCAGTTAACTCCATCATCGTTATATTGCTTTCTAACATTTTTTTCAGTCTCTTTAGGTATCTGAGGTAAATTAGCATTCTGTAAGTACTGCTTAACTCTTTCTTCATCAATATTCTCTTGCATATATAATTTCCCATAGAAGTCTCGAATGATTTCCTTCTTCTCTTTGCTACCATGGCAAACTTGGCCTTGGTCATCTATTAATTGCAATATTTTCCTTGATTCTTTCTCCTTTCTCAATTTGTATGCTAACCATCTACCTGGTTTGTTTGCATCTTCAAAGTAGTTCTGTTTAGCACCTCTAATTTTCTGTGCTAATTCTTCTTTTTCTATTTGACCCATTTTGTGTTTAATTATATCCATTTTTAGCTTGATGTCCTTTTTCTGTGGCATTTTTTGTAACTCTTTTTCAAGTCTTTTATGCTCATCCTCTAGGGCCTTAGAGGCTAGCCTTTTCATAGTATTCCTTTTCCTTGTATAGTCTATGATCAAGCCTCTAACATATGCCTTCATTGTATCCCATACATTCTGAATTGATGTATCTTCTTTTTTGTTTTCTCTAAAGAAAAAGGCCAATTCTTTCTCCATCCACTGTGTGAAGTCTTTTTCCTTTAAAATAGTATTATTTAACATCCATCTAGATCTTCTTTTTTGTCCTTTCCATTTAATTGTCATTGGATTGTGATCTGCCCAAGTACTTGTTTCAATATTTATTTCTTGAATGTTAGATATTAATTCTGTTGACATCCATATCATATCTATTCTGGACCATGATAAGTGTCCATTTGAATAGAAGGTGTATTGTTTAGTTTTAGCATTTCTTTCTCTCCGTGTATCTTTTAAGTTTATTTCATCTACCATTTTAAAAAAAGATTTAGGGAGAGTCTTTCTGTTTTGCTTTGTTGTTTTCTGTGCTGTATAGTCCAATTTGTTGTCTACAATTCCATTAAAATCTCCCATCATAACTATATTAGCATAGTCCAGTTCAATTATTTTCATATGTAGTTTTTTGTAGAATTCTTCTTGTTTGTCATTCGGAGCATAAATTGCAATCAGGAGTGTTTTCATATTATTGTCCATTATTTCCACCATTAGTATTCTTCCATCATCATCGGTATAGATCAATTTTGCTGGGGTGGTCTCTTTAATATATAAAACCACTCCTCTTTTCTTACATTGGGTCAAGGAAGTAAATATTTTCCCTAATTTTGGCTGTACCAACAATTGTTCATATTGTTTTTTAATATGTACTTCTTGTAGACAGATTATGTCAAATTTTAATTTCTCCAATTTATGAAAGGTTTTCCTTCTTTTAATGGCTGAGTTAAGTCCATTTATATTAATTGTAATCATTTTTTTCTCTTCCATGGTTATATTTTATAGTTAGGTTTAGCAGCTCTCATAGATCTTAATTCACGTTGTTCTTTGGCTTCCACCTTTCCACCTACTGCGCCTTCTTCTTTTTCAGTCGCCATTTGGCAGTCCTCTTGGAATTCAATTAATGAGATCTCTTTTTCTGCCTCTTCCTCTTTCCTTCCAAAAAAGTCTGTATAAAATAATTCCGCTTTCTTAATTGAATCAATTCTGTGTCTCTGTTCTTGCCATGTGAACATTAAACCTTCTGGAATCAGCCATCTATAATTCACCTCTTTTTTAAGTAGCATTTTAGTCAGGAATCGGTATTCTCTTCTCATCTCTCTCACTCTTCTGGGTATTTGTTTCAAGACCACAATCTCCTTGTCTTTGTATTTCAATGTTTTCTCTTTTGCCACTTGCAATATTTGCATTTTAATGGCTTTCTTTGTAAATCTAATGTGAACTTCTCTTGGTAAGCTATTTCTCATCGCATATCTTGTGAAAACTCGATAAACCTCATCTATTCCATCCATCATCTTCTCTTGAGTTATTTCCAAAGCTTCAGCCAGTATTTCTATCATTATCTCAGCTAGGTTTTGTCCTTTTTCTTCCTCTACATTTTGGAATCTAAGAATTCTGATCTATCCATCTCCCATCTCAAAATCCCACTTTTATCTTGTTCAACCACCGTTAATCTATTATCAATATCTCCAATCTTCTTGTCTCTTTGTTTATCTTCTTCTTCCATTTTTTGGAATCTCTCATCATACTTCAACATCATTTGTTGGATGTTCTCCACTTTTTCATCGGTTTTCCCTGTTCTTTGTTCAATGTTCTTAGTTCTTTGTTCAATGTTCTCTGTTCTTTGTTCGATATTCTCTATTCTCTTTTCAATATTCTCTGATTTTGCTTGAATATTTTGAATTCCTTGCATAATCATCTGCAGAGTCACTTTTTCTTGTTCTTTTTCTTGCTTTAACATTGTCTGTATTGAATGTTGTCCTCCAGATGGTGGAGAGGAAGAAGTAGAAGTTGAAGAACTAGGAGCTGTAAATTTCCTACTCATTTTAAGCAATTCAAAATCTTCAGGTTCTTCTAAACCTTAATCCAATTGTGAAGTAACCAATTATAGTTCAAAATAAAAATAGTAGAAAAAAGAAGCCCAATAATAATAATTTAAAAAGCGGGGGGGAAAGGGAGGACAAAATTTCTTCAGGTTCTTGTATACCTTAATCCAATCAATAGTAAGATAAAGAAAAAGAGCTTAAAAGAAAAAAGGAAAAAAGGAAAAGGAAAAATTCTTCAGGTTCTTCAACACCTTAATCCAATTGAAAGGTCTCAAATAGAAAAAAGTGCATAAGAATAAACCAGAAAGGTAGATGAAAAAACAAAAATACCAGGAAAGGAGGGGGAAAGGCTTTTAAGGCTTTCCCTTTAAAATAAAAGGCAAACATAGAGATTGGACTCCCCCCCCCCCAAAAAAAAAACAAAAAAACAAAAAACAAAGACAAGCTCCAACAAAGCCAAAAACCCAAATAGTTATTACAAAAAAAAAGATAAAAAAATACAATAAAGCTGGTGAGGAGGGATAGCACAACTTAAGAAAAGTAAAAAGGGCACACTGCACTTTGTTTGATTATCCAAGGCTCTTATTATAACTCTCTTCTCCAAAAACTTATCACCTTTTTCCCCCTATGTTTCAACACCAGACTCCAGCTGTTGATAGAAACCCAGAAGAGCAATAATACTCTTCCCTCTATCTTATCAAATAGCAATGTCCTTGAAAAAGAGTCTCAGTTCTTTCTTTCTCAGCCTTGTCTGGTCACAGGGAAATAGAATATTTTCAATCCTCTAGTTGGCAGTGTTACAAAGTTTCTTTGCTCTCACTTTCCCCCTCCTTTTCCGAGCAGGATATAATAAGAATTAATAAAAAAGAAAAGAAAAATATATTTTAAAAAAATGAAATAACTAAAGGGAGCCTCTAGCCTAAAATATTACAAAATCAAAAAGGATAAGAAAAAAATAGATATAAATGAAAAAACCAGTCCAGTTTCAAAATACAAGATCATATATAGAAAATCCAGCAATGAGAAAAAGCAAAACAAAACATTACTTTGACATTCCTGTTTAAAATCGCCGCTTAATCACTTCTGTCAAAACTTTTACAGATTCTTTCTTTTCCTTAGGGTGTCCTTTCAGTTCTTAGAGTAAAAAAAAAGTTCTCACCAAACCGGCACACTCTCTCTTTCTGCTCTCTTCCGTTTCGGAGCTGTCCCAACTTCAGCAGCTTTAATGTCTGCCTCTTTGCCGCTGGCAAGAAGAGCTTCTCCTGGATCTACCAGGGACTTTGCAATATCCCTGGGATCAACAGGATGCGCTCTTCACTTTCACCATCTCTTTGGGACAGTTTAGATCCGATAGGACCTTCCAGGAGCAAAGATATCGGCAGCGATCTCAGACCTCCAAGATCACATGCCGTATTGTCGCGACGCCAGCTCCGCCCCCCTCTTGCAGCCTTTCTATGTATTGAACCCCCAGAATGGATAGAGCCAAGATGTACCTTTGCTTCCCATGTTACAATGAAAGATGAGGAGCCCTTTGAGAAAAAATAGATGCCAGCTTCATTGAACACCACAGGCATGGCTGCATGCACAGGGAGTCAGAGCTGCCTTTAAGTGCTAAGTATGAAGTGCTTTCTGGCTGTATGAATTAACCTGCCAGTTTCGATTTCTCCCACATTCATCACATGTTATTTCCACCCCACTTAGCACAATATTTAAGAATTTTGGTAACTTCTTCTTTTAAAAATCCCATCAATCCTATTTGACCACAGAGCCGTCACTGAACCTCTATTAGTCTCTTTGCTATTTTGGGATTCTCATTATACCCACAGACTCCCTGGCATCTATTGCAAAACAGACCTAAAGCTGATGCCCAGAAAAGACATGTTTGTTTTAAGAAGCTGCAGCCAGCTTGCTGCATCTGTTCCCCTTGAGCACTTCAAAGTGTTTTGTTTTCCTTAAAAACCAGAAAGCTGCATAACCTCACTGGTTCTCACCAGCAGAAAACACAGATCTAACCTCAGCACGTAAGAATGACTTCTCCTTGCAGCTTTATGTAAATGTTGAAAGAACAGTGGACAACATAGAGCTCTAAGGGATCCCTTCAAAACAAACAGTAATTCTCCCTTGCTAATCTTGGTCAATATATCTCAAGCCAAGTAGATCTGGATTAACCACAAGGCAGTGTTCCCAAATCCATAGCAGCCAAGTGCTATTGAATGGGCCAGATGAGCCCAGTTCAACCAAAAATACATTCCATCTACCTGTTTCAGCTGCTGGCTATCTACTGAGGTTACTTCTGATCCAATATCAAGGCTGAATCCTATACTTTTTTAAAAAGTGTATTTTCAAAATGTAGAGGTTTGTTTACAAATTTCAGATTGAAGCAAACCCCAAAGATTTGAACTCAAATATCCACCAATTAATTAGCAGGCAAATTAATTTTAATTCAGAGGAGGGAAATGATTTGGCCTTTCTGAAATCAGTTCCTCTTATTTCTGCAGGCCTTGCACATGCTCCTTTGCTCAGGCATCTCTGTTATTAGTAACAAATTTTAATATATATTTTTCTTTTGCTTATTTAATGCTAATAACAACACAGTCTATATACAACAGAAGCAGGAGTGATTTGACAAATTAAAAAAAGTCAAAATGAAGAAAATGCAGTGTGACAGCTGGAACTGGGTGAATGAAGTTGACAACCAGCATTACTGGTCAATTCACTGAAGCCTGGATATCTGGATATGGTTAGTCCCTGTCAACAGAGCCATGGCAAAATGTTCTGTCAGCACACAGCATGACTTCATTCCCAAATTCACATACTTGTCATTGTCAAAGAATGCTATTTTTATATATAAGGCCATGAATTCAAAGAAGTTGGAGGAGTAGGGAGACAGAGAATTGCTTTACCTAAAGTCAGTAGCTGCTGGTTTTTTTAACAGGGGTGTCAAAATGGTGGCCCACGGGCTGGATGTGTCTTGTGCAGGCCACACCCACCCCAGCTCTGTGAAGGGGGGAAAGGTCACAATACATCACGTGACGGCAATGTGATGTGGTGAGTTTGACACCCAATGTGGCAAGTTTGACACCCGTAGCACATCAAATAGTGAACTGAAAGTAATAAGTTCTACTCAGAAGTAGCTTTACAAGGCAGTGTTGTGTTGGCTCATACTTGGTTAAACATTTACGAACGCACCACTGTTATAACTGGAAGTTATCAGCAATTATAATCAGAAGTATAATCAAAGTAAACAATAACACCCATATGGTGCAGATGTTACAAGATCAATCCTACCAGATATGATGTGTTACTTAATCTCACTAGGAGGCTGCTTGTCAACCTTGAAGTTAATGTTCGATATAAACCTCCACTTAATTGAATTAACTTCTGTTAATGCTAAGACTTGCTATATTGGAAACCTATATTTGAAACCTGATTTTTTAAATCAGTTTTGTAATAAAGCCTCTAGCAAAATTATATTTTTGTTGATTTTTTTTAAATCAGAGGGGAAATGAAAATTTTCTTTTTTTTTACCTTTTCTGAAAGTTGAAGGCATATAATTTTGCAAAGTCTACTTGGAAACCCAGACGAAAACACCCTTTTAGCCAGCACTGAAATGCTTGTTTCCTACCTGTATTATTTTTACTAATAACTCAAGATGACAAAACGTATCCAACCCATCTTCCTCCTCCTGTTTTTCCCCAACAATAACCCTTTGAGGTGGGCTGGGCTGAGAGAGAGTGACCAGCCCAAAGTCATCCAGCCAGGTGGGATTAGAACTCACAGTCTCCAGATTTCTAGCCTGGTGCCTTTCCCACTAAACCAAACTGGTCCTCAAATACAGTATATAAACTGGAATAAATAATTTAAACAAATTATATAAACTGGAGCACTAGGACAGAGGCTGCTTTTGATTTTGACATGAATATTTTGGATAAATGAAAGCCTACAATGATGGTGACTTCAGTATAAAAGAGGAGTTTAAAAGAATCTATAAATCATTTTACATCACTGGAGATGCTCTCCAGCACCCAGAGCAATCCAAGGCCATGTTTCCCATTGTCTAACCTCCTTGGAAAGAATAACCACTATTTACAAACTGCAATAAAATGTGTTGTTGGAATTTTGATGAAGATGATTATTTCGTCATACCAATCTTGTTTGGCTGCCACATAACATGTTCCAATTTTTCTGAAGTTGGCAAGGCAGAAATGTTCAGTGAGGCATTCATATGTAATACTTGCCAGGTAGCTGGGGAAATGGTGAATGGCCTCTATTTAGACCACTGCCAAAGACTCCTGGGAGATGAGTGGTTGGATTTTACTACTCGCTGCCTAAATACTAGTAGTTTAATATCACTATAAAGTGTGGGATATTTTGCATTCTCCTAATTAACATTGCCTGGAAAGCAAACAGTTTGAAGAAGGCCATGATTATATTACTGTAATGACTGCTGCAGTCACAAATCTTCTGCAGAATTTCTGACCTGGAGTGTGTTACAATTCCATTCTTTCAGAGAAGCCAAGCCACACAATTTTTACTGTGATCTATTCTAGAAGCGGAAGTCAAGCAAAAGATGTTCTCCTTGTGACTGTGGCTCTGATTTACGGAAAACAGACCAGCCAGAAAAGTATGCATATTGTAAAATAGGGTGTCATCATGTTGGAGATTTCGGTTCACTCTGTAAAATAGTGTCAGGCCCAAGAATGACAGAACAATCCAGTCAAAGTTCAGTAGTTTATTAGCTTACACCCTCTAGACAAAATCTTGCCAGAGTAAACCTATACTATACAGGTGAAACTTGAAAAATTAGAATATCGTGCAAAAGTTCATTTATTTCAGTAATGCAACTTAAAAGGTGAACCTAATATATGAGATAGACTCATTACATGCAAAGCAAGATAGTTCAAGCCGTGATTTGTCATAATTGAGATGATTATGGCTTACAGCTCATGAAAACCCCAAATCCACAATCTCGGAAAATTAGAATATTACATGCAATCAATAAAACAAGGATTGTACATAGAACAATATCGGACCTCTGAAAAGTATAAGCATGCATATGTACTCACTACTTGGTTTGGGCCCCTTTTGCAGCAATTACTGCCTCAATGCGGCGTGGCATGGATGCTATCAGCCTGTGGCACTGCTGAGGTGTTATGGAAGACCAGGATGCTTCAATAGCGGCCTTCAGCTCTTCTGCATTGTTTGGTCTCATGTCTCTCATCTTTCTCTTGGCAATGCCCCATGGATTCTCTATGGGCTTCAGGTCAGGCGAGTTTGCTGGCCATTCAAGCACAGTAATCCCACAGTCATTGAACCAGGTTTTGGTGCTTTTGACAGTGTGGGCAGGTGCCAAGTCCTGCTGGAAAATGAAGTCAGCATCCCCATAAAGCTCGTCTGTGGAAGGAAGCATGAAGTGCTCCAAAATCTCCTGGTAGACGGCTGTGTTGACCCTGGACTTAATGAAGCACAGTGGACCAACACCAACAGATGACATGGCTCCCCAAATCAACACAGATTGTGGAAACTTCACACTGTACTGCAAGCCTCTTGCAGTGTGTGTCTCTCCATTCTTCCTCCAGACTCTGGGTCCTTGGTTTCCAAATGAGATGCAAAAGTTGCTCTCATCAGAAAAGAGGACTTTGGACCACTGAGCAACAGACTAATTCTGTTTTTCTTTAGCCCAGGTAAGACGTTGTTCAGGAGCGGCTTGACAAGAGGAATACGACATTTGAAGCCCATGTCCAGGATCCGTCTGTGTGTGGTGGCTCTTGATGCACTGACTCCAGCCTCAGTCCACTCCTTGTGAAAGTCCCCAACACTTTTGAATGGCCTTTTCCTGATAATCCTCTCCGGGCTACGGTCATCCCTACTGCTTGTGCACCTTTTTCTTCCACACTTCCCCCTTCCACATAACTTTCTATTAAGGTGCTTTGATACAGCACTTTGGGAACATCCAACTTCTTTTGCAATTACCTTTTGAGGCTTTCCCTCCTTATAGAGGGTGTCAGTGATGGTTTTCTGCACAACTGTCAGGTCAGCAGTCTTTCCCATGATTGTGATTCCTACTGAACCAGACTGAGAGACCATTTAAAGGCTCAGGAACCCTTTGCAGGTGTTATGCCTTACTTAGCTGATTATGGTGGGACACTTTGTGTTAAGTCCGTCGTCGGAAAAGAGACTCGGGAGCCAGTGACTAGTTTCAGCTCTTTATTAGGTCCTGAGATCGGCTCGGGCTTAGGAAGATTGGCTGTGGCTTATATTTCCTGGCCGCAGCTGCCGCGCCAATGGCACCGCTTTGAATTTCCCGCGATCACTTTCCACCAATCGCGGGGTTTGCGGCGGGCCAATCAGTGCGGCTTGCTTGGCCAATCAGGTTGCCGTGCGCTCTGACCAATCAGGGCGTGGTATTTACGAGTATGCAAATGGCTCGTGCAGAACACCCCTCCCCTCTTGGTAGGGTCCTACGTAACGTAGTCCCATAAGTAGGCGGGCTCTGTACTTCCCTACTTGACCTGCGCAGGTTAGTCGATGCCTGGCCTTCGGCCGGTTCGGTCAGGTTCTGTGTTACTCTCTGCCTCGTTGATGGAACCGCCTGGAAGGGTGAGCCGGGCCTTTCGTCGCGGCTCCCTTCTGGTCTACCCGGGCTGGTCGAGCTGCTGGTGTTGCCGCTCCCGCCTGGTCTTTCTGGGCTGGTTGAGCTGGCTTGGCTGTTTCTTCCCGGTGAGGCCTCGAGCTGTTCGTCTGTTCCCGTCGTGTATGGTGAGTATTCTTGGTTTTCTTGGGGTTGGCTGTTTTGGGTTCGGGGTTTTCCCCCTCCCCTCTTGGCTGGTGTTGGGATTTCCCTTCCCCTGTGGTTTCTTTTTGCGTGTCGGTTGTGTTTCCCGTGTCTATTCTTGATCTTAATTGATTGATGTGTCTTTTCCATGCTCGACCATCGGTTGTCTGTAGCCGGTACGAGCAGGGACCTGTCACCTGGGTTATGATTGCTGGTACCCAGAGTGGGTCTCCTGTGAGGTTTTTTGCGTATACAGTGTCCCCCGGTGTGAATGTTCGGTGTCTGCTGGATGAGTCGGGTTTTTTTCTGGGTTGTATGTGGGGTGCAGTCTGTCGAGTGGGGACCTTAGTTTCCTTCCCATTAATAGTTCTGCCGGGCTTTTGTTGGTTGTTGTGCTTGGGGTTATATGTTGTATGAATAGCATTTTATTAATTTTGTCCTGTATTTCCCCGGTTTCTATTTTTTGGATTGTTTTTTTTGTAAATTGAACCATCCGTTCTGCCCTTCCATTCGCCGCCGGATGTGCCGGCACGGTCAACGCATGCCGTATTCCCCGTTCCGCTAGGAATTTTTTGAATTCTAGCGAGGTAAATTGGGGCCCGTTATCTGATACGATGACATCTGGGAGGCCGTGGGTTACGAATAGTTTGTTGAGTTCTTTGGTGACAGCCTCCGTGGTGGTGGTTCTCATGTTGCTTACCTCCAGCCAGTTGGAGTAAGCATCTACCGTAATGAGAAAAGTGTATCCCTTTGTTGGCCCGGTGAAGTCTATATGAATCCTGGACCATGGTCCCCTGGGGGTTTCCCATTCCAGGATTGGGGCGGAGGGGGGGCTTGGCCTGGATTCTTGGCATTGTTTGCATGCTTCCACCCAAGCCTCGATTTGCTTGTCCATCCCTGGCCACCAGGCGTAACTCCTGGCCAGGGCTTTGGTCCTAATGATGCCCGGGTGCCCTTCATGCAACAGTTCCAAAACCCTTTCTTGTAGTTTTTCAGGGATGACAACCCTATCCCCCCATAGTAAACAACCCTTTTGTAAAGGGTTGTCGGTTCCGATTTGTCGGTTCGAAATGTCCTGAATTTTTCGTCGTCGTCTTTTTCCGGCCACCCTTTCTCTACCCAATGTAAAATCCGCGCCAGACGTTTGTCTTTATTGGTTTCGCGGGCAATGTCTGACGCGGTTACAGGCAGATTGGGTAGAGTCTCTATGCTAAGGGTGGATGTTGTAGGTGCTGGGTCGGCGTCCAAGTCGGGTAACGGCGTGCGGCTCAGGGCGTCTGCGTGGCTAATTGTCTTACCGGTCGGTGGGTTAGCCGGTAGCTGTAGGCAGCAAGGAATTCGGACCACCTTGTCATTCTTGGAGATAGAATGTTCGGGTGGCCTTGTTCCCTGTCAGGATTCCCAGCAGCGGCTTGTGGTCGGTGATGACAGTAAAGGTCCTGCCATAGAGGTACTCGTGGAACCTCTTGATGGTGGCGACGATTGCCAGAGCCTCTTTGTCGAGCTGGCTGTAATTTCTTTCTGGTTTTGAGAGGGTTCTTGAAAAGAAAGCGATGGGTGCTTCTTTTCCGTCGGGAAGAGTGTGGCTGAGGACCGCTCCGACGCCAAAGGGTGATGCGTCGCATGTGACTGCTAATGGTAGGGTCTCGTTGTATTGGATGAGGACGGCATCCGATGTGAGCAGGTCCTTTGTTTGGTTGAAAGCAGCTTCCTCACATTCCCCCCAGGTCCAGGTGGCTGTTTTATCCAGCAGCCTATGCAACGGTTCCGCCGCGTCGCCTTTTGGGGTAGGAAAACATTATAGAAATTGATCAGTCCCAGAAATGCCTGCAGTTCCGTTTTATTCTTTGGCCTGGGGGCTTCTTTGATGGCTCTGATTTTTTTTTCGGTTGGGTGAATCCGTGCCGGTCTAGGAGATACCCCAGGAACTCGACCCTCTCAGTGTACAGCTGGCATTTTTCTTTTTGACTTTTAGCCCCACGTTTTTGAATTTTTGTAGCACCTCCCTCAGGCGACCCTCCAGTTCTTTTTGGTTGGCTGCTGACACCAGCACATCGTCGAAGTAGGGCACCACCCCTTGATTCCTTGCAGGAGTCTCTCCATGAGGCTCTGGAAAATTCCTGGCGCTACGCTGACTCCGAACTGGAGCCTCTTGCAGTGAAAAGCCCCCAGTGGGTTACTATGGTTTGCGCCTCGGCGGTTTCTGCGTCGACCGGCAATTGTTGGTAGCCTTGTGCCAGGTCGAGTTTCAATACCTTGCCTCCCCCAGTGAGTGTAGGAGGTGCTGCACTACTGGGACGGGGTAGGCACTTTGTTGTAAGGCGCAGTTTAGGGTGGCCTTATAGTCCCCACAGATTCTCACCGACCCATCGGGCTTGACTGGGGTGACTATGGGGGTCTCCCACCGGGCGTGATCGGTTGGCTCTAAGACCCCTTGTTTGATGAGCTTGTCTATCTGCTCATCAATCTTGGGAAGGGTACCCGCCGTGGTTTCAGGCGTCTTGGGGAATGCTGGAGTCTAGGCTGAAGGAGATAGGGGGCCCTCGGTACTTGCCTAAGGTACCGTCGAACACTTCCTGGAAGTCCCTTGCGAGTTGCTCCTCCCAATCTGTCTCTGCGATGTGGTCGATGCCCGTTACTTCGATCCCAAGCGGCGCGAACCACTGTAGTCCCAATAGGCTCAGTCGGTCTTGCTCCACAATGGTCAGGGGAAGTCTTGCTGTGCGTCCTTTGAAAGTGACTTCAAAGTGTCCTGTTCCGACTACCGGATGCGGTTTCCTTGGTAGTCCTTAAGGATTAACTTCTGGCTTTCCAAACCCCTCTTGTGGATTTCGGGCACCAGGCGCTTAATTTCCCGCCATGCGACCATGGAGAGGTAGGACCCGGAGTCCACCTCCATTTTGCATGGCTTGCCCTCGATGCCCACTTCCACGTATACCTTCCGGGCGTCTGAGCTCGATGAATGGCCGATGACGACCGTCTGGTGGGTTTCCTCTCTCTGCCGGTTCTCGCCGTTCCGTCAGCCCCGTCCGTCCCGGTTCCAGCAGCTCTCAACTTGGCGGTCCCTGGGCCTGGGGAGGTGCCGTCTCGCCTCCGGTCGCTGTTGTCTCGTCGACGGGGCTGTAGGCTTTCTTGAGTTGGCAGACTCGGGCGATGTGGCCTCTCTTGTCGCAATGCTGGCAGATCGCGTTGAAAAACCGGCACTCTGATCGAGGGTGGTCGCCTCCGCACCCGGCACAGTGGGGTCCCGACTTACGACTTCGCCCGATCGCGCCGGTCTCGTTCTGTTTGGAGTCGATGGATGTCCTCCTCGTCGTCCGTGGTGTCGGAGGCGGAATCGAGGTCACCATGGTGGGTGGTGGTGGTTGCTCGGCGGCTCGCTTCTGGGTGCGTCTCAGTCGTCGTGGCGCCTCGAGCCTGTGGCTCGATCCCGGTATCAGACCTCCGCATTCGGGCCGCTGATTTCCGGGTTGCTTCGCGGCTGTGGCCTCGGCAAGGGTGTCGCCGAGGAGATGTCGCCCTTGGCCATCAGCCTGCTTTGTAGGACTGGGTCCCTGAGCCCGAGGATGACGCGGTCTCGTAGCGCCTCATCCATATCCATGAAGCCGCACATGCCTCCTAGATTTCGCAGATCAGCCATGAAATCACTGATGCTCTCACCCGGCTTCTGGTCCCGCCGTAGAAATCGTGCCGCCTGATGAGGGTGGGCACGGTGGGAGCATAGTGGCCTCGAGCAGCGGCTCGAGGTCGGTCCAGTCCATCGCCTTCACGTCCTCGGGCTTCGCAAGGGCTTTCGCCATCTTAAACACTGCGGGCCCGCAGTGTGTCAGGAAAACAGCCCTTTTTCTGCCCGTTTGCGTCCTTGAGGTTGCTACTTTCCAGGAACATCAGGAACCGATCAATGTACGATTCCCAGTCCTCAGTAGCTTGGTTAAAGGGTGCGGGCGGTGCGAGGCTGGCCATCTCGTCGACCTCGTTCCCTCGGGACCACGTGCTCGGTGGGTATCAGTTCACGGATCCCACCCTCGCCGCCAGTGTTAAGTCCGTCGTCGGAAAAGAGACTTGGGAGCCAGTGACTAGTTTCAGCTCTTTATTAGGTCCCGAGATCGGTTCGGGCTTAGGAAGATCGGCTGTGGCTTATATTTCCCTGGCCGCAGCTGCCGCGGCCAATGGCACCACTTTGAATTTCCCGCGATCAGTTTCCACCAATCGCGGGGGTTCGCGGCGGGCCAATCAGTGCAGCTTGCTTGGCCAATCAGGTTGCCATGCGATCTGACCAATCAGGGCACGGTATTTACGAGTATGCAAATGGCTCGTACAGAACACTTTGAGCCTAGAATATTGAACCTTTTCACAATATTCTAATTTTCTGAGATTGGGGATTTGGGGTTTTCATGAGCTGTAAGCCATAATCATCACAATTATGACACATCATGGCTTGAACTATCTTGCTTTGCATGCAATGAGTCTATCTCATATATTAGGTTCACCTTTTAAGTTGCATTACTGAAATAAATGAATTTTTGCACGATATTCTAATTTTTCGAGTTTCACCTGTATTACTCTCACTTTAACAGAGATTCCTTGGGGAATCATAGGGAATGGTTATTCTAAATCTCTTCCTCTTCTCCAATTCAGCTCCGGGCAGTGTCTTTGTCCATGACTAAAGGCAACTAAAGAGCCTGTTTGTGGAGTCAACACTGACTCGGAGTCAAAAAAGGCAAATCAACTTATGGAAGAAGAAAACTTGGACAACAGAAGATTTGAATAGATCCACTCTCAGTCTCTCAAATAGGCAAATAGGAGGTTTCAATGTCTCATTTTTGTCATCTTCATGCTTCAATCAATCAAGCTAACCCCTTCTTAACCCAGGAAAGGACTATGCCACCATTATTGTAGCACCATTGGGAGTCACTGGGGAAGAGGGGAAGCTTTTAATTTCCACTTTTCTGCTTATCTTCCCTTCTTTGGGATGATTGTGAAAGCAAATCACAGGTGTTTCCCAGCACTCCTGCCCAAGATCTCTACTCCTACCCAGGTATATTCAAGAGTCTTCTTTTGGATTCATAAATTTCCATGACATTTATGAATCTAAAAGAAGAAGATTCATAAATGTCATAGAAATTTATTGATCTAAAAGTGGGGGGAATGTGATGGAATGTGCACCTGGAGAAGGAGGAGGGATTCCTGGCAGGACCACTGCAGTTTTCCAGGGAGAAGGTAATACATTCCAGAGAGAAGACAAATTAAGAGACTGCACAGCCCCGAATGTGATGGAAAAGGGAGTAAGAGATTCTGGGTATATCTTATTACGTAGAAGGTTATAGCTTTAGTCTGGCAAGATTCTGTTTATTATCGGTAGGTGTAAGCAAATAAAGAATAGGACTTGGTTGGTTCTCACTGTGTCATCTTTGGGCTTGGTCCTGACAGAGACGTCCATGCTTACAATGTCATCTGCAATGTGTGAAGGAAAGATTAGTAGGTATACCCGGAGATGCTTGGGTTGCTTATCATTAAATGACAACAGTGTTTCTCAACTTCAGTAATTTTAAATTGCTTCAACTCCCAGAATTACCCAGCCAGTTCTCATCTTCTGGCCTGAGTGTGTGAGAGAGGAAACCCTTCTTTTGCTAAGTGAGATGGAAGGAGGAAGCTACCCCTTTCCTATTGATGGACTGAACCTTGGCTTTTGTTGGAGGGGGGCTAAGGGAGTGAAATGCATCCTGGCTGGCAAGTTTGGGGAGTTGAAATCCACAAAGCATCAAGTTGCTTAGGTTGAGAAACTGTTGTGACAATATCCCTAGTGTTCCTTAAAATTGCACAATGTTTTTGGCAAGGATTTCCTTTTTTTAATCAGCATGGCCTGGTCCCAAGGATAAAAGAAAACTCTGAACTTTTGACTATGAAGCTTACTAAGAAGCATGGTTAGTACTGAGAATATTACCTGTATTATTTTTCACCATGCTGGGAAGTACACCCTGTTGAAAGACTGACACTGTATTCTTTTCAATGGCCTCTTAGGGAAACTATGCTCTTGAGGAGAATATCCTTGGTCTCAAGGCAAAATTCTGCCCTCTTCTTCTCTGGTAATTCTTCCCGAGCCAAATGGAAGAGTGGCATTTTGATAAGATTCCTGTGTTGAAGCCACCACAATTGCTGTGAGTCTTTCCTCCACCAGACTACCTGAGTAACCTTTGGTTTTGTCTCTGAAGCAGCAACCACAGCCTCTTCAAGAGGCTACTGTTCTTCATGTCATCTTAATGTTAGTCTTCACTGCTTGTCATCCCAATATCAACTCAGTGCATCCACGCAGGGTACCTTGGGATATATCCACAAATGATATTGCCATATAGAGAGATCCTGTCTCTGGATTGTACTTTCAGAGATGAAAAAAGAGGTACTTTCTGCACATCCTCTGCTGATCAGAATAAGTACTGAGGGTGTAATTATGAGGTAGGAAAAGATTTACTCATTTTAAAATGTTTTTCTGTGTTGCCTTTTGTTTTCAAGTCATTTTTGTGGCTATTCTCCTTCTTTTATTTATTTTTCAGGGCGTTTCCATAATTAATACCCAAATTGATGCTGCTATTCCAAATAGACCATTGGAGATATCCTGAGGTTATGACTTTTTATTGCAGGCAACCAATAAAAATTGATAACTATCTTTTAGAGACCCAGTATGGTGTAGCGGTTAAGACAACAGGCTAGAAGCCAGGATGCCATGTATGCTAGTCCCACTTTAGGCAAGTTGGATGACCTTGGGCCACTCACCTTCTATCAGCTGTAGGAAGCAAGCACTGAGAAAAAGAAACTGAATTTTTTTGGCCAAGATTTATGCTGGGATTTATCTAGGCAGTCTGTAAGAATTGGACACAATTGAACAGAAGGGGAATAAATGGGGACATAGTGGGAGGGGCACAGGAAGGAACTTGAAATGATGGACAATCTTTCCAGCTATTCAATGCAGGATTTTAATTACTATTTATAGCTGGCAAGCTGGCCGCATGCCCTAGACATTACTGGCTTATTCAAGATTCTACTAGAATTCACTTTGTTCTTCACTTTGCTCCTCCTTTGCTTTTCACGTTTCGTTGGTTTCTCCCTCATTTTTAAGCCATCCTGTAATTCTACAAGTTATCACTACTTACACCCTAAATTTTGTGGTGATCATTAGTTTTTGTTCTGTCAAGCTCATTAATAATAATTATAGTGGCAGCTGCCAGTTATGATCCTCTGAACAGAATTGTCTGTGAAAGCAGATGAGGAAAAGAAAAGCAGTGGAGAAAGATTCAGATTGCAACATACTTTTAAAACAAATGAGTGGCTTTTGGAAATCTAAATAATACTGATTAGCTTTTGGAATTTTCTAGAGTTTGGACAAAAGAAGAAAACTGGCAATTTTTAAGCTAGACCAACCAGAGGTTATCTGCATGTTTAGATATGTTAGATAGACCTTTTTCTTCTTCTTCTCCCTGGCAGAGTTCATGTGCATGGCAGGCTGATGCAACCACAGGGAATATTCTATTTTCTGTGCTTTTTACTTATTATTATAGAAGTTACAGAAACACAGGTTATCCATTTAGGCAATTATGCTACTTCCTGGTTTAACTTTTGAGCCCCATTTTATAACGATAGTTGGAAAATAATTCTTCTGTGAGGCAATATTTGATACTTGGATTCAAATTCTGCTAATGGCAGCAGACTGACTTTAAATTATTTACCACTCAAGATGTTCTTTTGCAGCAGCATCACAATTATGATGCTGAAGGGAGCTTACAGTTGGGACAACACAAGCTGCATTTTCATTTCAGTTTTGCTGAAATTGAAGTTTTCACTGCAAATAGGACAATAAACTTCAAAACAACCATTAATAAAGTCCCAAGTTTATTTGTTCTTCAAATAGCAGGATTTGAAAAGTGGCAAGGATGCCTTTCGCCTCTCTTCTGGAGCTTGCTTCAGCTGTACAAGTAGATCATACAAGAGTATGATCGCAATTGAGACCCAAATTTCTGCTGCTAAGCAAGGCAGTTGTTAAGTGAGTCACTCCCAATTCGATGACCTTTTTGCCATGGTGGTTAAGTGAATCATTGCAATTAAATGAATTATGCTGTCATTAAGGAAACCTGGCTTCTCCCATTGATTTTGATTGTCAGAAGCTGCCTGGGAAGGTCACCAATGATGATGGTGTGGTCCTGGAATGCTGCAACCAGGAGTGGGATGCAAATATTTTTACTACTGGTGCTATGGGCATGGCTAGGTGGGAATGGCTAGGTGGGTGTGGCCATGTGACTGGGTGGGCATGGCTGCTTCTTCTTCTTCTTCTTCTTCTTCTTCTAGCAACCCCCACCCCACCCCCCTTTTTTTTGCCTCCTGGGCCTCAGGGAAGCCTCCTGGGCGAAGCAGTAAGACAGCAAGGGGGATCCCAGCCCAGTTGATCGTTGGAAAGCTGATGTCAGGAGGAAAAAAAATACCATAAAGACTGACTGGGTGGAGAGGGGTGGGGCCAGCCAGGGGCACAATTTGCCAGTTCTCCGAACTGCGCAGAATCATAACAACCGGTTCTATAGAACCGGTCCGAAGCGGTAGAATCCCACTCTGGCTACAACCCTCGTAAATACATGCTGGATGCCAAATGCCTGAATTTTGACCACATGGCTATGGGGGTGCTGCATAGTTGTGAGGGTGAGGACTGGTAGTAAGTCACTTTTTTCAGTGCCATTGTAACTTTGTATGGTCACTAAATGGGTGGTTGTAATTTGAGGACTTTCTCTCATTTTCCCCCCCACATAAATCCTTTAAAATGGCATGGGGAATGTGCATGGGATTGTCAGCTGCCAGAGGACTCCACATAGATAAAGGAATCCAGGTAAACAGATCAACCATTCTGATTTTTTGGTGTGTGTTTTAAATGAGCCTACAAATAATCACCATTTGGGTGGAAAGGGGGTACTTGCAGTTTGTTTTATTTTCCTTGCTCATGGAGTAACTTTGTTGCTTCAGAATGGACAGTTGCTGGAGGTGATTGAAAGGCCTTCATTGTTCCGATTGGTCAGTTGGAGGAAGCATAGTTTGGCTGATGGCATTTTCTGCCCATCACGGAGACTCATTGGGAAATGGGAATGGTGGTGATGTGAAATTTCCCTAAGTGTTTAGGCCTCAGGAATGGTGGCTATAACCTAGTTGTAAATTTTCTTGTAAATTTACTCGCAGTTCAGAACACAAAAGCAAGCATGCCAGGCAACAGGCAAAATCAAATGCCGGGGATATCTTGTTGGTAAGGATTTTGTCATACTGAGTCATAGATACATTTCGTGGCCATGTCTCTGCCATGCCCCACATATTCTTTAAATCCCCAAAGTGTCTGAATCTGTCCCAAGTACAATAGTCTTGATCAAACCTGGTTTCTTTAAGCTGAGTTTCCTGAGTTGCTCCATCTGATTCAGCTGTTTTTCAGTGTGAAAAGACAACCTCTGTCTGCCAAGGTGATTAGTGTCTATAACTGCCTGATGCCAGAGGTGCATATACTGTATGTCACACAGACAGGTGCCTTTTAGGAAGAGAGAGATAGTGTGAAAAGTAGTGAATAGAGACATTTGAGAACTGCCAGTGGAGGAGAGCGGTTTAATTAAAGAAGGGGTTGCTTTTTGTCAGAATGGGTGGTGATGGCTGGAGTGAAAAAAAGGAAAGGGAAAAGAGGAGGGGAAAAAATAGAAGACAACCAGAAATCACAGAGCCCATATAAAATAAGTTTTAGAAGATATCCCAAAGAGAAAGAAGACTGGGATGAGATGAGATATGATGAGGTGAGATTGTAGTAGGAAGATAAGGTGGAAGTAATATCAGCAATTCAGCAGACCAAAAGCCTAAGATGTTGTATGCAAAGCTGATTTGAGACAGAAGAAGTGGGGAGGGGTGAGCAGTGTAATCTTTTCCATAGCCTTTGTTATATAGAGTCCATTAAGCATGGTGATGGCTGCTAGTCAAAGAAAAGAGACAGAACATAGCTGAGTGAAATGTACAAGATTTGGACAAGACGAATGGACCAACCAAAATGCCTGCCCCATTCACCAGAGAAGGCCCCTACAGAGGTCCATAAGTGTAAGTTAATCTGAGAGAGAGGAATGGCATGACATCAACAGGAGATGCTGCTGTCCTCTTGAAGCATCTATCCTTAGATCCAGACATGTAAAAAGCATGTAAAAAGCAAAGCAAGTGAATCTGGGAAAAGAGGAAAGATAGTGATAGATGATAGTAACAATAAAATAAAATTTTAAGTGTTAAGTTATAAAACAATAAAAGAATCAAGAAAGCAATAACCAGAAATAGTCAAGGAAGACTGATCACAAGAGAGCTGAACTGAAGAATTTAGTATTCTGGCAGAGAAGGATGTTGACACATATCGAGAATTATCAAGTTTCAAGGTTAAAAACTGAAGTCTAACTATAGGAAATAAAGTTACAGTAAGATAGGAAAGATACAATGCCTTGGGAATGGCGAGAAAGGAGGTTTAAAGGGGACACAAATATGAAATCACTGTGTTTACTATAAAACTTATTTTATTGTAATTGTAAAGCTATTTTGGGATCATAAAAGCTGTAGGTCTTTCCTGACTGCTACCTTCCTTTATAATTAATAGATTAACAGAGTTGGAAAGGAACTTGTAGGTCATCTAGTCTAATCCCCCACCCGAGCAGGAGATCCTACACCATTTCTGACAGATGGCAGTCCAATCTCTTCTTAAAAGCCTCCAGTGATGAAGCTCCCACAACTTCCGAGGGCAAGCTATTCCACTGGTTGATTGTTCTCACTGTCAGAAAGTTTCTCATTTCCAGGTTGAATCTCTCCCTGATCAGTTTCCATCCATTATTTCTTGTCTGGCCTTCAAGTGCTTTGGAAAACATGTTGACCCCCTCCTCTCTGTGGTAGCCCCTCAGATATTGGAACACTGCTTTCATGTCTCCCCTGGTCCTTCTCTTCACCAGACTAGCCATACCCAGTTCCTGCAATCATTCTTCAACTTAGAATCTAAAGCCCTGTTTTCTGACTTTCCACTTTCAGATGATGGCATTCTTGAGGACAAAGTAGTGCAGGACTCTGATCTAGGTCAAGGTCTGCTGGGTTCAGCGAAGAGTAGTGTCTATTGCTGGCTTTGCAAAAATTACTAGAGCCCGGAAGTCCTTGGTTCTTGGTACGTTTTTATATGCCTCCCATCCTCCTTATCTGAATCCTGACACTAAACACGGCAGAACTGAGGATGGTGACCTGTAAATGCTGTTATTCAATTTTCTCAGTCTGTTTTAAGTATCATGTTGTAGTATCATTGATAACTTGGGAATTCTGAAAATTTTAGTCCAGATACATATGATGGGTACCAGGTTGGTGAAAGATACTCTACAGCAATAGCAATAGCACTTAGATTTATATATCGCTTCATAATGCTTTACAGTCCTCTCTAAGCGGTTTACAGAATCAGCATTATTGCCCCCAACAATCTGGGTCCTCATTTTACCCACCTTGGAAGGATGGAAGGCTGAGTCAAGCTTGAGCCGATCAGGATCCAACTCCTGGCAGTGGGCATAGTCAGCCTGCAATAGTGCATTCTAACCACTGCATCACCACAGCAATGGTGACATGTTAGTATCAATAACTCTTTCCTATTCACCTCAGGAACTATTTAAAGATTGTTTGCCCTAAGGCCAAGTCAAGGAAGAAGCCTCACCCACTCCTGAAATGACAAACATCTCAAGGAAATTCTATTGGTTTCACTATTGCATCTTTTGAATGCTTTGTTTATATATCGATCTGTAAGCTTCCCTGAGACCAGTTAATTAATTCATACTGCAGCTCTTTTGAGTACGTGCAAATCTTCTTTCCTTCACTCTAAAATCTTTCTGTAAAATAGACAGAAGACTCAACCTGCTTTTCTTCAATACTGTTTGACCTAATAAACTAAAGTAATTAATTTGTATAAGGAAAAGTAACAGAATATTCAGTCATTCCAATGTTACAACTCGGCTATTCCTTCTATAATTGACTTGCTACAAATTTGCCCTCTTAATTGGATGAAACAGAAGTATGATACCTGCCTCTGTCTTTTTCCCAGAAATTCAGATGTTGTCTCCTGACTGACATTAGATAAAATGTAACAAATTTCAGAACTCTATCATCTTTCCCATTCATACTCCCAAGGTACAATTTTAATGTGCAAAGTGCATATTTCATTGTAACAGTTTCATGGAAGATTAAAATGACACCATCTTTTTAGACATGAATCTGACACTTCTTTGTTTTCTCTCTTTGGCCTGCTTTTTCCTTTGAATAGGCACGATCTGCTTTAAGAAAAGATTTCGACGTACGTATCGACATTCTTTCATTAGCCTCACTAATGAAGGTGTTTGCCACAAGCTGTATCCCTTTCCCAAAATGATTGGTTCGTCAAGATTTCTAGATCATTATTAGATATAACAGACCTTTAGGGATGCCCAACAAGTTAGGTTAGATTCTTTACCAAAGTCTCCTCTTTATGGATTTTGCTCACATAGTCAGGAATAAATTGGTCTTCAAATTCTGGAATTTCTTGTGATTAAGGGGGAAAAAACAGCACAGGGGCACTTTAGTTATCCATGATAATCTGACAATCCTAACCAGGTGATATTTGTACAACTACTGATATCTCAAAGCCATCTAAACTAACAGTTAAACTGGTCGTTCTGCTAAGACATGATTAATTGGAGGTGGGGATACATGGTCGTCCTCAGGCCATGATTAACTGGAGGGAGAATACAAAGTGGGGGATACAACAGCGTCCAGCTTTTCACCTGCTTATTCTCCTTTCTCCCCTTAGCATGCAAGGTTGAAGACTCTCCCATCAGTGAATTCTGCAGAAAGACTGACTCTGCTGCTCCGTCTCTCAGAGCTCTGTAAGTGGGAAAATGCTTTCTGCATTTAAATGCTCCTCTGGTTCTCTTCCTTCCAAAGGAAGCTCATTTCCCCCCCCCCTCCAAAACATCCTTGAGAGGGATTAGGCTATTTCAGCCAGGGTGAACCAAGAGATAAATTATCCTTGTCACTTTTTTTGTCACCCCTGTTATATTTGCATAAGGATCTTTCAACAGGATGGCAAACCTTGGAGTAACAGCCCTAAAAGTCTGGCTGGTGAGGCAGCAGTCTCATGGAAAACATGAAATGCAGCAAATGCGGAAGGAAGCTGAAATTATCACATATGCTGTGACCTAGAAAGGATAGCCATAATATGAGATTTATTACACTGTTTATCAGGGTCATCTCCCTAGGATGCCACTCCTCAAATAGGAAATGGCAGTAATCAGCTCTAAAGACACGGATCCATGGCTTGCCTTTGAGTGGCTGGGTAGATTGGGAATATCTAGTGGCTTCTTGAGGTTCATATTTTGATGGCCTGCTCAGTTCCTCTGGTTGTAAATTCAGTAACTGAATTGGATCAATTCTACAGGAATGGCTTTCATAAATCTGCTTTTTATGGTCAGTGAACTGTGGGTATGTACATAAACGAGAGATAAATGTACTTCCTTCACCCAAGGGGTGCCCCATCTGTGCTTTCTCAATAATGTCATGTGGGAGGTGGGTGGATGGGTGCAAGGCTGCCTCCCAAAGAAAACTACATTCTGACATTAAAAAGACATCCTTCCCATGCAGTCACATCTCAATCTCCATACTTTCTTACAATCAGGAGTTAGAGCTAAGGACCACTATAACATCCCAAGGAACTCGTGGCTAGTTGGCAAGCTGTCCCTTCTACGAGAGAGGATTTGTTTTCATTCAGCTCAGACAGGTCTGTGAGAAATGATGGGAGGGTTCTCTCGACTTGAAATACCAGTAAGAGCAAGTAACATTAAGAGGAAAGTGCACAATAAGGATTACTTTATCTGTGCGGATGGGGAAATTAACGAAATTAGAGGAGGTGGCCAAGCTGATTGCTTCTTTAGAGAAAAAGGCCTTGTCTAGCTTCATCTCTATCTGTAAACTACTCTTCCTCATTTGGCATGAAACAGAAGAAATGAAATGTTAACTTTGGGATTTGATGACTAGATGCACTTATTGGTCTCGAAAGAATTGTACATTGTGGTTTATATTAGTTCAAAATGTTATTGTATTTTTTGTTTGTATCTGTACCAAAGGAGGTCAAAAGTTATTTTCTTTTGTATTTCTTTCATTGATTGACTGTACTCCCAATTTTGTTTTTCCATTTCCTCCCTTTTCCTACTTTCTTTTTTTTTTTAAAAAAAATATCCTTATGTTTATACCTTCTTTGAAATGCAATATTTTTTTAAAAAAAATAATTAATTTACCTTTAGACCCTCAAAATGTAAACGCCAGGATTAACTAGGAAGGTAAATGATGCAGGTGTTAAACAGTTCAGCCTCATATTTGAAATGTTTTCTCGGGAAACATACAGTAAGGATACAAATGAGAAGTGTAACAAATGTTTTTGTCCTGCTTTTTGCTTTGGCATCCCTGCCAGTGCAAAGTACATGTACTTTCTCATCACAGCTAATTCGCCAGGGGATGGGCTGAAAACAATTGTTTGCAATAGCAACAGCTGGCAAGTTATTTTTAGGTCTGCAATTAAATCAGCATATATTTCAAAACATGAAGTCTGTGCAATAGGGTTTAACGGAAAAGACATATGAATTGTTGTTCCTTCTTCATTTTTTCAGCCATACTCATTAAATTTGTTAGAAAAAAATGAGACAAAACAATATTAATAAAAATCAAAGAAGAACAGAACTATTCATAGATGGGATGTAGAGCATCTTCATTACAAAGTGGCCTAAGGTTGTGAATGTGCAGCTCATAGAATTGCTTCTTTGATGTTCTGCAACCTCTCTGGTTTCCTGCTCCTTAATTAAAACCCAAAGGATGACATCCTCCAATGCAGTGATCCCCAACCTTTTTTATGCCGCGGCCCGGTACCGGCATCAGCTGGGCGCCGCCATCTTGTTTTGATGAAAAAGTGCTTCCGGTGAGCTCACCAGAAGCACTTTTTCATCAAAACAAGATGGCGGCGCTTAGCTTTAGTGAGCTTTTCCGGGTAGAAATGGCTTTCTACCCGGAAAAGCTCACCGAAGCACTTTTTCATCAAAACAAGATGGCGGCGCCCAGCGCTTCCAGTGAGCTTTTCCGGGTAGAAATGGCTTTCTACCCGGAAAAGCTCACCGGAAGCACTTTTTCATCAAAACAAGATGGCGGCGCCCAGGTAGTGAGCTTTTCCGGTAGAAATGGCTTTCTACCCGGAAAAGCTCACCGAAGCACTTTTTCATCAAAACAAGATGGCGGCGCCCAGCAAACCAGCAGCCCGGTAGGACTTGTTCCACGGATCAGTACCGGTCCGCGGACCGGTGGTTGGGGACCCCTGCTCCAATGGACTCTTTAACTCCTCCAATGGACTTTTTAAGATCAGGAAGTGTGAGCAGCTGGGGAGCAATGGAGAGTGCTGATGTCGAAAAACACAAGGGCACATATAAATAAGGAGAAATTTTCCTGAGAGTAAGAACAATCAACCAATGGAACAGCTTTCCTACAAAAGTTGTGGGAGCTTCATCACTGGAAGTTTTCAAGAAGAGACATGACTGCCATCTGTCAAAAATGGTTTAGGGCATGCTTGGGTGGGGGGTTGGACTAGATGACCTACAAGGTCCCTTCCAAGTTCCAACTCTGTTAATCTGTATCTATACATACACTATTATTGACTACTTCATGACTATAAAATTAGCTGAGAAACATCTCACTTGGGGGAGAGAGAGAGAGAGAGAGAGAGAGAGAGAGAAGGAAGGAAGGAAGGAAGGAGAGAGAGAGAGAGAGAGAGAGATTGGAAAATTGGAAGACAGATTTTAGCACTTTCTTCTGTTAAAGAAAAACTGGGATGAAAAGGGCCAGGATAATTGGAGTTGTAGTGTTTGGGGTAAACTTGATTTTAAAAAAACCTAAGTATCTTCTTTTGATGCTGTCTGAGTGGCAAACAATTTATATTATCAAGCTTATTCAATAAAGAGCCCAGTGACTTTTAAGTTCATTTTTTTCTTCCTTTGCTTACAAAGTGAAGAAAGCATAAATTGTACTGGAATAACTGTTTAACAAAACTCATTTAAATCAACTTGTATAAGTAGAATGAAAATAAGATGACTTCCGCAAAACCTTTTCGTGCTAGCAATCAAAATTTAAGGCTGACTTATCTGAGGAAAAGGAAAAGCTTTTCTTGTATGAACTGTGGGGGGAAAGAACAAAAAAATGTCCACTTTACTAACAGTTCTTGGGCTTCCCTTTGCCTGAAATAGTTCTAGTATATATTTTAAAGACAAGACTAAGGGAAACATTTCTTTGATGAAATAAGGCTTAGCGTAATTATTTATTTGTTTAATTTGAATATTGCCAAATTAATTCAAACTCATAGTACAGGAAAAGAACAAGTTAGGTTTCTGCAGATCACTAATCTCTGATACTTTTTCTGTTCTTGCTAATATTAGGCTACATTGCCCTCTTTGGCAGAGCCCGGTCAGACAGGCAGCCTACGCCCTTAAGAAGAACCCAGCAACATCCCTCCTCTATTTTTAGGAAATGACTCGCAAAGGAAGTCCCAAATTATATGCATTTTTTTTGTTGCTAGATATATATATATATATGTATATGCATGCAAAATGTGTGTGTGTGTGTGTGTGTGTGTGTGTGTGTGTGTGTATAAGCTGTTTGAAATGAATGCTTTATCTGAGTCTTTGATCTAAATAGAGTCCTTGTCTCACAAACATGGAGTATTCCGGTTCTGTTTTGTAATTTCTACTGCAGCTGTTCTGCCGAATATTTCTTTATGACAGGTCAAGGAAGACTGGATGTGGAAACACATTATACATTTGGTGAGTTTGGACTTGTGTTTCACAGTGATAGTTCAGACTTCAAAAGAAAACATAGGTTTTTTCTTCTTCTCCCATGGAAGTTTGGTTTTGTATATTTTTCCCCTTTGAATCATAGCAATTGAATCATGATAGAAGTCTAATTCACTGTTGATTCCAAGAAGTGGCTTTAGTATATAGTGAATATCAGAGGAAAAACTTAGAGGGTTAGATGGTGAGTTTATCTGCCCAGTTTACAGTCCTACTGCTTTGGCTGTTTTTAAGAGATTGGCAACTTCAAAATGGAAGTTACTTGCAAAGATTTAAAAAACAGAAATAATATCTGAACAATTCTACTGCACAGAGAGGGAGAAGGAACACACTGTCTGACCATGACTTTAACTCCCAATCCTTCAAAACCAGTTTGAAGAAAATCTGTGATTGCCTTCTCTTCCATTGACTTTAGGACAGCCAGAACAAAGAATTACAGTTTTCCTCAGGTTATTGAGGAGAAGCAGGAATCATGTAAAAAGGGGAAAGGGAAATATAATAAAATTGTAAAAGGGAAATAAAATAGATTGCTTTCCCTCTCATCATCCATGTCTTTACTTTCTATTGTCTATGGTCATATGCAAAAAGAAATTTGAGTGATTCCTGTGTCAAATTCCTACAAAGGAGGAAACAAGACTATCCACAGCAACATGGAACTAGAATCTTTTAAAGACAAGATTATTTTGAGTGTGGTTTTAGATAAACTACAGCAAAGCCAAAGATCATTCAGTGGATCTTCTGAGATTACAAAGGAACAGAGTTGCTTTGAAACTAATGCAGAATCCTCATATAGAAATGATCTTACTAGGTCTTTCAACTCACTGAAAGCTACAGATATATATGCACCGACCAAAAGAGACAACGGTCATTTTATTGCTTGGTTGTGATTTCTTATGAAGGGGTGTGCTTCTAAATTCAAGAGAGTACTGGTCTCTCTATGGTTGTACAGGTCAGATTATAGTTTTTACAAATACTATTTTGCATACAATCCTGAAACTGCTTATCATAATTTCTGTTTCTGGTGGAAGACAGAAATATATGCTTAAGAATGTTGTTCATTGTATTTCTATGTTGTATTTCTCCCTTCTCCCTTTACTGTTTATGACTATCAATTACTTGCTCTTGAAGTGAGCAAAGTAGCTTATATTTTCCTTGTCAGCTTCATTCTTCTGCTTCCAGTTCTCCTAGGCTTTTGGGCAGTTGGAGAACCTGCTTGTTCAGTCACTCAGGATTTACAGCCATGTCAGAAAGTGGGAGGGGGAGGAAACTTCTAGTTCTTTTTCTCAACCTAAATCCCACCCTCCTATTGTTTCTCTTATTCTTTTATTTTTCTTATATGTACCCATTTCATGTATTCACAACTATGTATACATTTATACTTATTATCTTGTAAACAATTGGCAAATCAAATAAATCAAATCAAATCACTTTCTGACTCTCCCTGGAAGAAGGCAGAACTGTAGCTTTGAAAGTTATGTAACCGAGATGCCAGTCAGCCTGCAGATGATATCCCTAAACCCACAGCATCTGTGCAGTGAAGCATGTTTGTGCTTGTGACTGGAAGAAGCCCTACAATCAAGGCTCTCTGCAAAGTCTACACAACCACTACAGAGCAGCAAAGAGGCAGAGTTTTATCTTTTTCCTATTATCTAGTGGTTGTCTGGAGATTTGTTCACTGCCCGTAGCTCTTCATTTGTTTTAATATATTTCATACAACTTGCCGATTTGACACCCGGTGAAAGGAATATTTTTGAGGCTTTTTTTGTAATTAGTAGGATTATGCAAACCATTTGAAAGATAAGGTTTGCAAAGTGTATTTGCATGAACCAAACACTCTTCCTCAAAATATTAAAAGATGTTTCCTCTGGAAGGTTTACGTGGTGCCTTTGAAGCTCCCCCCAGTTGTATATACATGTGCAGACAATACTTCTGGTGAAACCACTAGTGAAGGTACTGCACACTGACACAGGTGACAACTTTAGAAGCAGCTGCTTGAGTCTGCTCAAAAGGTTGGCTGTTTTAATGCTTTGAGAAGCTAATTGTTTTGTAAAGCATTTCTTTCAAATGTGTTGTTCAGCCACAGTAATTAATCAGGTAAGAGGATCATTCCCTACCATCTGACTTTTAGCAAGCCATCAGAAGGAATGCTTATGCAAACAGCTGGACAAATGCACACAAATACATGGGGGAAATACCAGGCTGTGTTGTGTGTTTAATTGAGAGAAAGGGCTCTTATTTCTGGAAACACAAGAATCTGAGGGAAGCCACTGAACCCTGAGACCAGCAAATGGAAAAGAAAGAAAACAAGCAATCGCCTGGCATTCCCAGGTTGAGCTGAGCAGTAATTGCCTGAAGAGATTTTCTGTGGGGTTCTGGACACTATGTACATCTAGAAAACACCCTGCTAAGTACATCTTCAGTCTCCAGATGGTGAAGACCTGGTGAAGGAACATGCAGGCTTGACTGCCAGTGCATTGGGGATAAGTTGCAGGTAGAAAGGATGCTGGTGTGGCACAGCTACATTTTGTCGGTGTAAATTAATTTGTCCTGAGAAATCTGTTCTGATGTAAATTAAGTCAAAAGCTATCTAGGAATATGTTTACACAAATGAAAACTGTTGGCTGCAAGGCTTCTAGCAAAGAGGTAAGCTATTGACCTATTATATTTAGAAGGACAACTGTGAATACTGCTTACGTGTGAACTGGTGCCAAATGACTTTAATAACCTTCAGGCATTTTTTTTTATTAAATCTTCTACCTTTTAGCAATTTACTGTTGTTTGTTGTTATTTTAAATATGTTATTGTAATAGTGGTATATAATTTTCATTAAATTGAAATGTCAATGAAATGAAATGAAATTTAATTCTGTCCCATTCTTTCTGAGGTGCAACCCTCATGGGAAATCACTCAAAAGTGAAGTGCAGTACTTAACCTTGAAAAAACTGACCTCTCTTCCTGCAGAATAACTCTTGGTAAATCTCTCAGCCTTGCCAGTAGTCATATTGCTAATACAAACTGTTGGAAACAATGAGGGGAATAGTGTTAAGAATCCATCAGGGGAGTGGAGCATTAAACACAGTGAGTCGGGATTCTGCTGAATCCAGGGCATATTTGTATTGAGTTCATATTATAATGTGAAAGCAGGAATATTTTTTTCCTTATTATGTAAGGCAGTATACGATTAAATGCCGCCACCTCTCTCCTGAACGCTTCCTTTCAACCAGCAGTGACGTAATATCAAGCATATAGCAATGACTTTTCTGGACTTTCTTCTGGTGTTAGGGCTGCAACACATTTTATTTTCCTTCTCTGTGAAATAATTAGAAGAGGAGACGAATCTCAAGAATCTACACATTTTGGGGTTGTTTTTCTGTGAAGGACCCTCAACCTTATTTCCCTACCCTTTCCTCAAGGTCACTTGGAGATGTTATTCAGTTTACTGCGTGTTTTGGGAAATAAGTGCTTCTGTCTCTCTCCACAACCCAATCAAATTGATAATTGCCTCTGGATTGTCGACAAGAATTTTGAAAGAAGGAAAAATAATGTAATAAATTTAATGATTATCACAGTGAGAACTGGAACTGAAATAAGATGAAATTGAAGGTTTGATGAAGGGAGGGAGGGACAGACAGAGTGTGGGGGAGAGAGAGGAGAGAGGAAGGGAGAGGGGGAGAGAGAGGAAGAGAGGGAAAGAGAGACAGAGAGACAGAGAGAGAGAGCACTTTAAAATGCATGAAGTTCAATCATTTGTCAAGGCTAAAGAAACTTGATTGAAAAGGTAGCCATAGACAAAGCAGATGATAAAGAGACATACAAATGTGGGTGTATTCTCCGATGACAAAGTTGCCTGCTAAGAAGTGATGCACTAAGAGCTCCTATATGTCAAGTCCAACAGAAGCTTTGTGTGTGTGCTTTGTGTTGAAATGTGAATGGATAATTAAGAATTTTTAAGAATTGATAGTGACCTAACAGTTGGGCTGGAAATATATAAACCAGGATAGATATTTAATACTGTCTCTTTAAGGGAATGCTAAAATTGTAATTGGGTGTGGTTCCTCATAAAATGGAGCCAGAAACCTGGGTTGTTCTGTTCTGTTGTTGTTAGTTGCTAGTTGCTAGATGTTCTGATGGTTGATGTTTTTGGTTCCTGCATTTTTCCCTATTGACTGTTGCTGATCGTCATTCTTGGATTACTGTAAGACTATTTACTGAACTGTGTATGATACTGGGCTTTGTTATTTGGATTATCCCTGGACTGAAAATTGACTGCTTTAACCATGTATGACTTGGACTGCTTGTTGGATTTTGCTTAACCGTTTACTGGAAGTAAAAACCTACATTTTACTATTCAGTCTATCTGTGTGCTGGTCGTGTGTTATTCAACATCACTCTCACTACGTCTCCCTGTGTGCACTCATTCTCCCAACGGGGAATTACCTCAACAATAATGTTTCAGATGCTGGCATTGCACCACATTTGTTCTGGAATTCCTGAAATTAGGATACATTGTTGTGCAGTAACAGCCATTGTCCCATGATGGGCTTTAAAGTGTCAGACTCCTGATCTTAACTGGAAAGCAACATTTAATAAAGGTAATCAACAGCCCAGTTCTAGAATGCATACACTATTTCTGGCAAGTTAAATCAGCAGTATTTTCTTCAAGGTTTTACATTTTGGACTCAGTGGTTATGGGTTGTTGGGTATAAAAGATTGGCAGTTTTTTTTTAATTTGTTTCTAAGATTTCTGAAGAAATTACCCCATTATATGAATATGCATTATTTATAAATCCACTGAGGTGCTCTAGAGCAGAAAACGATCAAATAGCTATGCCCCATTCTGTCATAGTCTAAATTGAATAACATTTTTTAAAGAAAAATCGATCGTGATCACAAGCAGCACTTTTCCTTAGTATTTCTGTTCCTGTCTTTCTTTTCTATATATAGGCAATACATGCCAACTTCCAGAGTCTTCTGTGCTCTAGATAGGAGGCATTTTCCTCTATTTGCTGTTTTGGCTGGTAATACTATGTCATTGTTATAAAATTCTTGCATTCAGATTTTGGTTCATAAAATGATGCTTAACTTCATATTAAGCCACAATTGATATATAATAGCTTTGTGAGTAAAACCACAATAATTTCACTGACTTTTCAGGGTATATATTTAGGAAACCAGAGTGTATGGCCCCAATATTTTATTTATATTAATTTCATAGGTTGAGGAGATCTATATTTGTGGGGAGATTCCACATACTTCTATGCTAGGAACGGAAAATACTTTTTCTTGCTTGCAGTTTATTGTGAACTGATCCACTGCTCACTTCCCAAAGCCAGACCACTTCTAATTGTAACGATGTGATACGGTACTCAAATTGAAAGTACATTTTGAATACGAAAGAGAATGCATCCCAAAATACAGTAACTATGTGAGTGAAGATAACAGAATAATTAAGGGGAACTGTACACAAATAGGCATATATGTATAAACTGAGGGGAATTTCATATAAATATGCATATACAGTATTAGGAAACATGTATATGAAAATGCATTCAGGTTTTTTAAAAAGGCATTCAGGATGGACTGATCTGAAAAAAATAAGACAATGAGAAAAAAACAAAAACTAAATATGGGGCGGGTTATTTAAAAGACTGTGCATCAAACTCAGGATTCTTTAAGATGCAAAAAAAGAATAAAGAATTGGACTGGCAAGTCTACATTAGCTTATACCAGATAACTAATTGTTTTGTGCTGGTTTATGACAGCAATGAAGGGGATGCAGTGGCTCAATGGCTGAGCTTGTTGATCAGAAAGATTGGCAATTCAGCGGTTTGAATCCCTAGCATTGCGTAGTGAGCTCCCATTACTTGTCCCAGCTTCTGCCAACCTAGCAGTTCGAAAGCATGTAAAAATGCAAGTAGAAAAATAGGGACCACCTTTGATGGGAAGGTAACAGCATTCCATGCGCATTCGGTGTTTAGTGGTCATGGAGACGTCTTCAGACAGCGCTGGCTCTTTGGGTAGAAACGGAGATGAGCACCGCCCCCTAGAGTCAGGAACACATGTGCGAGGGGAACCTTTATCTTTATGACTGTAATAACAATTTGTTTTGATATGACTTGACTTGATTAGATTAGATTTGACAAGTTGCTTGATCTGGATCACAGACTGAATTATATCACCATATGGTTGAATTACTTCTATGGGAAGGAGCAGGTTTTCCAGAAAGCCTGCACAAGTATCTCTGTTGGGATACAATAGAAATGTTAAGCATAACAACATCATTTGATTACAAATAGTTCGTTAAAAGTTTGGAACAATGTAAAATAAGAATAAGCCCAGGTCTAGCCTCTCTTGCTTCAATATTAAATATTTACTTTCCCCAAAATGATTTTTTAAAAAAAACATCTTCAGAGTTAATAATTCAAACAGATTGCAAAAGATATATTTCTCTTTAAAAAAATAATGTTTTCAAGACTGTCGCCTTTGAATGGTCAGCCAGCTGGATGACTTTGGTCCAGCCATTGTCTCTTAGCCTAACCCACCTCACATGGTAGTTGTGGAGAAAATAGAAGGAGCAAGGTATGTTGGATATGTTCACCACCTTGAGTTATTTATAGAAGTAGTAAAGGAGGGATATAAGTAATAAATAAAATGTAATAAAATAGTTCAAATAGATACTTCAAAAAAGATGGAATATTTACAGATTTGAGGAAACCTGAACTGCATATAAAACTTGAAACATCTGAGATGATAGATAGATGATAGATAGATAGATAGATAGATAGATAGATAGATAGATAGATAGATAGATAAATGATAGATAGATAGATAGATAGATAGATAGATAGATAGATAGATAGAGACAGATAGACAGATAGACACATGTATGAATTCAAATAAATGCACATTTTAAATTTTAAAATAAGATGTAAAATTTAAACAGGATAATTGATATGTAACAATGGGATTGTAAATGGAAAGTAAATATTAAACTTACTGAGAAGGTAATACCTAAATTGATAAAATGTATTTAAACTCATAAAAGAGTTTACTATCTGTGTTTTTATTCAAACTGTATACTTTGGTCTGTTTTATTTTAAACTGTCCAGAGAACTTGGCTGGCTGAGGAATTCTGGAAGTTGAAGTCTACAAATCTTAAAGTTGCCAAGTTTGGAGGCCCCTGCTATAGAGCACAGCTGCAATCTAACCTGGTTTGGAGAAGCCAGAGTTATTACCAGGAGCCGATACTTATTGTTCTGTGAGTTTACAGCAGTCTCAAAAAGAAAACAAGCCGTGCTCAGAGTATAAGCTGCAGGTGAGGAACCTTTCACAAGTCAATGAACAGGCAAATTGATCCTTCTGCCCTTGTGGAACTAGAATGGCAAAAGACAGTTTAATAAGAATCAGCCTGCCTATGCCTAATAGGAGTGCATTAAGAAACACATCCAGCTTCCATATCCTTTCTTTAATAATTCCAGAGGAACAAGTAGGAGCTCAGAACCCAATTGCTCCCCCAGGGCACAGGAATCAACTAAAAAGGAGATCTGCTAACCACTGCATCAATCAATCAGGCAATTCTGTTGCAAGCTTCTAAAACTCCATATTTAGAATTTCTTCAAATGGCAAATGTGCTTGAGGCTACAAAATATACAAAATATTGTAAATTGCATCAGGTTTTTGTCAAAAATTTGAGTGCAATGTGGATGCTTTGGAGAAATACTCTTGATTGTCCAAGCTGAAAACAGGATTCTCTCCAAAGCAAACAAAACCTAATTAATAATTTCATGAAACTTCATAAGTGATTAGGCACTTTGAAGAGCTGCCTAAGGGCAAACAAGGTATCAGCAAAAAAAGTGAAATGTCTCTTACATTAGATTTTTAATCCTATTTTCTCCAGTTTGGTCACTAGAATATAAAGTTTATAAGGACTAAAAAAAGATGTTTCACTACGTATGTTAGTAGAAGTCTCCTAACTTCACATCATGCTAAACTATGGTTTATGTACCCATGGTTTGTTGAATAAGCTACAGTTGGTTGTGTACATATAATGCATGCATAGAATATGCATAGAATGCCTACCTTAATGGGACAATAAACCTAGGGTATACAAGCATTTCCACTGCTAATAAAGTGTGCATTTTTTATTTTTATTATTTTTACTTCAGCTGAGATAACTGAATCCTCTCTTCTCGAAAACTCAGACAACCCATGTTTGCTGGAAGCTGCTGGTAATGGAATTCAGCCTAAAAGTCTAAAAGGGCTTGCTTTGTAGAAAACAGGCAGAGACAGCACCAGTGATGGCAGCGGAAGGGAGGGAAAGAAGGAAGGAAGGAAGGAAACCTCCTTTAGATGAGGTGTGTTGTACTCCTTGGAAGGGGGAGAGTTACTGGCAAAGGAAATAGGTGAATGTGCCAGTTCCCAGACTGATTGAAGTTCTGCGGATTGTTGTGTGAACAGCTAGTTTGGGTATAACCTCCCCTATTATAGATGAAGAGACCTATCTTCTCACTTGATCATAAGAAGAATGTTCAAAAGAAAATGAGAAAGTCCCTGACCCTAGGAATAATTGGCTTCAAAAGGAAAATAATTCAGTTGCTGGAATTCTTCTAACTCAGTCTCTTTCAACTCAAACTTGCTAAAGTGAATTCGCTGAGAATCTTGCCTGGGAGAGACTCACTTTCCTATTTCAGCAGCTGCCAAAGTGCCTCACACTTAATTTTTCTTGCAGCCCTACCAGTTCCTCCAGAGGAGGCAACCAGAAGGTGCCACCTCCAGTGGCCTCTATACTTCTGGTGATGGTAGTAATGGTAATAAAGATCATGTCTATGAAAGACCATTTCATACAGTTAGTAAGTCCTAATTTTGCAAGCTGTGTTGTGAATCAGGAAATAAGTAGAGTGTGATGTTACCCTATGTTTGCTTTTGCACTTGATAAGGCAGCATGTGCTGATCCTAGTAGAGCTAGCAAGGACAGTTAGTAAGGAATGAGGGAAAATTTACACAGCAGAGCAGACAGTGTGGAACATCCTCCACCAAGAACTAGAAGCTTAGGCAAATTGCTTTGGAGGGCAATTACTTTGTTTCTGTTTTGTTTGTTTTTTATGTAAATTTATTGAAATTTTAAACGAGGTAAAAGCAATACAAATGTGAAAAAAAAGCAAAAATAAATAAAAGAATGAATAAGAAAGAAAAGTGGCTTCTAATTTTTTTGAGAGTGGCTACAAATGCATGTATATTTTACCCTCTTTAAAGTTACCTCATAATTCCCTTCTTCTATAAGCTACCTTTTGTCATCAAACCCATAAGTCATGTTCAATTTTTTTTCCAACAAAAACTCCATAAGGGATTTCCAGTCACTAATGAACATAATAATCGATCTTTATTTCTTTGAGCAAACAAGTTAATTTTGCCATCTCTGCCAATTTCATCATCTTCACCAACCATTCCTCCACTGAGGGTCTTTCCATTTTTGTGCATATAGTAATCTTGCAGCAGTGATCATATATGAAAATAGCCTTCGGTGGTTCTTTTCTAGTTGTCCGTCCAAGAAGGACACTCACTTGGCGAATGGGTGACCATAGAACATGAATGAATAAAATAGTTGGTTTAAGTAAATAGTCCCAAGACCATTTTAATTTGCACACCATTTCAGTGAGTAGTTATTAAACAGGCAGTTTTTCAGCCTGGTTGAATCCATTGGTTTGCTTGTGTCCCAGGCAGCCAGGGAGAAAATATTGATAATAGCCATTATATCAGCATCAAGGATGAAGTGAACATGGACTTCTGTCCCACAGATTGCTCAGATCCAGGTTCAGTGTTGCCGAGGATTTTTTGTTCATCATACACAAACAAAAAAAGTTTTTAAATCAGACCTAAATTCAATCTAATTCCTATATCCAACCAAATGTATTTAAAAAGCTGAGTCAGTAGGCCCTTTTCTACAATTTTGAACAATGTTTTTTCCTTTAAGATCATGGAAAGGAGAAAGGGACAGCTCAGGTAAAAGTACCGAAGTGAACTACAGTTCCCAGCACTTATCATCACTATTAATTCTGGCTGGAGTTGCTGGGAACTGTAGTTTGATAACTTGTTAAGGCCCAGAGAATTGTATAAACAAATGGCTTAATAAAGGGCTCAATGCATCAGTTTGATTCTTGTGGAGACAGAGCTGCCATAAATAAATGTGTCTTCTAACTGTCAACTCATTTTTGGTTCACAGATGTACTAGAGCAAAATAACAGTATTAAAGATTCAAAGCATGCTGTACTTCTTTATATACAGTACCTGTTTTTCAGTGGAAGACACTTAATTCTTCTATTTCAAAACCCTGATTGCACAGCTCTTGGCAGTTTGACAGTTTGCTGAAAGTCACAGAGCTTCTCCAACCAATGGAAAACATACTTTTTATGCATAATCATGTATTACGCAATAAACATTTTGTCCAAGTATTTAGTTCATTACTCTAGCAATAAATAATAAATACTTCCCAGTATACATTCACACATAGTAGCAAATGCAAGTTCTTTCAAGGTGAAGTCACTGAGATTTCATTTAAAAGTTTTACACATGAACTACTTTATAAATAAAGGAATCAGATTCAATAAATGTTCAAGAAGAAAACTTCAAATGTCTTGTATGCCATATACATTTTCTTAAAGTTCTTGCAATGTACTAATTTAGGTGAAACTTAGATCTTTTTTTTTAATTTTTCATACTTATTACTTGGTTAATGTTTTCATTAATCCAGTTTTGTGGATATTATTATATATTCTGGCACATAATATCCCATTTGCTTTGAAGGAAAATGAGACATATTTTTGTGCCCAGCTAATGTTATTTTACCGCCACTGCTAGTAATTTCTTGCCTTCACCAATACATCTTTCCAACCGAAATTCCACAGACATCTGTTGTTTACTCAGAACGAACAGATTTGGGTTATAATTTTGACCTTCATATGTGACTTTTTCTATAACATGCTCCATGTATTATCACTGAAGCAAACACTACTGTGTAGCTATGTGGATCTATGCTGTTATCCTATTATTTGTGTTAAGTTGTGGGAAAGACGATTCGAGACCAGTTAATCTTTAGTTGCTTTTAATTTTCTTCTCGGTAACTAAACTACAACGGAGCCATGGCAGCCTCTTTTATAGCGGCTGCTCATGGCTCTTGGCCAATGACGGCTATTCAATTTTCCCACCGTCGGCCGAACCAATCAGAACGGAACATTCAAATATATAACACCCCTCCCTATGTGGTACAGTCCCACCAATCAGGCCACCCCTGTGTTACGTAGTCACGTAAATAGGTGGGGCTTTTATGGTTCCTACTGGACCTGCGCAATTCAGTTGTGGTGTTCCTCCCGTCCTCTTCCATGGAACCTCCTGGAAGGTGGAGTCAGCCATGCCGCTCCTGCCTGGCCTTTCCGGGTTGGTTGAGTCGGCTTGGCTGCTCCTGCCAGGAGTGGCTTTGTGATGGTTTTCTAATGCCTGCTCCAGTCCTCCGAAGTTTTCTTCTTCTCCAGGTACATGATTTTGATTTCCCCTCAGGGCTAATGGTGCTGTTAGTTGTTGTGTTGTTGTTAGGGTTTGTTTTGTTATTTCTCGTGTTTGTGGAGGGTCTCCCCCTCCCCTCTCATTTAAGTTTGAGGGGTCTCCCCCCTCTCTGGTTTGGTTATTATTTTGGTTTAAAGTTTTATTTGGTTCTTGTGTTTGTGTGGGCTCTTCCCCTTCTTCTCTTTGGTTGTTGGTGTTTCTTAATATGGCCCTTGATCTGAGTTGGTCTATATGTCTCCTCCAGCTCTTTCCATTGTCTGTCTCTACCCTGTATGACCGGGGTCCTGTTACTTGGATTATTTTAGCTGGTATCCATAATGGCTCCCCCATTAGGTTTTTTGCATAGACCAGGTCCCCTGTTTTAAATGTACGGCACTTACTGGAGGAGTCTGTTGGTTTTTCTGTGCTATATGTGGGGTGTAGTCTATCTAAACTAGATCTTAGTTTTCTTCCCATCAATAGTTCTGCTGGGCTTTTGTTAGTCGTGGCATTTGGCGTGATGTGCTGTATCGTTAGCAATTTATATATTTTTTCCTGGATATCTCCAGCTTCTAGCCTGTGTAATGTTTCTTTGGTAAAACGGACCATGCGTTCCGCCCGTCCATTTGTAGCAGGGGAACCCGGCTCTGTTAAAGCATGTCTTATACCTAGTTCGGCTAGGAACCTCTCAAATGTTAGTGCAGTGAATTGCAGTCCATTGTCAGATACAACTAAATCCGGCAATCCATGCGTTGCAAAAAACTTTCTTAGTTGTCTAATAACAGCTTCTGTTGTGGTTGAATGCATGACGCTTACCTCTAGCCAATTTGAGTAAGCGTCTACTACTATTAAGAATGTATGCCCTTTTGTTGGTCCAGCAAAATCAATGTGTATTCTAGACCATGGGCCCCTAGGTTTTTCCCAGTCAAGTACAGGTGCAGAAGGGGGTGCGGGTCTAGATTCCTGGCATCATTTGCACATTGCTACCCATTTCCCTATATCCGAATCCATCCCTGGCCACCATACATAACTCCTAGCCAGGGATTTCATTCGGACAATACCTGGGTGACCTTCATGTAATAGTTTAAGTATTTGTTCCCTCAATCTGTCTGGTATGATCACTCTATCCCCCCACAGTACACATCCTTTTAAAATTGACAGCTCAGTTTGTCTGTGCCGAAATGGTTTAACGGTCTCATTGCTTTCGGTCTCTGGCCACCCTTTACCTACCCAATTTAAAATCTGCACCAGGATTCTGTCTCTCGCGGTTTCCTTCGCAATGTCTGTTGCTGTTATGGGTAAGTTTTCCAGTGTCTCGATGTGCACTGTTGATGTGGTTGGTGCAGGATCATCCTCTAACTCAGGTAGGGGAGAATGGCTCAGGGCGTCAGCATGTGTTATGTTCTTTCCTGGCTGGTAGATTAATTCGTAGTTGTATGCAGCAAGGAATTCGGACCACCTCGTCATTCGCATTGACAATATGTTGGGTGTGGGTTTGTTTCCTGCAAGTATTCCTAAAAGAGGTTTATGATTGGTGACCAGTGAATATCTCCTGCCATAGATGTACTCGTGGAACTTTTTAACTCCTGTTATTGCGGCCAGCGCTTCTCTATCCAATTGGCTGTAGTTCCGCTCCGCTTTTGATAGAGTTTTTGAATGGAATGCGATCGGTGCTTCTCTTCCATCGGGTAATATGTGGCTGAGTATGGCCCCGATGCCAAAGGGTGATGCATCGCAGGTTAACATTAGTGGCAAGGTCTTGCTATATTGGATTAGTACACAGTCTGATGTAATTAAGTCTTTGATTCCCTGGAATGCGGTTTCTTCTTGTCGCCCCCAGGTCCAGGTAGCTTTCTTATCCAGCAACCTGTGTAGCGGTTCTGCTATCGTTGCCTTCTGCGGCAAAAATACATTGTAAAAATTAATAAGTCCCAAGAAGGCCTGTAAATCTGTTTTATTTTCGGGTCTGGGAGCTCCCTTGATTGCTCTGATTTTCTTTTCAGTGGGGTGGATCCTTTCTTTATCTATAAGGTATCCCAGGAATTCAACCTTATCGGTGGCTAATTGGCATTTCTCTCTTTTAACTGTAAGTCCTGCCTCTTTAAATTTTGTAAGACCTCCCTCAAATGGTCTTCAAGTTGTTTTTCGTCCTTGGCTGATACCAGCACGTCATCAAAATATGGCACTACCCCTTTAATTCCTTGCAGTAGGTGCTCCATTAGACTCTGAAATACCCCTGGGGCCACGCTAACTCCGAATTGTAGTCTTTTGCATTTGAATGCCCCTCTATGAGTCACTATTGTTTGTGCTTCAGCAGTTTCTGAGTCAACTGGCAACTGTTGATAAGCTTGTGCAAGGTCTAATTTTACAAAAATTCTACCTCCCCCCAAAGAGTGTAAAAGGTGCTGTACCACCGGAACTGGGTATGCTCTTTGTTGTTTTTTTGAAAATAATTTTATTGGTTTTTAAAGACAAACACAAACATTACACTTATTCCAAAAGAAGAGGCTGATCCATTGCAAATTAAGAATTATAGACCTATTTCTCTATTAAATGCAGACTATAAAATCTTTGCTTCAGTTTTGGCAGAAAGACTCAAAAAATATTTCGATAACTTTATTCACCCAGATCAAAATGGATTTCTGCCAAAGAGACAAATTAAAGACAATATGAGAGTAATTTTGAACACTTTGGAATATTATGAGGCACATCCTGAAAAGCAAATGGCTTTGATATTCTTAGATGCGCAAAAGGCATTTGATAATGTGAATTGGAGATTTATGTTATTATTACTGGAACAGATGGGTTTCACCAGCAAATTTATTCAAGCAATAGAAGGGTATGCGGTTTGTTGTAGCGCATGGTTGAGGGTGGCCTTGTAGTCTCCGGAGATGCGTACGGACCCATCTGGTTTGATAGGAGTCACAATTGGGGTTTCCCACCTTGCGTGGTCTATTGGTTCTAATACCCCTTGTGCGATAAGTTTATCTAATTGTTCATCAATTTTTGGTTTTAATGCAAAAGGGACTCTTCTCTCCTTTAACCTTATTGGGGCTATCTTAGGATCCAAATTAAATGAGATAGGGGACCCTCGGTACTTGCCCAGTTCTCCATTGAAGACGTCCTGGAATTCTCTCATCAGGTTCTCTTCCCAGTCTGTCTCAGCGATGCTGTTTATTCCGGTCACTCCGATTCCTAGCGGTTCAAACCATTCGAGTCCCAGTAAGCTGGGGCGATCCCAGTCGACTATGGTCAATGGAAGGAGTTTCGTGTATTTTTAAAATTTGATCTGGAAGTGTCCGGTTCCAACTACAGGAATTCTGTTTCCCTGGTAGTCTTTAAGTGTGAGTTTTTGTTTTTCTAGTTCCTTTCTTTTCATGTCGGGTATCAGGCTTTTGAGAGTGTTCCATGATACCATTGACATATACGAACCGGAATCCACCTCCATCTCACATGGTTGGTCTTCTATGGTGACTTGTACCAGTACCTTCTTCGCATTGACTGCGCTCGAGTGTCCAATAGTGATTGTCTGGTGTGTTTCTTCTTTTCTATTGGCTTCTTTCCACCGCTTGTTTCTGCTGTCTTGGCTCCAACGGCCCCCTGTCTGTCTTTCTCTCGTTCTGGGGGCGGGATTTCCTCTTCGTCTAGGGCTATATTTATTTCTGTTTCGACATGCCCTAGCTATGTGTCCCCGCCGTTCACAATGCCTGCAAATAGCATCGAAGAAACGACATTGGGAACGTGGGTGGTCCCCTCCACACCCGGCACAATGAAACCCCGACTTTCTTTCCCTGCGCTCCCGTCTGCCTTTCTCCGACTGAAGTTGATTTACTTGTTCTTCTTCCTCATCAGTTTTGGATAGAGATTCAATGTCCTCATGGTGTGTTGTGGTGGTGGTTTTTTGAGTCTCCTCTTGCTTCTTGTTTTGAGCTTGGTTAGTGTCTTTCGGGGTTTCCTGTGTTACTTTATTCATCTGTCGCATAGTGGCTGCTGATCTTTGTGCTGCTTCTGCTGCGATGAGCTTCTTCTATTGCCTCAGTCAATGTTATTTTTGGTTCTGGTCAGTAATCGGCTCTGTAATGTAAGGTCTCTTAATCCAAGAACCACGCGGTCCCTCATAGCCTCGTCCATGTTTAGGAATTCACACGCTCCTCCAATGCCTCTTAGGGCTGCGACAAAATCTCCGATGCTTTCGTCTTCCTTTTGGTCGTGCTTGTAAAATTCGTGTCGCTTGATAAGGCATGAGACGGTTGGTGTATAATGGGCTCATAGTAACTTGTCTAAATCCGGCCAGGTCATTTTCTTTACATCGTGGGGTGACGCTAATGCCTTTGCCATTTTGAAGATTGTGGGTCCACAGTGGGTGAGGAAAACGGTTCTCTTCCTATTGTCGGAGATTCCTTGGAGCTCGTTCCCTTCTAGGAACATGAGGAATTGGTCGATGTACGATTCCCAGTCTTCCATTGCTGGGTTGAACGGTGCAGGTGGCGAGTTGTTGCCGGCCATCTCGTCTAGCTCAGTTCTCGTTGCCACGTGCTCAACTGGTCTCCTTGTCTCAATATCCCACCTTCGTCGCCAGTGTTAAGTTGTGGGAAAGACGACTCAACACCAGTTAATCTTTAGTTGCTTTTAATTTTCTTCTCAGTAACTAAACTACAATGGAGCCGCGGCAGCCTCTTTTATAGCGGCTGCTTGCAGCTCTCGGCCAATGACGGCTATTCAATTTCCCCCCCGTCGGCCGAACCAATCAGAACGGAACATTCAAAGATTCAAATATATAACAATTTGTTGCATGATTTTTATTATTTTATTATCTGTCAGGCTTGAGGCCTAAAGACTGTCTGGACAAGTCCATGCAATTCTCTTGGCAAGATTTTCAGAAGTTGTTTGCCATTGCCTGCTTCCTAAGGCTGAGTTAGAAATACTGGGTCAAAGTCACAGGTTTTGTGCTTAAGGCAGGGCTAGAACTCACAGTCTCTTGGCATCTACTCTGGTGCCTTAAACCATTATGCTGAACTGGTATTCACATTAATATTGCTCAGTACAGTACTAATACGGATATTGGTTCTGTATATTACTTTCTGAATAGAGCTTTTGATGTCTCTCAAGCATCATTCTAGCTATTAAAGTGGTAAAAAGAATCTGAATTTGAATTTTAAATACAAAGGCCAATAGTTATTTGACTCTCCCATCGGCATAAGAGTAAAACAGTTCTTTACAAGTCTAGCTGTGTTACATTTCTAAAGTGGGCTAAGTTCTGCTGTAATTTCCTTAATAAGTTAGAAAAAATAACCTACACAAGTTGTATGCCTCTATGCAAAACACCTGCAAAATTTCAAAGGTATACCTGCAGGGGCTAGGAAAATAATGATGTAATTCAACTGAAAGCGTTGATACCCTTGAAAATTCAACAAAGAGCAGATGAATGTGAACAAACTGAAATTACATTCCAGCAACCCAGAAAGATTTTGGCCAGAAAAGAACTATATTCAGGGGATTGTGCATGAGGCCTCTGGGGCTCCCCTGAAAAATCAGGTAAGCATGTGAGAGTCCTCCTTGATCTTCAGTTATCTCTGGATTCCTATGAATTAACTGTGGCAAAGAACATTTTTGCACAATTACATGCATTAGCTGTCATGATTCTGTGAAGACCTGATCTTATTTTATTTTTGACCTCAAAATAAGCACCAGGCCTTATTTTGGGGGGATGTCTTACCCACTTAACTTAGGACCACCGGAGCCATGCCTCCCACATCCCAACACCACTGCCCAACTTCTGCGGCTGCTCACAATTGCTGGCAGCCATGTTGTGCTGGTGCCGCCATTCGCAGCAGAATGTCGCAACCCTCGTTACACCGCTGTTGCATGGCATGTTATGCCATTGCACACACAAGTGCCGGTACTGGCACGACGAGGCTCACAGTGTTCTGCTGCGAGTGGCAGCACTGGCCAACAAGCCACATGGTGTCTGGCTGTGAGCGGCCTTGAGCGGCTGCAGAAGAAGTCAGGCAGAGGAGTGACAAGTGTCAGTGTGTGGGAGGCCTGGCTGCAACAGTCCTAAGATAAGTGTGTGCAGGGCATGTGGGGCAGCTCCATCCCCTAACCCCTGCCCTTGATTTTTATACCTGCGCCTAGCCCCACTTCGTACAACCAGATGGTGGGCAGGGCTTGACTAGGGCTTATTTTGGGGGTAAAGGTACAGGTATGAAAATCAGGCTAGGGCTTGTTTTCAGGATAGGTCATATTTTCGGGAAAACACGGTACTTTTGGAGAACAGCTACAGACATTGTCCTGTATTCACATGCAGAGACCCACTTTTGACCGTGACCTTTGGGCACATTTTCCTTTCAAAATAATGTTTTCTTACTTTGTCTGGCTTACCTGTTGTTCTTTACTTTCTTCCACTTTGGTCATTTCCCAAAGGCAGGAATAACCCTCGGGTCTTTTCAAGCTTTTTTGGTATAAGAGGTCTTTCTTGCTGGCCTAGTGGCTCTAATACTTGGCTGGCATTAGAAGTCCATAGTTTGCAACCTGAGAGGGCTTTTTTAATTACTGTTTTTCTTTCCTTTGCTATTTGATTTTCTGTCAGGAAAATGATACATTGGGGGACTAAATAAAGCACTTGTCAAATGAATGAATGAATGAATTGTTTTATTGCCATTACCAAGCAGTAGTACATGTACTGTTACAATCAAAATTATAAACTCTAGTAACACTTGTGGGCAAATTTGCCTCCATGCAGAGCACTGCATTGGGTACACAGGTAGTCCTTGCTAGCAATTATTTCATTTAGAGACTGCTTGCAGTTTTGACAGTGATGAAAAAATAACATAAAAGCATTGTGAGATGAGTGACATATAAATTTGATAAATAAATAAACTTTACAACCAATTCTCAAAATTACAATCTTCACAGGTATATAAAGCATAGGAAAGGTAAAATAAGATTGTAAGCACAATTACAGTTTTGCTTAGCTTGCCTCATTTAACAACCAAGTTCCGGGAGGCGCTGAAGACCTGGTTCTGTCAGTGAGCCTGGGAAATGCAGAGCAGAATGGAGCCCATTAAATGGCTCATATGATGTGTTGTCACTGGGGTGGGGGTTATTTTATTATATATGATTCTCTCTCTCTTGTCTTTTATTGTTTTTATATGATGATTTTATATTCTTGTAAGCTGCCTTGAGTTGCCATATGTGAATAGGCAGCAATATAAATCTCCTAAATAAATAAAGTTGCCAGTCCCAAACTCTTAATTACGTTAGGGCACTGGTTGGAACCCTGATAGTGATCACTAAATGCAGACTACTTGGAAAACTTTACTTTAAAATACAGACTTAAATATATGGATTCAAGCAAAGATTTCTAACTTCCTAGCCCTGCCTCCACTCTGTGAAGAGGTTAGGATAGGCCTTAATGGCAGCTGGGATGTATTGTGCTTATGTGGTGATAGAAGGGTAGAATAGCTGCACTGCTTCTTTAAGTGCTGTGCAAGAAGTCTCCAGATTCCCATTTCAAAGGAAAGTCACCCTGAGGTAAATTGAAATTTCTTCCCATTGACAATCCGGTTCAGACATCTGCATCTTCTTGGGCACACTGTAATCTTTCTTTGTCACAATTCAGTTGTAAGTGATGAACCATACGGAAGAGGGACAAGGAATGAAAGGTCCTCTTCAGTCCCATCAGCACATTGACTGCCTACGGTAGCACTGCTATCTGCCAGCTTGCCATATTTGATGAATGGTGTTCTGCTTTTGTCAGACAATCTGTGATAGAATTTATATAAAAATGAATAATAAGGGAGCCTTGTTTGACAACTCTATTGGTAGGAAGGCTTGGAAAGCTACAACTTAAGTGTTCTTATGCATGTTATAAATATTATAGAAAGATAACTCTTAATCTTACTATTTTTATTAATAAGCCATGGCCCATACTGGACAACGGCACTGCACTTTCTCTGGCATTGGATGGCAGACCCATACTTGCCTGCAGATAGCCAATGAATCTGAAGCAAATTCTCACAAGCAGCAAGAAACAACAGGACAATGGTCCTAATACAGTAAGAGAAACTGACCCTGTAACAAATCCATGTATCTACTATCCTCCAACAGTACCATCACCAATGCAAACCAACACCAGGTAGTACACCAAATTAGAAACACTTTCATCCCTCTCTTCCTCTAGCAGGGGTGTCAAACTGGCAACCCACAGGCCGGATGTGTCACGCATAACCAACGCCCACCCCAGCTACATGAATGGGAAAAACATCGCAAAACATTATGTGACAGCAATGTGACGTGGTGAGTTTGACACCCATGCTCTAGTGTAATATGAACCTTCATCTGCTAGCAGATGTCCCTCTGAATTTTAATAATAGTGAGCCCAGGATTACAGTTCATATTCTACACAGTTTTTTTAATCGACTTTTACTGTTGCCTTTCCAATATCAACTGGTTGATTTCGCAAGACCTGCAGCCAATACAGGAGAAGTCTAAAATCCTTTGCAGAGATGGAAATATTATTAATCTTTGCAGGAGAGCTGAACATTCTCAACTCATGGGGGGGGAAATCCTCCCACCTTTTTATAGAAAGAGGGGAATCAAAGCATGCAAGATCTAAGTGCCAAAAAGTAGTTACCAGTTACTGCTGCTAGCAGCTGGTACCTCTTAGTTATTCTGGCTTTCTTTTTTTATGCAATCAACCACTTATACTGGAAGATAGAAGTTGAATAGTATAATATACTGTACATTGAATAGTCACTTGCAAGGTATTCACCTGGTACTATAAAAATATAATGTACCTACAAATTTCTCTTAGCCTTGATTGCAGTGCTAACCAAACTGTTAGGGACAAACTGCTTGTTTCTTCCTTTTCTCAAATTACCAAACTAGTTTTGAAGATACTGAATTAGAGCATAACATTATTTATTTATTCATCATATTTGCAAAGCCACCCATCTCACTAATCAAGTGATTCTGCATGGCATACAGCAAAGATAAGATTGAACAATATATGCAAATTAATATAATTATTAATATTTTAAACTTTAGAATTATAAAAAGCACACAAATAAAACAGAATAACAAAGAGACTGACTGTAGAACAGGTGTTAATTACATGGGAGCCATACTTCATTGTATTTGCCCTGATTATTTATTTATGATAAGTGATCAAGATGAGTTCTTCTGAATTAAAGCTCCCTCTCATAGAAGTATTAGTTTTCTTGATCCTCATGCTTGGGCATAAAGATAGAATATAAATCATTTAAATAAAGAAATCCTCACCCTCATCCTTACTAGAATAAATAAATAACTTGCTTTCTACTCAAATTGATACCACAGTCACACAAGGTGCTACAAGAGGGCAAGATAGTTTATTGGCAGAGCACAAGCAGGTGTGGATATTCAACATTTTCCAAATAAGTATCCCTTTACCCAAAGTCACCAAAGCTCCACAAAGGCTTTTTATATTTCTGTTTTGTAGCATTGATTATTCCTTCCTTAGGAAACTGTATTTTGAAGGGCTTGTGATTAGAAGTACTTTCTTCTAAAGTAATTATAGGATTGTGCAATTAATGGCATAAATGCAGTGTCATTTACTCAGAAGTATCTCTCCTTATATTCAGTGCTAATTCCCAAAGTTGTACCTACTTGAAGACTGGCAGAAAGCTCTGAAAAAGTTACTGACAGTTACTACAGTAACAACATTTGTATAAGCAACAAATAAATGCATTCTCTCTAATGAGATCAGATATTTTCTAGCAGGAGAAGATAATCCAAGGATTAAAGGGAAAGTACAGTAGTCATTTACTTTCATGTAAGTACAAGAGATGCATTTTAATTATGCTTCAATTGCTTTTCTGTAATTCAAATATATACATCATTAGCTGTATGACAGATGAAATATGAATTTTTAGACTTATCTCAAAATCAAATTATCTAGATAAATTGCTTTTAAGGACAAGGGAAGATATATTTCATAGGGCCACTCATAAATAAAACAGAAGTTACTATAATCTTTGGTCAGTCTTGAAGCCTGCAAAGTGCTAATCTTTCTCTCACATTAGAAAAATTGACTCCATAGTTTCTGAAACTATTAATCTAAAAAGTTGTACATTTCTTTTTTCTAGCGACATGACTATGATATGTATCATTTCCACATAAACTTACCTCCAAAAACAGAGAAGGGGAAGGAAAATTAATTACAGGTAGTCCTCAATTTACTATCACAACTGGGACTCAAACGTCTGTTGCTAAGTGAGATGATTGTTAAGTGGCAGTGGTGGGATTCAATTTTTTTTACTACTGGTTCTGTGGGCGTGGCTTGGTGGACATGGCAGGGGAAGGATACTGTAAAATCTCCAGTCAGAGGTGGTATTTGCCAGTTCTCCGAACTACTCAAAATTTCCGCTACTGGTTCTCCAGAACTGGTCAGAACCTGCTGAATACCACCTCTGTTAAGTGATCATGCCCATTTTTCTACCTTTTTCCTGCAGTCATGAAGTGGATCACATGGCTGCTAAGAAAATCTAGCTTCCCTCATTGACTTTGTTGACTGGACAGGCTGACTGGGAAAGTCACAAATGGCAATCACAAAAGCAAGAGTTGCAATGGCAGGGAGAGAAATTATATAACGAAGGTAAGTATCTGTACTTTCTAGCTGTCAAATTTGAATATAACCAGTTTGAGTTAATATTGGTAAATGTGTATATTCCCCCAAGCACATCCCAGCACTATAATTCCGAATATTGGATGTGCTTGGAAGTTATCCTAGAAGATATAGCAATACTGTATCCTCAGTCCATAGTGGTTTTATTAGGAGATCTGAACGCTAGACTGGGTCCCTCTTTGTATGAGCTTGCCCAGAAGAAGGGAATCCCAGGGGAGTTCTTTGAAAACCATCCTCAGTGGCTCTCGAGAGATTATAAAAGTAATGCTGCTGGTTTGCTCCTAGTGTCCTTAATTTTTAAGGGTAATCTCCAAATTTTGGGAGGTAAGGATAAGAATTATATATACCCTTATACACACCACTCAACTAATTCAAGTAGTGTACTGGATCCCTTTTGTGTGTCTAGAGATAAGGCTGACCTCTTCTCGGAGGTCACAGTACACCTTAGCGATAATAGCGACCATCAGCCTATAAGGGTGACATTGCAAGGCCATTCAGATTTAAGACCATATAACATGGCTGATAGATGGCTTACTAAAAAGGTAGAAGTGACTCAAAATAAAAGGTTAATTTGGGCTAAGGTTGATACTAAGGCAATATTAGAATGTCTTAAAACAGAGAATGCTATTAAGTGGGCTAGAACAATCCAGTCATCTACTACTGACTGGATGTCAGCTTACAATGCATTCTCCAATCTTTGTAACATACTGAAGAAACATCTAACAACTAAACCTGCTACAAAAAGAGCCCAAGTGGGTAGACCTCGCTGGTTTGATTCGGATTGCCCAGAGGAACCCTACTGCCTATATACAAGCTAAGATGTTGCACACAAGAAGGGAATATAAAAATACTATAACATTAAAGAAAAAAAGTTTTGCCATTTCAATCTGGTCAGAACTTGAGTTGGCTGCCAGAAGTAATAACTCAGTATTATTTTGGCATTCTGTAGCAGGTATCCTGAAGGAACGGAGATTTGCATTTGACATACCAATCTCTGCTGAGGATTGGGAGAATTATCAGTGCTTGTTTGCCTCCACTGAACTGGTAAAGAAATTATTTTTAAATAGTGATTTAATAAACCCTAGAACTTCCCCCACTTGGCCACCAGTCTCAGAAAAGGAGATACAGTCCAGCATTAAAAGTTTAAAGAGCAATAAAGCCCCAGGAGAAGATTTTCTACCAGCAGAACTATTTAAGAAATTTCCCAACTGGTGGGGCCCTGTATTAGCAGACCTTTTTACACACATAAATAGCACCTGCCATATACCAGATGGGTGGAAGGTGGCAATAGTTGTCCCCATATTAAAAAAAGGGAATAAAAAGGATCCTAGTAATTATACGGCCATCAGCCTGATTGACATTGTAGCAAAAATATATGCTAGGTACCTTTTGAACAGAATTGAAATCTGGGTAGAGGAAAACAACATCCTCACAGAAGAACAAGCAGGTTTTAGACAAGGCAGATCTACTACTGATAACTGCTTTGTCTTGAATCATCTAATTGCCAAATACGCCTATAAGAGAAGACCCCTGTTTGCTGCTTTCATAGACCTTACAGCAGCATTTGATGTGGTAAATAGAGACGTACTATGGAGTAAACTGACATCTCTTAAAATAGAACCCAGACTCCTGGTTTTGATTAAAGCCCTTTACACAAGTACCTGTTTGAGGGTGCGGTATGGGGTTAACGGGGCCCTGACTAACAGAATTTGCACAAATAAGGGGATAAGGCAAGGGTGTATCCTGGCCCCATTATGATTTAACTTATACATCAGACTTGCCAGGGTTAATGAAGGATCCCATGGTACACATGCCAATGATCTTAAATACTTCCTGTAACAGCTTGCTTTATGCTGATGATATGATTTTATTATCATACACACAAGTAGGTTTATGTAGGCTATTAAGAAGATTTAACTCTTATTGCCAGGATAACTCTTTCATCATTAGTAAATATAAATCAAAAATAATGGTGTTTGGAAGAAACCATCAGAGACATAGGTGGCAATTGGATGGTGAACCAATTGAACAGGTTAATTTCTTTGTATATTTGGGCATAACTTTTCCCAAGACTGGATCTTGGGCCTGCCATCATCAATGGGGTACATTTAGAGCAAAAGCCCATTTGAATTTATTGCTCAAACTAAAAAACCATAGTTATCCAGGGTCCTTAGTCCCATTAATCAAGGTTTATAAGGCTAAGGTTACCACAATGCTCTTGTATGGAGCAGAAATTTGGGGTCTTTACTCAACCACAGTCCTAAAACAAACACAGTCCCAGCATTTGAGATGTATTTTAGGTGTAGACCCAAGAACATCTGCTGCAGCAGTTAGAGGTGAATTGGGAATTTATACAATTCAGGCATTATCTAAAATTGGAGCTTATAACTACTGGTGCAAAGTTAATGAAATGGAGACTGATAGACTACCCAAATTATGCCTACTAGAGCAATTGAAACTACAATCACAAATATCCTGGATCATTAAACTAACAAATTTTGTAAAAAGCTGTGGTCTTCCTTTCTCTTGTGTAACAGGAGAACAATCTGAAAAAAGAGTTGCCCAAAGAATTAAGGATATAGATGCACAAACTGATATAGCTATCCTTAGTAAGGTAGGTAACTTGAAATGGTTGAGTAAATACAAATGTACTTTCCAAGTAGATAGCTACTTGAAGTCACAACTCCCAAAACATCTTAGGGAGGTATTCACGAGAGCGAGATTTAAACAGCTTGACACAATGGTTAGATAAGGGAGATTTCATGCAATACCGTACAATGAACGTCTCTGCATTTGCGGAGCGGCAGAGGTAGAGGACCTGGCTTACATCCTATTTGACTGTTGCCTGTATAAGAGGATGAGAGACAGGTATCTTGGTCTATATATCGGATGAATGACCCATTGGGATACCCATATCAAAATAACTTACCTTACATCCGGCCAGAACTTGAAAATAACATTTAAAGTAGCACAGTATTTAAACAAAGTGATTCGGTTGAGATCTGCATATGTGGGATTGATTGGGGTAGATTGCAAGGGTGACTCCAAAATATAATATTATTATATTTTATCTATATCTTAAATTATTGTACATTGTTACAATTTTATTTTGGATTGTATTTTATTACTATTTCATCTTAAATCATATTTTGTCTAGATTCCATTTTAAATAGTATTTTATCAAGTTCCATTTTAAATAGTATTTTATTAAATTTCATTTTGAATTCCTTTTGTTAAATTTTAGTAACAAATTGTTGCTGGAACTTTGCACTTTGATATGGCCCAAGGCAGGGGTGGGATTCTACCAGTTCGCACCTATTTGCTAGAACTGGTTGTTAACATTCTAAGCAGTTCAGAGAACCGGTTGTTAGAAGAAATTACTGGCCTAATCCTGTAAGGAAGGCAGGAAGGAAACATTCTGGTGTTGCTTACAGAAACTGCCCCTCCGTTAACCCTGATTACATTCTTGGCAGGACTAGACTTCCTGTCTCAGGAAAGTCTCTGGAGTTTTTTCCCCTCCTTTGCTGGTACTTTGCTTGTGTGGAGTGACCATTCAAAGTTACAATGGCACTGAAAAAAGTGACTTATGACCATTTTTCACACTTATGACTGTTGCAGCATCCCCACAGTCATGAGAGGCCAGGCGAGGAGATGCTTGCCTCGATGTGAGTGATATTGAGTTGGCCACACCCAGCCAATAACATGACCACCAAGCCATGTCCACCCAGTCACATGACCACCAGGCCACACCCACCACCTAAGCCATGCCCACCACCTAAGCCAAGCCCACAGAACTGGTTGTTTAAAAATTTGAATCCCACCCCTGGCCCAAGGGCTAATCAATAAAGACTTATTGTACAAGGCAATCGCAACATTCTGAGCCAAGGTGGTATTCAGCAGGTTCTGACCAGTTCTGGAGATCCGGTAGCGGACACTTTGAGTAGTTCGGAGAACCAGAAAATACCACCTTTGACTGGCCCCGCCACCATCTATTCTCTGCCTCCCGACTCCCAGCTGATTGGCTGGGTCTTCTTTTGTTGTCGTGCACAGGACAACGGAGCTGGAAAGCAGGTCAGTGGGGTGGGGAGGGAATGGGATTTTGCAGTAACCTTCCCCTGCCAGGCCCACCAAGCCCACAGAACCAGTAGTAAAAAAATTTGAATCCCACCACTGATTCCGAGACACTGCAACCATCATAAATACATGCAAATTTGGCACCCAAATTTTGATCATGTGATAGTGGGGACACCACATCAATAGTAAGTGCAAGAATTGATTTTGAGTCACTTTTTCCAGTGGGGTTGTAACTTTGAACTGCCACTAAATGAATGGTTGTAAGTCAAGGACTACCTGTCACACACATATATACTCAAAACCACTACTGCATGTTGATCAAACTGAACAACTTTAAGAAGTACATACTTCAACTCCCAGAAATCCTCAACGATGTCCACATCTCTTGCTGAATTTGATAAATACTAGTAGTTCTATGTTTCTGAAAATGTATGGTCTTTCCCAGCTATGGTCTTCTATTTGCTTGCTAATCAAACCAATGGATATTACAGAACCCTAGGCCTGCGGGCCGGATCCAGCCCATGGGGTGCTTACTCTGGCCCTCAGGGCCAGCCTGGAAACACCAAAGGACCGGCCTGCAATGACTGCCAGCAAAAACAGAGCTCAGGGGGCCACATGCAGCCCTGTTTCCATTGGCAGAGCTCCATTTTCACTGGCAGAGGGCTGCAGGAGGCCATTGTGGCTGAGAATGGCGTGCGGGGGGAGTGTAAGCAGACCCCTCGGGCTCCGTTTTTGCTGGCACAGGATTATCAAAACAAATTAAAAACAAAACAAAAGCAGAAATGTTTCCCCTTTTGCATTTGAGCATGCAAGAAGGGATAGGAGAGGAGAAAGGGAAAGAGGAAAGAAAAAGAAGGAAAGATGGGAAGAGAGCAAGGAAGGAAAAAGAAGGAAAGAGAAGAAGAAAGCAGAAAGGAGAATGAAGAGGAAAGGAAGAAGAAGAAGAAGTGGGGGAGGGAGGGAGGGAGGGAGGAGGAAGGAAGGAAGGAAGGAAGGAAGGAAGGAAGGAAGGAAGGAAGGAAGGAAGGAAGGAAGGAAGATTATAGTGAGAGTGTGGGAGGGTTTCAGGGAAGTCCTGCCTTAGCACTTGGCAGCCACAGGTGCCCCCGACACAAGTCCCATATCACGCCCACCATGGCTATGCCTACCCTGGCCATGCCCCCAGCCCCCAGCCCTCCAAGGTCAAATACAACCTTGATGCGGCCCTCAATGAAATCGAGTTTGACAGCCTTGCCCTAGAATGTCTGTTGTAGCCTCCTTAGAAATGTCAGCATTTCATCTCCTTTTCCCAGGTTTATAAAGGGAGGAGGAGGGAAGACCCTTCCCTCTCTCCCAATCCCATATCACTAAGGTGCTGATGCCAGCTTCCTTGTTGCCAGCCTTCCCTCCACAGTCATTCAGTGGTGCTGAATAGTCAAAGCAGGCTGAGAAAGGCCACCTTCTCCTATTGCAGCTGGGGTTGAAAGCAGGAGCTAGATCAAGCTAGACCAAGAGAACATGCATTGACCAGCCAGTGAGCACAATAAACTATAATAGCCTTTAATTCTGGGCAATCTCAAGGTCACTTGGTTACACACACTGAGGAACTGCAGAAATTAATCCCGCATCAACATCTATTTTGCAACGGATGACAGAAATCAATTGAGGTTTAATTCACTGGCTGTGAGTGATGAAGTGCCTTTGAGGAAAAATCAGGCACGGCAGCAATGCCTAGAGGGAGGCTATTCTTATAATTCATCTTCCCTCCAATGAAGCAGATCATGTTAGAGGTGTTTTCCAGTGGTAGCCAAAGCAGGAGCGACTGCACCAAAAATGTTGTGCTAAACTGACAAGTGTCACCTTTATCATTCTTTCCTAGCAAGCAAAGATGCCTCATTAGCCACACAAGGACAGAAGGGAACAGAGAAGGCAGATACGCTCCTTCCTTGGACCCTGCCTGCTACGTACAGTAAGCCAAGCAGGGCTGAGGCTGGATTTAGGAATCCCCATGCAAATGTTCTGGGAACATTGTCTTGCTGCGTGCCCCTCACCTTCTGCCAACACATAAAAGTGGACGTGCAGCCCTGGAGAACACCAAGTGTAAGCCAAAAAGGATTTTGGCACAGAATTAAATTCTACTTGCAATGCTATAGATAGGTCCATAAGGAAACTTTACTTGCCAAGTGTGAGATAAGATGCCTCAGCAGAGCAAATTACACTGCAGCTTTCTATGATGAACGCTCAAGGATATTAAGCCACCCGAGTCCATAAACGGGATCCCTTCCTCCCATTTTGAGGAAATAAAATCAGTTTATTTCAAAAACAGAAAATCTGACTTTTCAAAATCATATTATGTACTTCTTATAACCCCAAATTTAACATTTCAAAAATGTGAAGGAGAGTTTATTGTTATTCACAGCATACAGAATGGGCTTATTTGAGGGACAATATGAAGGTCATGTAAAAGAGAGGGTATCACCAATTCAACTCTGCTAAATAAATAATTCCCTCAACATGGTCCAACTATTTACAAAGTCTGCATTACTATTACTATTAATCTTCTCATCACTCCTCATCACCCATCCCCTCCCACTTGTGACTGTTTGACGGTAACATTGTCGCTTGTTTCCTTACGATTTATATTGACTGTTTCCTAGTATGATTTGATTGCTTATTGTAACCTATGACTATCATTAAGTGTTGTACCTTATGATTCTTGATGAATGTAACTTTTCTTTTTATGTACACCTAGAGCATTTGCACCAAGACAAATTCCTAGTGTGTCTAATCACACTTGGTCAATAAAGAATTCTATTCTATTCTATTCTATTCTATTCTATTCTATTCTATTCTATTCTATTCTATTCTAAAAAGTTAGGGAAATTAAAAAATACCCATATCCTAGTTCCAGATATGCACTTATTACAAGTTACCTAAGTGAAATCTTGGTCTACTATTAGATGCATAGTGTTGGTAAAGATGTTCAGCCATACCAGCAATACACATACACACACAAACACACACTTGGGGGGAGTATTCTTGACTTATGATCAGCCATTTAATGACCCTTTGATGTTATATGACCTCAAAAAGGGTACTTTACAACCTATAAAGCATTTCTGGCTGTTGTAAAATGTCAATTCCACACCCTGTGGTTACATGACCATATTTTGGGCAGTCAGCAACTTGCTCATATTTATCACCAGTTACTGCATCCCATAGTCACATAACTGGTGATTTGGACTTTTTTTCTGTCAAAAACTACCCATTTGGTGGGAATGGATACACTTAATGACTATATGATTTGCGTTAACAACCATGTAATTTGGACTCATGACTACCTGATTTGCTTAATGACCACTGTAAAAGTGATAGAAATGTAGGTCCAATCACATGGACGCCAATCACTTATGACCGCAGCTACTGATGATTGAAATTCCAGTCCCAATTGTCCGTGGGTGCTCCAACATTGGAGGTTTTTGAGAAGAGATTGGGCAATCATCTGTCTGAAATGGTGTAAGGTTTCTTGCTTGAGCAGGGGGTTGGACTAGAAGACCTCCAAGATCCCTTCCAACTCTCTTATTCAGTTATGTGTAGATAGAACTATAATTTGGAACTGTCTACAGACTCCGATTACTGACTTAACTTTGTTTTATCCTGGAATGAATCCTCTTTTGAAGGATCTGAAAAAAAGCAAAAGGAACCGTGATAATACGTCATCCTAAGATAATTAAAGGAATAAGTTGCCTGCATATTTTTTATTAATTAAATTTATGTAAATTCCACAGGAACTGAAGCATGTATTTGCATATCCAATTAAGAGTTTTAGCCCAACCAGTAAATATACTCAAGGATGAGTTTTTAGATCCCTAGATAAGAAAAAAACATGCTTAAAAGAACCTCCTCAGCTGCCCAGGCTCCCAAAGTTCATAACCAAAGATGAGTCACTGAAGTAATATCAAAAGTCTTTTTTGCCTGAAGGTTCTGTTCTTATATTAGAGAAACCATTACAGCAATTAAAGTTCCCAGCATTCCTACACTGTATCTATAGTCTTCTTTGCTTGAGGTCATCCCATTTGATTTTAGGTTAAGCTAATGTATTAATGTAAGTTGAATATTTAGAAGAATATTCTTTTTTTTTAATCCAGATGTTCAATGTCTTTATGTTAAACATTTTTTTAATCTTCGTCAGATCTTCTCGGCTAGGGAAACTTCCAGTCAATTATTGTGATATCAGCTTCATCCATGTGTTTATAGGAAAAGAGGCATGATGAAGCTATGACCGTATTATGATGCAACCCTAACCCTCTTGTGCATGCACTAAAGTTGAACAACATACAAAAGGGGTGGGGTTTGTATCAGGACAGCACATGTGCCATCTTGCCTTTTTAACCAACCACCACCATTGAATATACTACTTTCATCTTTCACCAGTTTATCTTTTCACTACTTCATTGCTTAATTGTTAAGGAGAAAATCCCAATGGGTTCTAGTACAAAGGGGTAAGAATCATTGCACTGCAGGTATGGATTTTCTCAAATTTTGACAATTGCCCTCTTTCTGCTGCCTACCCCATTCAAAGACACCCAAGGCATTGTTCTTATTCCAAACATTTGCTTCCCCAGGCCAGGTTTACACAAAGGTGGAAAAAAGACACACTTCAAATAAATGGCGTTCTTGGCATTATAGTAAACTTCTAGAAATTCAGTTTTGTTTCTTAGAAGGTATAGGAAATAAATATGAAAGACAAAAGTCAAACGTCAATATTTTTTTTTCATGGAATCAACTAATATAAGACCTGTTGTACCGTACTTTTATTAAGAACTCACAATATCACACCAAGGGGGCACTTATACTTCTCCACACTCAGTTTCTCCTTGCTCAGGTCCTTTCTACTCTATACTGTTTACACATTTACTGTCTCACTATTGCCCAGTCATATATATAGTGGGCTTGCTAAGGAATGACAATGGACAGAAGAGGTAGCATTGGTAGCCGTTCAGCCCCTCACTGGTCATATTATGAGGAATTGGTCAGGGGAAACCAAAGAGAGTCTCCTATCTAGAGAATCTAGGAGAAACCAGGGAGAAGAACATAGGCCAGAAAATCACAAAGAAGAGTAGTATGAGCACACAAGCAGGAAGTACTCCATATACTTTGGGGGCGGTGGGGGTTAGAGAGAAGAAAAGTTCATGGCAAAAAAGTAAACAAATGTGAGTTATATACCTCCATAACCAGCTAAGAAAGCAACACTATTTTAATTCTGCCAGTTAATAGAATTTTACTTATTTATTTATTCCCTAAATTTCTAAGCTAATTATAACAGAAGGTATAAACAAATCCAGTAAAAACTACCCATTAATGTAAAAAGAGAGCAAAATTGCTGAAGCTATTCAGTGCACTGTGCTAGTGCCACAGCTGTTTGCCTTCGTAGATGTTATAGGATGCAGCAAATTTTTGACCCTCAGGAAATGAAGTGATGACTTGAAGCCACTGAAAGAGGTCGAGAGAATGAGAGATTGATAGAAACATTCAATAGTGTAATGATGACAACTTCTTTGAACTAGGAAGATTCCAGGTCAAGCAGGATTGCACCTGGGATGAGGTAAACATCTGTTCAGTGTTGTTATTAATTTCAAAAGAGATTCAGCAACTATTTAAACTACTTTTATGACAGCTGATGAGGCCCAAGGGGTTTGCTTATGATTCTAGTTCCTCTATTTATTTGAGCAATATTATCATAAGGATGTCATTTTTCCCCCTGAAAATTCCTCACTAGAGTCTAAGAAAGCGGATTCATTTATTTGTTTTATAAAACATCCTGAATTTTCCTTTATAAATTGCTGCAAAGTCATAATATGTGGTTTTTCTAATCTCTCTTACAGAAACTGTGTTGTATCTTTTTCCTTTGTCAATGTTTTTAATTAATAGTGTTAAAAACAGCAAATTTATTATTTCTTCTATATTATTATGTCAGGGGAATAACTTGCAACAGGAAATCCTCCACTACAGGCTGGACTCATCACTGGCCAAAGATCTGCTGCCCAAGTAACAACACAAGAGGAGAGGACTTTGCTGTTCTCAACTGTCCTTGACAGAGGTACCACCCTAGGAAGTGCTCTGCCCCAGGGATGGGATTCTACCAGTTTGCACCTATTCAGTAGAACCGGTTGTTAACATTCCAAGCAGTTCAGAGAATCGGTTGTTAGAAGAAATTACTGGCCTAATCCTGTAAGGAAGGCAGGAAGGAAACATTCTGGTGTTGCTTACAGAAACTGCCTCTCCGTTAACCCTTATTACATTCTTGGCAGGACTAGACTTCCTGTCTCAGGAACGTCTCTGGAGTTTTTTATCCCTCCTTTGCTGATACTTTGCTTGTGTGGAGTGACCATTCAAAGTTAAAATGGCACTGAAAAAAGTGACTTATGACCATTTTTCACACTTACAACTGTTGCAGCATCTCCACAGTCATGAGAGGATAGGTAAGGAGGTGTGTGCCTCGATATGAGTAATATTGAGTTGGCCACGCCCAGCCAATAACATGACCACCAAACCACACCCACCAACAGCTACGCCCATAGAACCGGTTGTTAAAAAATATTGCTCTGCCCCTACAGCTGAAGGCCTGCCTATGTACTGCATTGGGCAAGTTATAAATGTTGTGTGCAAACTGTTCTTACATGCAACATTCAGGTTCGCGTGGACCCATGGTCAACCTTACACCAGCAATTTGTGGTATCTCTAGCCAGTCCTCAACTTTGGAGAGTCATTTTAGAACGTCTTAAGAAGGAGCTCCCAATAGCAAACAGTCAATTAGGCCATTATATCCAGTGTCTACAATACAGATCTTCGAAATCCTTGACTAATTCATGTGGGGGCAAGGTAGGCTTTGCTTCTATTATGAGCTGTGGTGGTGCAATGGTTAGAATGCAGTTATCATGCCCCTGTTGGAGACTGACTCCAAGGGAGAGGAGGAACAGGTGACAGGGAGTGGAAGTGTGGCTCCTGAGGTTGTTGGGGAGGGTGGGGAAGGGCAGAGGCCAGCTGGGCAGTCAGAGGAAGATCCAAGCCCATCCTCTCTTCATCCTAGGGCATGCAGGGAGGAACAGAGAAGGGAACAGCATGGCTTCCGGGAGAGGAAGTGGCCATGATCCCCCTCGCTGGCTGCAGCTGGTGGGAATAGTATATAGGAGGGACGTTTAAAACACAGAGTTGCTTTTTTATCTTCTTGAAGTTTGTAATTAATTATCCTGGTCTGTCGTGAAAATTCCTTCAGTGTGGTTTGTTTGTTTGTTATTTCTCCATTATCTGTTCTTTGAGTTCGGACTGTAATTCTTTCTTTTGGAGACTATTTTGGAAATAGTCTCCAACTGTGAACAATTAAACAGTGGGGTCAAGTTGGAGGCATTATGGGAAATGTATTTACGTTTGGGAATTTATTATGTGTGTGCTGCTTCCTGGGTCATCACAGCAGTATTGCAGGCAAACTCTGTCCACAGTCAGGAGTTCAATCCTGATGTGGCTCAAAGTTGACTCAGCCTTCTATCCTCTGAAGGTTGGGAAAATGAGGACCCAGAATGTTAGGGATAATATGCTGACATTTGTAAACTGCTCAGAGAGTGCTATAAAGCACTATGGAACGGCATATGAGTATAAATGCTCTTACTTCTGCTATTACTATTAAATGTAAATTTTCCCACTAAAGCATTCACATATAATTTGTGATTCCCATAGAGACCTATTGTTTAAGGCTCATGATCCATTTGTCATTAACTGAACATTTTTATCTTTCAAGAAAGACAAAAAAAAAAAGGTCAAGCCAATGAAACAAAATAAATCATGTAACCCTTTGGCACTTAGAAACTGTCTTTCTTTTCAGGCATACTCACCTATATATAGTAATAGAGATGGGGCAGGAATACATTGAGTTCATTATAAACTCAGTGGGAGCCTCACTTGGACTTTTCCGATGAATAATTTATTACAAAAAACACATATTAAAATGTTATTTCTGGGGCTTTTGACATTTCCTGCGTCAACTTTCAGTTTCCAACAATCCTTGCAGTCCATGAAGAGTTTTGCCCATTTTCTGCTCCAAAGAACACTGAGAATAAAAAAGCTTCAACTGCATTTTTTTTTTTTTTACTGCAGTTCGTTCCTTTGATCGAGTGCTGGTTTTTGTCCTATCTCCAGTGCACACATGGAAGCAGCAAGCAGCAATCCAGAAATTCAGCCCCAAGAAAGGTTCCCCCCCCCCGCACCTCTCTCAGTGTGAATTCAAACCAAAACAAGGGGTAAAAGGTTACATGGGTATATGAGCAGAAAGGCATACCGATTTTCTCATACACCACTGGGGCCCTTCAGAAGCACATTGAGAAAATCATGTTTCTCAGTTGTAACTTTAATCACAGGGGGGAATGGGGGGGGGGATCCCACAGGCAAAACTTGCAGCAAAGTAAAGAAACATAGCAGATTGCTTCATCAGCGTGGATATGTGGAAAGACTATAAAACTGGAATAGAATAGTATTTCTTGGAATTACAGTAGAACTGAGGAATTAGAGGCACATCCTTACAGGCCTCTGTAAAAACTTGGAAGCTATTGTTCAATAATGTTGCTGCACAAACATTACTAGTTTTGAATGTCAACTGTAGGACTTTTCAGCAATACGTAATCAAAAAAGTTTTTCACTCACTGTTTTAAGAAATATTTTATCAAACCGAAAAGGAAAAGATGGCTTGAGAAGCTGCCAGATGTCTTCAATTCCAAGAGTTGGCAGGCTTATGAAACCCAGACCTGGGATCTCCTGGGATGCTGGTGACTTGAATAATCTAGCACTGGTGTTTTGAAGCAACATACTATCTTGCCTTCAGAATAATCAAGGATATGAATTATCGAGCAGTTTGGGAAAAGGAGGGGGGGAGACTTGTCAAGTGATTCATATTTGCCAGATGGCAAAACTCCTTGTAAGGAGAACTGGGGGGTTGGATGAAAATGCTCAAACAAATTGGTCAATTCCATTAATCTCAACTAAACTGCAAGTAAGCTAGCATTACACTCAGTGGTGGGATTCAAAAATTTTTTACTACTGGTTCTGTGGGCGTAGCTTGGTGGACTTGGTTTGGTGGGCGTGGCAGGGAAAGGATACTGCAAAATCCTCATTCCCTCCCCACCCCACTAACCTGCTTTCCAGTTCTCCTGTGCAGGGCAACAAAAGAAGACCCAGCTGATCAGCTGGGACTTAGGAGGCAGAGAATAGATGGGGGTGGGGCCAGAGGTGGTATTTGCCAGTTCTCCGAACTACTCAAGATTTCCACTACTGATTCTCCAGAACTGATCAAAACCCGCTGAATACCACCTCTGATTACACTTCCAAACGTACCATCTGAACTTGGTGTTGCATTAGCCAAAGCCATTTCAATACTTTGACTACACTCCACATTCATTTTGTTCTTTATGTTTTCTGGGAAGATGTGAAGAATCCACATATTCTCTCACTGTTGCTTAAAAATGCCTCACTAACTTTCCTTAAGGATATGCCTTCTTCTCCAACCAGCTGAGGCCAGCTAATTTCATACTGAACTAGTCAAATCTTTAAGTAAGTGTTTACCATCTCCTCCAGATGCAAGCCCACAATATGTAGGAATTGGGATCCTTCAGTGGCAACCGTAGTCATGATGTGGCAGGGTTGGGATCGGTTCAGTTGAGATTGGCTATTTTTTAGCTTCTATGGCCATCTAAAATCACTAGAGTTACTTTTGACTTGGTTACCAGGATTGATCAGCTCTTGGTCACCTTTCCATGCAAGGCCTAATCAGTGTTTATGCTGGTTTCTATAAGTCTAGTAGTCTTGTGCAAAACTGATAAACATGGGAAATAAATGCCATGAGTGAGACAATTTGCACTCATTATGAATCTACCCAACAACACTTGACAATAGATACCCCTGCTTAGGGAGCAAGAGAGAAAGTGACAGCAAGTATGTAGGGGGAGGGAAGAAGACCACAAGACCAAACAGGGGGGCTTTTGAAGTTTTCTAACCAATCTGAACTTGGCAAGGGACCAAGTTCAGGGCTAGGTCATTTATTTATAAAAAGGAAAAAAAATACTAATTTAGATTTATTTTTCTGAATTTGAAGCTTTAGGGGGTGTTGAGAGGAGGAATGCCAAATGCCACATGCAGAGGAATGAAGAGCATGGGGAGCAACTCTTTGTCAGTGCTTAATCCTTACTACTTCTGGTCTTCATCCAAACCAAGCTACCATTTCTTTCCTGTCTTTTCCAGGCCTTCTGCTTAGGGGGGGGGAAAAAGTTCTCTTCCCATTAAGCTCAACACTTGGTGCCTACCCTAATATGTTTTTGCACTTTTCTTCCTCCCTTTCTTTAATTGTTCCTTAATGCTTTTTGTTCCAGTCCATTGATTCACAGCAAGGTCTGTCTGAAATTTTGTCTTGAAATCAAGTTCCGTTTACTAGTGCAGTGGGTTGCTACTCTAATCTCTACCAGAGTGCCTGGTTATAAAGAATAGACATAAATAATACTATCAGCAGGTTTTAAGCCCAGTTCTTCCAAGTTCTCTCTTCTTTTATTATTAACCTATGTGTAACCAGAGGTTATAATAAACTTCATTGCTTTGTCTTATTGCTTTCTTTGTGATGTATGGGTACCTTCCTTAGCATGACCAAGTCTACAAGCAAAACTACAGAGAATCCTGATAACTCCTTGATCTCTAGGGCTTCCTGAACAGGCACAGTGAAGAAATTACAGTGTAAGAACCTTGAGAAAAGGTATTTAACTTTCTCCTTCTTTCATAAAATCATAATTGAAATAAATGAACTAAATACATTTTATTAAACTTCCTATTCATTAATTTATTCATTCATCCATTTAGTGCACAGAAACTATATAAAACAACTACATAGTGCACAGAAACAACTAACTTTCTGCAATTATTCAAAATGTGGTCATTTCTATTGGGCAAGAATTTCTAGGAGATGTATTTACAGATGTGTCCTACAACTTACAAGATACAAAATCAGAGCTTTTGGACCAAGCTTGCCTTCCATTCTTCAATTATGACAAAGTTAGTTTTCTGGCTTGTCCACTTTCAAGTAAAGATTGCATCAAACTTGGGCTAGGTCTCCAGGTTTCCAGGTTCTTCACTTCCATCTTTTCTCTCTCTAATTCTAGCTCTTTCTCTTTTACACGGAAAGGCACACTGTTGAGAGCAAGAGGAGAAAAACACAGAGTAATTGCAGCCCAATAACCACAATCTTAATAGGTAGATTCAGCACTGAAGCAAACAGGATGTCTCTACATCGGCTTCAGTTAAATACATCAGTTAAATATATTTGTTCAGGGAAAACATAAATAAATGGCAAATAATTGGGGGGAAAACATTAGCAATTAGGTGCATTCACCATACTTTTAAGAGAATGCACAAACAATGTGCCCATAAAGAGAGACATGTGCCCATTACAGTACACAGACCTTTGCATCAGCACATGAAGCCAGAGTGTCAAAAAAAAAAAAAAAGCCTGTGAATTAGTTTAATTTAAAATGCTGTATTTATATGGATGGTTGCTTTTTATCCTTGTTGTTTCTAACCCACCTGCCAATTGTCTAACTTATTTTGTTGCTTTTTTCCACTAAAAAAACAACGCTGTTAGTTTCCCAGATTCACTTATTTGAGATGAGCAGCCATATGGATGGAACATTTTTTTAAAAAATAAATCAATTTCCCAATCAGTTCAGTTAAACTGCCAAAACCACATCTCAGCTTGACATTATATTGGCTCAAAGGAAGCTTTCCAATAGATGCAGCTAATTCCAAGGTGGGCAACCTACCACCGTTGTCTAACTTTTCGCAAGCTGCAACACCCCTGTCCCTGAGTTGCCAAGCAGGGAGGCTGCGGCTGCAGGTAACTTCCAATCCACTGAGGGGAAGGATCACGTCTTGAGGGAAATCCCTTTTGCATTAAGATACAGTAGAAGGGCAAGCAGGTGGGAGAAGGCAAGGCAAGTGATAAACCAGTTTCAGCACTGGTCAGCAATGAACCGAAGAGAAACGGATTTACTTTTTCTGCATCCCTTTCTGTTATTTTCCCCTTCTGCTCAGGTGTTCCTTGCTATCATATATTTTTCTGATTCAGATCATGGACTCAACAGAAAAGCCTGCTGGCATAACTTATGCTGCCAGTTCCCCAACTCCAACATCACCATCATCAGGCATAAATCATTTGCTAGCAGAACAATCACCTATTACTCTCCTTAATGGGCGGAGGAGGGGAAGTTTATAGTTGGAGTCAGAGAATGGCAACTGACTGGCACTAAGGGTGACTGTAGGTGGGAGGGGGATGATCCTATTCAACATAACTCCTCTTCCGTGCCTGTTATCTATCCAGCTAGTTCTGAAAGTGCTGCAAACTTGAGTTTGCCAGAAACAGGTTATTGGACTCTTGGTAGCAGCCAAGGGCTGAGGAGGCGGAGGAGAAGAAATGATGATGATGATGATGATGATGCCACCTGTAGCAAAGAACTGGTGAGATCATAAGCCTGAAAAAGTGGTCGAAAATGAGCATGCAAAACTACTGTGGGACTTCGGAATACAGACTGATAAAGTTTTGGAACACAACACCCTGGATATCATGATTGTGGAGAAGAAAATAGTGTGGATCGTCAACATTGCCATACCTGGTGACAGCAGAATCGACGAGAAACAACTTGAAAAAAATCACCAGATATCAGGACTTGAGGATCGAACTGCAGAGACTCTGGCATAAACCAGTGCAGGTGGTTCCAGTGGTACTTGTTACACTGGGTCCTGTGCCTAAAGACCTAGGCAAGCACTTAAAAACAATTGGCGCTGACAAGATCACCATTGGTCAGCTGCAGAAGGCCACCTTACTGGGATCTGCTCGCATAATCTGCTGATACATCACACAGTCCTAAATGCTTGGGAAGTGTTCGACTAGTGATTTGTGATACGAAACCCAGCATAGTTATCTCGTTTGCTGTGTACATTGTTGTTTTTTGTGTCAATAATGATAATAAATAATAAATAATATTGGTAATAAGTCAGCTCCAGGCAAGGTTACTACAATACTGCAAAGGAGCAGCAATGCTTGGAGTAAGTAACAACCAGTCCAATTCTGACCTTGCGACTGTCAGTAACCACGGAACACACACTGTAGCAATCTTCCAGAATTGCAAAATAGTGATTGCAGTGACGCATACTGACTCATAAAAATCACCATCAGCTAGAGTGCAAATAGAAAAATAGTACCTGGCCAAAGAGTATTTTCAGAGTATGGTCAAAAAAGATGGCCAGTTGGTGAAGTGCTGAAGGTGCTGGCTAGAAAACAAGAAACTTGAATTCCAGTCTCATTTTAGCCATGAAAGCCAGTCACTTTGGGCCAGTCAGTACAACCAACTTACAGGAATGACAACTCACAACCAACTTACAACTCACAACCAACTTACAGGAATGACAACTCAGTACAACCCAACTTACAGGAATGACCTCAAGGGAGGAAGAGCTGCTACGAAAGCAACAATCAGTTAAGAAGGACTTGAGCCTAGGTCAGGAAACTAATTTGAGAAAACATCTTCCATAAGCCCCCTCCTTAGCTCACACAAAGATAAAGGGAGGGAGGGGGAACCACGTTCAGATTTGCAATATTCTATTCCTATAGCTTTACAATAAACCATAGTCCTAATCTACATGGCTTTGATTTCTTAGTCTGGTCTACTTTGTACAGAACTATAGAAAATACTGTTTTGGAGAAGCCAGGTGTCCCATCCATCCACCAGTCAAAAATGGCTACAGAGGGCAGTGCCCCGTGGCTAGAGAGGCAGGGCAGGGGCTATGTTCACAACAGCCTGAAGGGCTAAAGTGGTCAGCAATCCAATTGTCAGCAAAGTATGTCAAGTTAAGTAGAGAAACACTTTTAGTGGGAAAATGCTATTTATGTTTTAAGCTGTCCCACAGAGGTGCTGGAGATGCCAGGATGAAAGCAATATCAGTAGAAGAAGGCAGGAATTGTTACCTGGCACGTTGATGTGATTAGGGGCAAACAAGAAAGACCTTTAAAATTATCACCCCTCCTAGATATACGTCCCCCAAACTATTTTCCCCAACTAATTAGCAGTAGGAGGGGCTGCTACTACTGTTAGGACCAAAAATCAACAGAATTTAGATGGCTGCGTTTTTATTTAGATATAGAGGGAGATAACCAACTCTGTTGCCCTCTAGTGGCATGATGGAAGAATAAGAATATAGTAAGGCTGAACTGGGAATAAATCATTTTTTTTTTTAATTCTTCCTACCCAATTTAAATCTGATTAGGCTAGTTCTTTCCATCAATAATCCCTAAATGTACCAAATACTATACATTGCCTAGAAAAGTGCTTGTGCCAGTTTTGATATTTTTGAAGAATGTGGCTTTACAAAAAATGGCATTATATTCTGTGTATCTGACCATATAATAAAATGAATTTTAGTTGTTTATTTTATTTACATATAAATACCTGTACATGCTTAGTAAAGAAACCTCAGAGAAACCTTAGTAAAGAAACCTCATTATATTAACTTTATGAGAAAATTACATGGGGAGTATCATACTTTCAGAGTACTAACATTATAAATATTTGCCATTGTTCAGTGGATTTTTTTATCTTCTGACCCTGTCAAGGTTATAACTACAAACAGTACTCAGAAAACAATTCTGTAACATTTTACATACAGACTACAGTGTTGCTGAATTGAGTCCAATGGAATGTACTTCTGAGTAGACCTGTGTAGAGCTGTGAGATATAATACAGTTTTGCTAGGCAGAAATCAATTGTTGCTTTCAGTTTCATAGATTGAAGCACTTTTGGAAATAAATTAGATAATCTTAAAGGAAGCCTGTTGGATCTGGACTGCTGAAATATGGATTACCACTGAACGGTAGCAAATAGTCAAAGGTTTTGTCTGTTTTTGCTGCCAACTAGTGGTCATCTAAAAGATAGACAAAACCTTTGACCATTTGCTGCCATCCATTTTAGAGCCGGAAACTACTAGCATGTATGTGTGAGGGAAACCTTTAGCTTTACCTTTTAGTGGTCATCTGTATTTTTTAGCTTTGATGTTATACTACTACGGTATTATATTGTTGTGTGTGTGTGTGTGTGTGTGTGTGTGTGTGTGTGTGTGTGTGTCTAGGCCTGTGTGTACTGACAAATTGTGTGCATATGCAATTCAAGTTTAATCTCCAGTAACATTAATCTTTTTCAATAGAGTCAAAGTAATATTTTATTTATAAATAAAATATGAAAATAAGAAATTGATTATTAATTATGTGCAAGCTTTTTTGCACAGAAGAAGATCATTTTGTAATGTTGCTATTATTAGTAGCCAAGACTATAGCACTAGAGAGGGAAAAGTTAGAATTTTTGGTTCTCTTATAAACTAAACAAACTGAACTAAACTTACAAACTAAAACATGTATGGTTAATCTTACAGATGTGCCTTGTTGTAGGCTTAATACACATACAGCCAGCAGCATGATTTTCAGTGGGATGACCTTGGGCCCCTCATATGGTTCCTGTATGTCGTGTGTTGCTTCACATGAAGATAAAAATCAGCCCTCGTGTTGGGATTAAGATGCTCTCTTGTCTCTTTTTATCATGGATTGATGATGGTGACGTTATAAGTGAAGTAGACTATACTATGAACTGTGTGCAATTGGACAACCTCAACAATTGGGAATGGTAGCCTATGAAAATTCAGCTATAAACGCATAGATGTCAAGTGATTTCTATCAGTCTGAATAACACTCATCCTGTAAACCTTACAATAAATCTTACAATATGCAGATTTTACATAGAAGCACAAATGGTTTTGTTTTGTTTTTTGGAAAAAAAAAAAGAACAGTACTTAGGAGCTCTGTATGCCTACAAGTAGTCCCCATTTTGCAAAATTAATTGGGGCCAGAAACTCCATAATTAAGTGATTGTGCTTGTAAGTTGAAAAACCGGGTGACTGCTCTGCTCAGCGATGGCAGTTCTGGTTGCCATCATTAAATAAGAACTGCAGGGGTCCTTAAGGGAAGAGCTCATATGACCATGATTCCCAGCCAGCTTCCTCACTGACTTTCTTTGTGGGAAGCTGGCAAAGATGATCACAAATTGCAATCACGTTACCACAAGATACTGCAATAGCTATAAGTACAAGGTTGGATTGTAACTACCACTGGTTTGGTGCTATGGTAAGTTAGAAACTGTGATTGAACGAATGGTCACTAAACAAGGGCCAACTATATTAAAAACAATGTGTATTCAGCCAGTTTTATATCTGGTAAATATTACAAGGTAATCCCACATATACCTTCTTCCTTTTGTACTTCTTTACTGTGAAAGAACTTCAAAGAAGATACTCAAAGCAAGCTTAAAAATAGAGATGTTACTAAAGTTTTATAATGTATAAGTTGCTATATGTTACATTACAGTATATTGTAGAAAATGTACAAAATAATCTATTTTAATTAATAATACAGCAGATATCTTCTAGAAACAAGTAATACAAGTATAAACAACAAAAGCCTACAGAAGAAAATAAATGTTGCTTAAGAGATGAGATACATACCTAGGAGTTACTGGCAAACGCTGGAGAGGGATAAAGGTATCTGACCTTTTTTTATAGCTAGAGCTATTAAAAAGAAACAAAAGATTTTGAGTAGAAAGATCTTTGAGTATTTAATTTAATTAAATTATGGTATATAATCAATACCTGTACTAGGAATGTTCACAATTTCCTAAGCAATCTACCATAGAACCCTGGCATACAAAAATAAAATCCACATTTCATGCTAATTGTAGGAAAGTAGGAGCTACTTTTTATATACATTGGCAGCAAGATGAAGTTTCCAGTTTGCTTCTAATGTTTGGGAAGCCTAGCATTTTCTATTTATAGTTATGCTTACAGTTTTTGCTTTAGTTCCAGTGGAAAACCCATGCAGATGATTGCATAATATATGCAGCTGCATAATATTTCATATGTATATTCTTCCCAGTATATCACATTATGTGGAAGAGAGAATTGAGACACAGAAGAACCCAAATATTTCATTGTGTTGCAGAAATACCATTATGTAAAAATAATACTTCGATCTGTTGTCGAAGATCAGTCAAAGTGCTTGGGGAATATAACATGCAGACATTTGACTCATTAGACATTTTACTAAAGCTCATCCAAAACTGTAAAATCTTTTCAACAATTTATAGCAATCTGAAGGATAATCTGTATTCACATAGCAATAGCAATAGCATTTAGACTTATATTCACAGTGCTTTACAGCCGTCTCTAAGCAGTTTACCGTCAGCACATGTTCCCAACAATTTGGGTCCTCATTTTACCGACCTCAGAAGGATGGAAGGCTGAGTCAACCTTGAGCTTGGTGAGATTCGAACTGCCAAATTTCAGGCAGCCAGCAGTCAGCAGAAGTAGCCTGCAGTACCGCATTCTAACCACTGCCCCACCGTAGCTCTTCATCACCTTTACCTATTATTGAAGAAAGAAAAAATCCTTGCAGATCTGATCTTTCATTCAGGATTAAGAAAAAATGTATCTTCCAAAAGTGATCATTTGACCTATTCAGCTTCTGCTATCACTGACCTTTACATATCTTTTGGAAGTATAAGTAGGGAACAATGCAGTGAGATACTCCAGATCCCCTCTTTGTCTATTACTCTGCCTCTGTCCTTTCTGTAAGAGATTACTAATCAGAGGTCAATTCCTTCTGATTTGGTCCCCAGGCACATTTGGACAGAATCCTTGCTCTTGGGTTTTCCTCCCGGGAGAAGGTTGTTAACTAAGTGCTAGGCTTTGCTTATCTCTATAAAGCACTTTGTATAAATAATCTTCTTATTGTTATAATTATAAAACCTGCTTGATAAATCCCTGCTCACATTCAATTCTGGCACTCTTGGGAATATTCACATGTACATAGAGAACCTCCAAAATGTCACAGATATGCTCCACATCAGTAGGAACACCCTTCGAGGATAGTAATGCCAGCTATTAATATATTTCACATAAAAGTAACAAAACTACAAATAGTCACAACAAATATTTCATTGACACATACTTCAACATAGTGACTAAATTAGTAGACCAGTGAAATACTGTGGACATAATATACTTAGACTTCAGCAAAACATTCGACAAAGTCGACCACAAAGTAGACTACTACTTAGTAAGCTAGTAAAAAGTGGGATAGATAGCATCACCATCAGATGGATTCGTAACTGGCTGACAAACCGTACTCAACGAGTAGTCGTTAATGAGTCTACGTCTACATGGAGGGAAGTAAGCAGTGGGGTACCACAAGGTTCTGTCTTAGGCCCAGTACTCTTCAATATATTCAGATATGACTTAGGTGAGGGAATAGGAGGGGAACTTAGCAAATTTGGGGATGATACTAAGCTAGTGGGAATAGCCAGTACCCTAGATGATAGACTCAAAATCCAGATGGATCTTGACAGACTTGAACACTGGGCCCTAACTAACAGAATGAAATTCAATGTAGAGAAAAGCAAAGTCTTACCCTTTGGCAAGAAAAACCAAAAACACACATATAGAGTGGGTGAAACCAGGCTTACTAGGGGTAACTGTGAGTGGGATATTAGAGTCTTAGTGGACAACCAGTTAAATATGAGTCAGAAGTGTGTGGCGGCAGCCAAAAAAGCCAATGCAATTCTAAATTGCATTAACAGAGGGATACAATCAAGATCAAGTGAGGTACTAATACCACTCTATAAAGCCTTAGTAAGACCACACCTAGAATACTGCATCCAGTTTTGGTCACCATACTATAAAAATGAGGTCGAGACTCTAGAAAAAGTGCAGAGAAGAGCAACCAGGATGACTAGGGGACTGGAGACTAAAACATATGAAGAATGGTTATAGGAATTGGGCATGGCTAGTCTAGTGAAAAGAAGGACCAGGGGAGACTTGATAGCAGTGTTCCAATATTTGAGGGGCTGCCACAGAGAGGAGGGGGTCAAGCTGTTTTCCAAGGCACCTAAAGACCAGACAAGGAATAATGTGTGGAAACTGATCAAGGAGAGATTCAACCTGGAAATGAGAAATTTTCTGACAATGAGAACAATCAACCAATGGAACAGCATGCCCTGAGAAGTTGTGGGAGCTTCATCACTGCAGGCTTTCAAGAAGAGACTGGACTGCCATCTGTCAGAAATGGTGTAGGGTCTCCTTTTTGGGCAGGGGGGTTGGACTAGATGACCAACAGGGACCCTTCCAACTCTGTTAATCTGTTAACTCGCTGGGATTAATTGGAAGAATCCTATGTCACTTCCATTTTTATAGGCCTGCTTCTTTATCTGCCTCTTTCTCCTTGCAAAGACCTGCCCTCTACTGTTTCCCTTCCTCCATAAGCAAAGGAAGTTAGTGACTTGGTTTTTTAAAAAGAAGCTATCAGACAAGAACTTGCCTCCCAAAATCAACTGGAGATACTGTTGATCCCTTTTTGTGGAAATCTGTACTTTGTTCAGGAGCAGCAAATGGATGGTCACCAAGCATCCTCATTGGGATGCCATTTCGGGAGGAAGTTTCATCCACTGGTATTAAAAACAAAAGTAGAAATTGAAGAAGGCAATTTGGCTGCAAGCATATTTTCTGACATTTGAACAATTTGGTTGTATTTATATTTAGCAAGCTGTTCTTTTACAAGTATATACCGTATGTGTATATTATAACACATGAATTTAATTGAAAATATATTTCTTCTTTTGGCTAAATAATAATGAAACATAATATGTCATCAATAATTCAGAATGAAGTTCATTAGCCTCATAGGTTTTTAATAACAGTTCGATGCTTGTTTGCAAAAAACAACTCAATCTTATTAGTCCAAAGGTTTGCATCAGTGGTTCTCAATAATCCATAACTTGTATCCTACCAATCACTTTTCACCACGGAAAACCTATATATCGATATTTGAAAACTTAAGGAGAAGCTTTCTGACATTGAGAACAATCAACCAATGGAACAGTTTGCCCTCAGAAGTTGTGGGAGTGTCATCACTTGAGACTTTCAAGAAGAGATTGGACTGCCATTTGTCAGAAATAGTGTAGGGTCTCCCGTTTGGGTGGGGGTTTGGACTAGATGACCTACAAGGTCCCTTCCAACTCTGATTATTTGTTGTCTGTAATTCTAATGCTTGGAATTCTAAACATAGAAGGTTTCTGAGGCTATACCATATTTCTTCCTCCCTATAGACTTTTCCAGTGTCCTCTCAGAAGATGTAGCTTTATTTCGGAGGTGGATACCATAAAACAAACATCTTTTCCCTATATGGTAAGTGTGATTGCCAGAGCTTGGGTAAAATGTCCATTCTTCAGCTGGGTTTTCATTTTTTCCTGAAAAAGAAGATAATAAAAGCATGAGAAAGTCGGAGTCATAGAACTCCACCCAGTCTATTTTTATGCTATCAAGTAACATAGTCAAAAAAAATTTGAAATGCTCTTTTTTTTTAACCACACAGAAATAACGCACAGAGAAATCCCAAATTTTAATTATAGGATTTCCGTTCACCATTTTGTTTTCGGCATACTAAAGGGACGCATGAATATAAAGTGCTGAAGAGATCTATTATCCAAACAAGGTGCTTTGAATGAGATAGGGGAATGAACACAATCTCAGTCTGCAAATAATCTCAACTGCATCTTTTCTTGGATTTCATAGCTACCTGTCAGGTGATCCTGGGAAATAATGCACCTGGTTTTCAATAGCTGCAAGAGAGGCTACATTTGGGTCTCTACATACTTGAGAGCACTGCATAGCTCTAACATAGTGTTTCTTTCTTTTTTTTTTTTTTTTTTTTGAACAAATTTTATTAATTTTTAAAGACATACAAAACATAAATACACAAAAACACAAAACATAAAAACATAAAAATCTCTTTTCTGAAAGTTGCTTAGTCCCGGTTAAAACTCTTGATACAGACACAAATTCAAATTCATATTCATTTTATATACCATTCCATATCATATCAATTTTCTATATAACTTCTCCTCTCTTTTAAAATTTCTCAATTTTATTTTATTTATCTCCTCTCAATTCGAATCATAATATTTATTATTCTTTGTCTGTTCTATTTCCAGCTATCCATTTATCTTTCTTCTTTGAAAAAAACTTCTCCTGTACACTAAATGATGCCTTTATCTCTTTCCCCTATATTTATAATACTTAATATAAAACACATAACTTACATTGGGATTCTGTCTGGTACGTTCTAAAATTATACAGTATTATCAAAACCAATACAAATCTATTCATTAATATTGATATTCATTTATGTCTTAAACATTTAGCACATTATTTTTTAGTTAAATCACATACTTTTATGGGAGCACCAATTTTCCATAGTTATTTCCCCCCACGTCACATATTATAAATCATTATTTCATTACAATGTTCCCTTTTCTCCTACTTCAAATCTCTCATTTCACAAAAGTTTCACTAGAATTACATAGTCTATTCATTAATATTAACAATCATTTATATCAAACATTTTACCCATTTCAGTTAAATATCATGCCTTTGTGGGAACACTTATGCTTTCCAAAATTATTTTCCCCCACATCACATATCTTAAATCATTGTTCCATTACAGTACTCCCTTCTCTTAACAAAAATTTCACTAGATTATACTAAATATTTTATCGCATTTTAAATTACACATTATTTCTAATTTTCTATGGTTATTTCTAAATACAAATATAAAAATGCAATCTTATGTACCTTTCTAGAATCCCTTTTTCAATAAAATTTATCCATTATCTCTAAAAAAACTTTTGCTTCTTTACATCTTGCTCTCCACCATTAAGGCTTCTCATCCCTTCCTTTCTCCCTTGCTTCTTCTTCTCCTTGTCCTCTTTACCCCCTTGTCTCTCCACCTCCCTTTTATTCTGCTTTCCCCTTTCTGTTGTTTCCTAACATAATGTCCCCTTTTCACCTTATTCTTCTCTCTTTTTGGGTTGCTTTTCCAGATCTTAAAGTCTTATTTTCCTTTTTCTCTTTCTTTTTCCCTTTTCCGACCGAAGTTATTTGTTCATCAAAGATGGCTTCTTCTTTGTCCCCACCATCCTGTTGCTCATTCAGCTTTACATAAGTACAAACCGCCATTTCTAAAATTGAAAAAGAGTGCCAAGGACATCTTTCCCTTCTTGCTTTTCTTTTTCATATTTTTGATATACAAGTTTCAGTCCATCCACAAGTGATGCCATTGTGCAGAGAAAAAGTTTTCCCAAACAACCACCCAAGTGCTTTTGATCAGAAATAGTTCTCAGAAGTTCCAAAATCACCAAACAATCCAAACAGGCTGTTTCTTTTAAATACTTTCTCCTTCTTCACTTTTTCTTTCTGAGGTTAAAGTTTAGTCACAAAATTCCCTTTAAAATATCTCTTTTAGAAGTCTTATTGGTGTTTAGTAACTCTTTAAAAATCTAGGCAATCTTCTCCTTATTTTCAATTGCTCCAATTTTTTTTCCCCTCTCCCTTCCCACTCACAGCCAGAAATATTTTTTCCATCCACTGTCACGTTAGGAAGGAGAGTGAAACGAAAGAAAAAAAAACTTTCCCTTTTAGAATGTTCGCAGCTTGTAACTCTTACTAGGAACAATGTATCCTTAGCAGCCTTCAAGATTCAGGGCACTTTCTGTTGCCTTGTTCCGGTTAAAAGCAACTTTCATTACTCTTCCAGCTTTCTCCCTCCTGCACCTGCTTGTCCGGCTGTAGATTTCTTCATGGCGGCCATTACTGACCGCCGCTCGTCCGTCTTGGGAAAAGGGGTTTTGCCGGCTGGGGAGGGTCTGCGACGCCCCAAACCCTGTCCGGATCCCCCTGTCTTCAGCAGCTATATCCCCCAGATCCAAACGGATCGGGGGAACCTTGATGGCGAACGCAGCAGGGATCGCGCAGGGATCGCGAATCCCTGCCGCTGCCGAAACCTGCAAACCGGAAGTATCCACCCAGTCTATTTTTATGCTATCAAGTAACATAGTCAAAAAAAAATTGAAATGCTCTTTTTTTTTAACCACACAGAAATAACGCACAGAGAAATCCCAAATTTTAATTATAAGATTTCTGTTCACCATTTTGTTTTCGGCATACTAAAGGGACGCATGAATATAAAGTGCTGAAGAGATCTATTATCCAAGCAAGGTGCTTTGAATGAGATAGGGGAATGAACACAATCTCAGTCTGCAAATAATCTCAACTGCATCTTTTCTTGGATTTCATAGCTACCTGTCAGGTGATCCTGGGAAATAACGCACCTGGTTTTCAATAGCTGCAAGAGAGGCTACATTTGGGTCTCTACATACTTGAGAGCACTGCATAGCTCTAACATAGTGTTTCTTTCTTTTTTTTTTTTTTTTTTTTTTGAACAAATTTTATTAATTTTTAAAGACATACAAAACATAAATACACAAAAACACAAAACATAAAAACATAAAAATCTCTTTTCTGAAAGTTGCTTAGTCCCGGTTAAAACTCTTGATACAGACACAAATTCAAATTCATATTCATTTTATATACCATTCCATATCATATCAATTTTCTATATAACTTCTCCTCTCTTTTAAAATTTCTCAATTTTATTTTATTTATCTCCTCTCAATTCGAATCATAATATTTATTATTCTTTGTCTGTTCTATTTCCAGCTATCCATTTATCTTTCTTCTTTGAAAAACTTCTCCTGTACACTAAATGATGCCTTTATCTCTTTCCCCCTATATTTATAATACTTAATATAAAACACATAACTTACATTGGGATTCTGTCTGGTACGTTCTAAAATTATACAGTATTATCAAAACCAATACAAATCTATTCATTAATATTGATATTCATTTATGTCTTAAACATTTAGCACATTATTTTTTAGTTAAATCACATACTTTTATGGGAGCACCAATTTTCCATAGTTATTTCCCGTCACATATTATAAATCATTATTTCATTACAATGTTCCCTTTTCTCCTACTTCAAATCTCTCATTTCACAAAAAGTTTCACTAGAATTACATAGTCTATTCATTAATATTAACAATCATTTATATCAAACATTTTACCCATTTCAGTTAAATATCATGCCTTTGTGGGAACACTTATGCTTTCCAAAATTATTTTCCCCCACATCACATATCTTAAATCATTGTTCCATTACAGTACTCCCCTTCTCTTAACAAAAATTTCACTAGATTATACTAAATATTTTATCGCATTTTAAATTACACATTATTTCTAATTTTCTATGGTTATTTCTAAATACAAATATAAAAATGCAATCTTATGTACCTTTCTAGAATCCCTTTTTCAATAAAATTTATCCATTATCTCTAAAAAACTTTTGCTTCTTTACATCTTGCTCTCCACCATTAAGGCTTCTCATCCCTTCCTTTCTCCCTTGCTTCTTCTTCTCCTTGTCCTCTTTACCCCTTGTCTCTCCACCTCCCTTTTATTCTGCTTTCCCCTTTCTGTTGTTTCCTAACATAATGTCCCCTTTTCACCTTATTCTTCTCTTTTTGGGTTGCTTTTCCAGATCTTAAAGTCTTATTTTCCTTTTTCTCTTTCTTTTTCCCTTTTCCGACCGAAGTTATTTGTTCATCAAAGATGGCTTCTTCTTTGTCCCCACCATCCTGTTGCTCATTCAGCTTTACATAAGTACAAACCGCCATTTCTAAAATTGAAAAAGAGTGCCAAGGACATCTTTCCCTTCTTGCTTTTCTTTTTTCATATTTTTGATATACAAGTTTCAGTCCATCCACAAGTGATGCCATTGTGCAGAGAAAAAGTTTTCCCAAACAACCACCCAAGTGCTTTTGATCAGAAATAGTTCTCAGAAGTTCCAAAATCACCAAACAATCCAAACAGGCTGTTTCTTTTAAATACTTTCTCCTTCTTCACTTTTTCTTTCTGAGGTTAAAGTTTAGTCACAAAATTCCCTTTAAAATATCTCTTTTAGAAGTCTTATTGGTGTTTAGTAACTCTTTAAAAATCTAGGCAATCTTCTCCTTATTTTCAATTGCTCCAATTTTTTTCCCTCTCCCTTCCCACTCACAGCCAGAAATATTTTTTCCATCCACTGTCACGTTAGGAAGGAGAGTGAAACGAAAGAAAAAAAAACTTTCCCTTTTAGAATGTTCGCAGCTTGTAACTCTTACTAGGAACAATGTATCCTTAGCAGCCTTCAAGATTCAGGGCACTTTCTGTTGCCTTGTTCCGGTTAAAAGCAACTTTCATTACTCTTCCAGCTTTCTCCCTCCTGCACCTGCTTGTCCGGCTGTAGATTTCTTCATGGCGGCCATTACTGACCGCCGCTCGTCCGTCTTGGGAAAAGGGGGTTTTGCCGGCTGGGGAGGGGGTCTGCGACGCCCCCAAACCCTGTCCGGATCCCCCTGTCTTCAGCAGCTATATCCCCCAGATCCAAACGGATCGGGGGAACCTTGATGGCGAACGCAGCAGGATCGCGCAGGGATCGCGAATCCCTGCCGCTGCCGAAACCTGCAAACCGGAAGTATCCACCCAGTCTATTTTTATGCTATCAAGTAACATAGTCAAAAAAAAATTGAAATGCTCTTTTTTTTTAACCACACAGAAATAACGCACAGAGAAATCCCAAATTTTAATTATAAGATTTCTGTTCACCATTTTGTTTTCGGCATACTAAAGGGACGCATGAATATAAAGTGCTGAAGAGATCTATTATCCAAGCAAGGTGCTTTGAATGAGATAGGGGAATGAACACAATCTCAGTCTGCAAATAATCTCAACTGCATCTTTTCTTGGATTTCATAGCTACCTGTCAGGTGATCCTGGGAAATAACGCACCTGGTTTTCAATAGCTGCAAGAGATTTGGGTCTCTACATACTTGAGAGCACTGCATAGCTCTAACATAGTGTTTCTTAAAGTATGGCCTTAGGGGTCTGTGAAACCAAAATTATTGGGCAAATATTGAAAATGCTTTCAAAAATTTAAAACAATGTTACTCACAGTGTTTTTTTTTAAAAAAAATTAAAAAATATAGGTTGTTTTCTATGAAAAATAGTTTATGTTAATATCTAATGGTTTGAGATTGTTATTTTTATATGATTCAATAAATGTTCTATGAATGAATTTTTAATGTGGCAAATATTGACCAATATAACCCATGCAAACAAAAGCACTTGGGATCCTGCATAATGTTTAAAAGTGAGAAGCAAAATGTTTAAAGAATATTGCCCTAATGGCTGACATGGGAGAAATGGACCACAACTAATTAGCTCATGCTTTGCCCAAAGAAACTTTCTGCTAGACTAGAGTGCCTTGAGAAGGTTGCCTCTTATGAGGCCCAATAAATATGTATCGACCCAAACAGAGGTGGTATTCAGCAGGTTCTGACCAGTTCTGGAGAACCAGCAGTGGAAATTGTGAGTAGTTAGGAGAACCGGCAAATACCACCTCTGACTGGCCCCGCCCCCATCTATTCTCTGCCTCCCAAGTCCCAGCTGATTGGCTGGGTCTTCTTTTGTTGCCCTGCACAGGCGAACTGGAAAGCAGGTTAGTGGGGTGGGGAGGGAATGGGGATTTTGTAGTATCCTTCCCCTGCCAGGCCCACCAAGCCACGCCCACCACACCACACCCACCAAGCCACACCCACAGAATGTTAGTAAAAAAAAATTAATCCCACCACTGGACTCAAATGATCTTGGCATTTGACAGAATATGGCAGTTCAATGTTTTTTCAGCTGAGGAGCTATAATATTTTATATCCCTGGCTTTGAAGAGCTCAAGTGTTAGCTTGAATCTGAAACGCATGGTATTATGTTTCCTATTGTGATCCTCCTACTGACAGGGCAGTGACCATGAAGCTTTCTGCTACCAAGATTGGGAGGCCTATTGGAACCATCCTGTGTGTGGGCCTTCCTCTCTGCTGGCAGAGAAACACTTCTGTATTACCCTCTGACCCTTAGCCACCCTCCCATGGAGCATAAATCACTACCTTGGGGATTAATCAGACAGTTTTTGAGACAGAATGCTGTGGCTAGGCAAAATGTCACTTCCCTCTTACTCTGAGGGCACCGTTTTTGAAAACCATAAGCTGATATCAAAGAGCCTTCTGCCTCCCAGCCAGTTTACAACTTGGCTCTCTTACGAGCTCATAAAATCCCCCAAAAGGAAATCGGCTGAGGTTTAGTGTGGGAGGGCAGGGAGCTGAGAACGCTCAAGGGCAAACGCACACACATAAATAAAATATTCTAATTGGAGAAGCACGGTTGTTTTTTAACCAACAGACCAGGGGTAGGATGCAAATATTTTTACTACTGGTTCTGTGGGCATTGCTAAGTGGGAGTGGCTAGGTGGGAGTAGCCATGTGACTGGGTGGGTGTGGTTTCTTCTTCCGCTTCTTCTTTTGTGCAGCACCCCCTCTGAGCTCCATTTATTGGCCACCTGGGCCTCAGGGGAACTTCCTGGGGAGCGGGGATGTTTTTGCTCCCAGAATGCTTAGGAAGGCAAAAAATGGAGCATGGGGAGGCTGTGCAGCAGCGCTATCACCATCCCCGCCCGCCCCTTTTTGCCTCCTGGGCCTCAGGGAAGCCTCCTGGGCAAAGCAGTAAGACAGCGAGGGAGATTCTGGCACAGCTGATAGTCGGAACAGCTGATTGCCAGGAGGAAAAAGAAAAAAAGAAATGCCAGTTCAGCTGAACGGGTAGCAGTTCTTTTACTACCTGTTCTGTCGCCAGTAAAGAGACTCGAAGACCAGAGTTGAATTCAGCTCTTTAATAATAACCAGTAACTTCAACTGCAGTCGAGCCGCGGCAGCCCTTTTTATAGCGGCTGCTCGCGGCTCGCAACCAATGGCATTTATTTAAACTTCCCGCCACTTTAGGCGGCCAATCCGATACTGATGTTATTAACCAATCGTTTCATTGCATTAACTAACCAATAGGAACATCGACTTAGAAGTCTCTATTTGAATACACTACACTACCGGTTTGGCGAAACGATAGCATTTTTTTACTACCAGTTCGCTCGAATCAGTAGAATCTTACCACTGCAACAGACCACTTCCATTTCAATTGTAATAGCCCTGCCCTGTTGGCTGGACAGCGGGTTTGCACTGGGAGAACTAAGCACCAAATAATAAATATAGCCTTTTTTATATACAAGAGAAGGTTATGAAAATCTTGACATGTAAATAGAAGTGACTGAAAGAAAAATAGGAATGATCTGTAAACCTGTAGATATTTATTTCTACAGTTATATATCCAAATAATTCAAATTTGGGCAGTTTCCTCCTGAATCCTTCCCTTCTGTAAATGTCTATAAATTTCTGCTAAGCATATTATTATCTCTATCCTATTTCTCAACAGAGTTATTCGGGCTACAAAATAACAAATTCACCATTTCCACTTGCAGCTGCTATTAGTATATATAACTGGGGGGGGGGGATCATACTCAAACATATGAATAATAAATAACAATAAGACAAAAATAATCACACACTATTTCTTTCAGAGTGTTTCTGCAGTTTTACTTGCTTGGTGAGGAATCCTGTTGTTCAAACGTATCTATTTGGCATGCTTCATCTACAAAATATTGTTCTTGTGGAGAACTACCAGAAAGGTCAGGAAAGGTTGATAAAGTAGAGTTTGAGTTCAAAAGAGCACCAGGCCTGATTTTTTTTAAAAAATCGGTCTTATTAATTACAAAAACAAATTAACATTTAATAAATATTTGTTCACCTGGCACATACGCTGAAATATGAAGTTCTCTGGAGGCTTGTCTTGGTGTCTCTAGATATTCTTCATTTTTATTTTTCAAGGGTGGCAATGTGGTGTCTACAGTGGATTTTGTTGACGATTTGCTTGGCTCTGAAAGGTAATGAATGAAACAAGTGATTAACTTTATTTAGATATGCTGAGGATATCTGGAGATGTGGCCAATGAATTAGAACAGCAACAACTCTGTCATGGAATATGAATTACCCATTGTAGAATCTCTTTACCATTACAGATCATGCTTCTTTTAACCGGGTGTGATTTCCTTATTACCAAAACTGATTGTGGATTTTAAAATTCACATTTTTTAAATGTAATTCTTAGTTGCATACTAGATTATTTATGATGGGAGATGTCAAGCCCAAGAACCAAGAACAATACATAGAGTTACTTCCAAGTTGTTATTTATTGTTGTTCACCTACAGACAGAAATCTTGCCAGACTAAAGCAATTACCTGGATATATTCCGTGAACTGTTAGGGAGGAGCTGTCTTCCTGCCTACCAAACATTCCAAGTTGTGCTGCCTCTTTGCTTCCTGGCATGTAGCCCTTCCCTCCTGAGACTCTACAATTCTCCACAGGAGCCGTCACCACCTATAATCTCTCAAGGACTCTGGATTTTATTAGCTGTGGGGGTTTTCTGTGTCATTTTGTTAAAGATAGGCAACTCCGTTCTATTACTGTTCCTATAACTACAGGATAGTCTCGAAAAGTGATGTTGTGTCTCTCATGTTGTTTAGCTTCCATATGACATGGGAACCAGTGGTGGGATTCAAATTTTTTTTACTACCGGTTCTGTGGGCGTGGCTTGGTGGGCCTGGCAGAGGAAGGATACTGTAAAATCTCCAGTCAGAGGTGGTATTTGCCAGTTCTCTGAACTACTCAAAATTTCTGCTACGGTTCTCCAGAACTGGTCAGAACCTGCTGAATACCACTTCTGATGGGACCCTCAGAACATGTGACTCTTGTTTCCTCACTATGCAGGCTGCAGCTGACATCCAGTTCAATTTGCCTCCTTTCCATTGATTGATTTTGGAAAAGCAAGAGATTAGGAACAAGAATTGTTTGCAAGCAGGTGATGGTGAATAAAATGAAGAGTAGATGTTCAATTATTGCTGGCTGGAGTGATTTATTTTCCAGGAGTAGGCTTATAGCCTATTTAAAATGGGATGGTAATCAGTCTAAAATAGGCACACGAAGCGTGGAGATATTTCTAGATTCAGCCCCTTTTTATTTGTTTGAGTGGTAATGGTGGTTATGCTGAAGTCTGCTATGCTTATATAAAATCATTTCTGATATTTTCTCCAGCTCTTTCAGCAGAGGTCCCTAGGGCACAAGAAGGGCAAAAGGAGATAACTCCTTTTCTGACAGTCAACCAAAAGATGGAAGCTGCTGCAGAACAAGAAGCTCGTTTGCAAATGAGGTTGGTTTCAGAGAACTGCATCTTCATCTAAGACCACTGACAGTGATTCCTAATAGTAATGCCTTGGCAATAGAGCAAGGGTATCAAACTGGCAGCCCGTGGGCTGGATGCCTCACACACAGGTTATGCCCATCCCAGCTCCGCAAAGGGGGGGGAAATGTCACAATATGTCACGTGACAGAAACGTGACAGCGTGAGTTTGACATCCGTGCGATAGAGGAACAGTCCAACTTCAGAGGTTATGGATTGTCTTAGAGGTTGGCGGAAGAAGCTGGAAAGCCACTTCTCATGAATGTTCTTTTCAATGTCCTTCATACTGTTGTAAAGAGTCTTTGTAGCTTTGTTTATTTGTTTGTTTGTTTGTATGGCTGACCATCTCACAATAACAACCCTGAGTGTCTAACTAAAAACCCAGTACAAAAAGAAAGATCAACACACATTAGGATAAAAGCCTATCAGAGCAGCTGAAGGCAAACACAATCCATAATAAAATAACAGCAACTCACAGGCTCCAACTCACCGGTTGACCTCACTGTCACCTTTAAAGGAGCCATGGGTCCAGGGGATTCCCTACACTGCACCAGTTCTGTTTGAGGTGGCATCACAGTGGTGGTATTCAAATTTGTTTACTGCCGGTTGTGTGGGCATGGCTTGGTGGGCATGGTGTGGTGTACCTTGCTGGGTGTGGCGTGGCTTGGTGGGCGTGGCTTTGTAGGTGTGGCAGGGGGAAGGAGACTACAAAATCTCCATTTCCACCCCACTCCAGGGGAAGAATGCTGTAAAATCCCCATTCCTTCCCCACCCCACTAACCTGCTTTCCAGCTCCGTTCTTCAGTGCAGGGCAACAAAAGAAGACCCAGCCAATCAGCTGGGAGTCAGGAAGCAGAGAATAGATGGGGGTGAAGCCAGTCAGGGGTGGTGTTTCCGGTTCTCCAAACTACTCAACATTTTCGCTACTGGTTCTCCAGAACCTGTCAGAACTGGCTGAACACCACCTCTGCACCACCCTATCCAGAATTAAAAATGTTAACTTCTAATAAATCCTTTGAAGTTTTGGGAGCGTGGCTTGAGGCTCATGATTTAACTGGAGTAACTGCTGGAATCCTGACAGGAGGGTCACTAAATCTAGAAGGCTCTAAAGCCACTCAGTCTTGCTAGAATTGATCTGCAGTCTATTTAGTCAACACTTTTTTTTGTTATTATTGGGTAAATTAAGAAAACCACTTCACTTATGTTTACCTAGAAAGACAGAATATACATGAGAGCAAGAAAAATCATTTCTGGATATATATTTTTTCCCGTGGAATTTATGTTCCTGTGACTTGAGCCTTTGGAATAAATCTAAACCCATCTCCTGCAATAGATTTACTGAACACACTGTTTGCAGGGTACATCCCTCTGAAGCTCCTGCTAAGCATGCTTACAGCATTCAGTCCATGAATGACTGGGCCACAGTCATTCATTTCCTATCTGCAAGAAATGGACCTATTCCAGTAAAACAAACATTGTTGAATACAAGCAGATGTACAAGCAGAATTAAGCAACTGGTGATCTTCATCAACTGGGACTCCATTCCTGGTCCCTTAGAAGCACCCCATCTCTCCTTTTCTTGTAATTCCTTGAGAGCGTTCCCCAAGATAACTTACCAATCATAATCTCCTGAGAAGAGGCACACTCTGGGTTTCCTTTCTTTTCATCATTGCCTAAGTGGCACTCAAAAAATCTTGCTCAAAAAGCAAGTACCTAAACCTTATGAACAGGCAGTGGTGGTGCAGATTTACCACCTCCAGTTCGAGAGTTCTGTGGTCTGTTGGAAACCAAGGAAACAGAAGACAACAAATATAAGGAAAAAGAGAATTCTGATGAGGCTGCCTTGGGCCACTTGTAGATTTTTAAACAGATTCTGTGCCTCACTGAATGAATGGGATTAAATATAAAAAATGCACGACTTTCTGTAAAATATCCCGTCTCCTTCTCCTTAAAAAAAAGATCTCTATTTTTCCAGTTCATACCGGACTTCCTTTCTTGGCTTTTCTGGCAGCTTCAACTCTTCCCTCTGGCTGGCTGCCACTTTCGAGAACCACAGTTTCCTTCCTTGTTAGTATGCTGCGACCCCCACCTCTGGTTTTATTTTACAATTATTTTCCTTCTGGCCCAGACAAAATAGAAAATCCTTCTTCCTTCTTGCCTTCATATGTAAACACATGGGACCCAATGTTTTGTCCCAAATCCAATAAATGCATAAGGCAAGTCAATGTAGATATAGAGTAATAACTTTATTAATCTAAAAAGTGACAATCACCCCAAATAGTTATTGGAAACTATTGGAAACTAGCAGTATTTTACTAAACATCTTTACAGAAAAAAACAACAGTTAAAATAATAACAGAATATTAGCATTGGAAAGGATTTTTGGAGTTCTTCTCTGGTCCAACCCCCTATTCAATCAGGAGACCCTACACTGTTCTGGACAAATGGTATGAAATATGTTTTCTTCTTGAAAACATCTAGTGTTGAAACATCTACAACTTCTGGAAGCACATTGTTCCACTGACTAATTGTTCTCACTGTCAGGGTGAAGCTCTCTTTGATAAGTTTCCATCTTTTACTTCTTGTCCTGTTCTCAGCAACTTTGGAGAATAGGCTCACCTCTCTTCTCTGTGACAGCCCCTTAAATATTAGAAGACTGCTATCATGTCATCCCTAGTCTTTCTGTATTCTAACCCAGGCTTCATTCAAATTAAGAAAACACATGCCGTATGTAAAAGCAAACATTTTTTAATATGACGCTGGGAATCATTTGCATTCCCAGCCAAAACTCATTAAACACAATTGTCTGAGGTAAGAGTATGCCTTTCAGGATTGTAAAAGGCTGCCAAGAAACAGATGTTCACTTAATTAGCAGATATACCAACAGAAGTTCCAGCAAAGACAAACCAGAGTCCGCAGGGCTGCAATGAGGAATCAGAATCTAATGAACTTCTTTGCTTCCTGCAAAGAGCACATCGCCGAGGGCTGGCTTTTAGCCCTTATGGGAGGGGCAATCACCTCCCAGCCTTACTCCCAAGTCGCCCCTGCTGCTTCAGCTGCTCTCTTCTTCTAGCAGCTCTGCGTACACGTGCACTGGGAACAGGCTCCCTGGGTCCTCTGCTTCGCTGCTGCCAGACTCCAATGGCTCCAAAGGCAGGACCCACTCTCAGATAGTCCTGGCCCCATCCCTGCATCAGATGCAGGACCCTCGTCCAAGTCCTCGCCAGACTCCTTGACTGGTTCCCTTTCGTCCTCATTGTCTGATACCTTTGCCGTCGCACCGGTTGCCAGCGAACCACAACATT